>NW_009952801.1:5381159-5393557 GCF_000747805.2 Chaetura pelagica
CGGCCCGGCCCTCCCGTGCCCGCCGGCAGCTCCTCCGGCCCGGCCCTCCCGTGCCCGCCGGCCTCCGGGCCCCTTCGTGTTCCCTGGCCTGCTCTTAACCTCTGCTCGCCGCTCATCAGAGGAGTATCCCTCTGGAAAGGCCGATAAGGAGTAACACTGTACGTTTGTTACAGAACAGCCTTCATCCCATCATCGCTTACTTTCTCTCCTCTTGCTTAGTATTTTAGTTTCACCCCATTTCTTTAAGGATCTCAGGTGCTTCCAGGGATCCTCTTTTCTACTTCCCTCCTTCTCTGCATGTCTTGGGGTTTAGCCTCTTCCTCCTGCTCCTGTGCCCCTGTCCCTGAGCACACCTTTCCATCATGTCACCTTGCTACTGCTCTGTGCTGAGAGCTGAGGGACAGGGAGGGGTTTCTTAAAATTCCTCAATGAATTCTGACTTTTGAATATTTTCAACATAAATCAAAGTAAAAAAGTGTCGACAGCTTTTTTTCTTGGTATAAATAGTGAGAGGAAAAGGAAATTTTGAAACATCCGTTTAAATATTTTAAATCAAAAAACCCTTTAGTTCAGCATTTAAGTGCAGCTGGTTTCAAACACTGTCTTAAACTGATATTAAACCACATTTCCCTATAACAGCATATTTTCTTATGTCAGGAATATTAGCCAAGTCTTACCTATGGAGCCACCTTCCCAGCTGAAGGCCATTCCCAAGGCTCCAGAGCTGTGCGGCTTCAGCCCTTCGTTCACGTCTTGCTGAGAGGAACTTCTGCCCTGCGCTGAGGAAGACGGGGTCCCTGGGGTGCCTGGCCAGGGACAGCCACAGCAAGGGGGATGAGGGCCTGAGCTGCTCTCCTCTGAGCTCTGCGTAGTGATACACAAGTGCAAGGCAGTGGCTTTGGTGAATTGATTTAAGCCCACGTTTTAAGAGAGCCTAAAAACGCCTGAAAAATTTCGGTATGGTCCTGTGAACCGTTTCGACTTAGTAGACACTGCATTTTTTTCCCCAAAAGTTATTTCAGGTGGAAGATCCCCAAGGGTTTTCTGCTCCTTGAACGAATGAATGTCAGCCTCACCCCTGGGCAGAGAGCAGGCAGCAGTGAAGAGGTGTGGGGACCACTCCTCACTGAGGATCCTTTGGAAGGGGAAGGTCCCAAGCTCAGCCACTGCCCCAGCCAGAGGTCTTGCCAGACCAGGCAGCGGCATCTCCCTGGGAACGGGATGGGGTCAGGACTGGGCCTGCAACATAGCCCATCCGGGGATCAAGAAAGAGGCTCGGCCTGGAAATGGCTGCCAGGCAGAGAGCAGGGGCAGCCTGTTCCCCAGCCCTCTCCTCAGGCAGGGAGCAAGCTTTTTGAAGGGTGCCCTGGGCGTGGCAGGGTTACACACACCCTGACCAGCCTTGCTCCCTACACACTGACCACAGGAGTTGGAAGTCCTGTTTCCTCTATTAAATGCTTTCAAGAAACCAGAGTTCTTAATAGCATAGTAATCTCTCTGAGTGACAATCCCAGGCCTGCCCAAGAAGGATTTCAGATCAATTCACATTGCTGATGCAGAACATAAAACAGTTGAGCATTTGAAAATCTATTGCACAAATTCAAATGAGTCGAATAGAAACATGGCTAGATAATTTTAATACACTGATAAATTCTGCAGCCCATAGTCCTTGCCTGTATTTCAGGTGGATGAGTAATACCACCTATTATCTCTAGAGCCACTGAAAAATGAATGCAAGCAGAGAGATTTCCATGGTTCAAGTGGTTAATCAAGGGCTCCCTGATACACAGAGGCATTTTTGGCACTAAAGTATCATCTCAGAAGTAATAAATTTTACAAGACATCACTTTTAAGCTTTTATGGTTTTCAGTTTACAAAGGACTTCATAAATGTGAATAAAATCACTGTAACAAATACTGCTGTGAAGTAGTCATTATTCATATCGCACAGAGGGAGATGCTAAAGCATAGAGAAGTTTAATAACCTGCCAGGGCTTGTCTTTCCCTGAGCAGGACTAGCATCCAGCTCTCCTCCCTCTCCAGTGCAGTTGTACTTCAAACTTGGGACCATGTGCACCATATGCACTTTGCTCTTTTATTGGGAGAAAACAGAGCAGTGAGATACTGTGGGACCCTGAGGGATCCCTGTGATCTAACACTGGCCTCACTGTCCCAGGACCTTTTCTTTCCTCAAGGAGCTGCTGGCATCTTAGTTTTGTCTAGTCTCTTTTCCTGCACCTGTGTCCAGCCCCAATTCTTGTGTTGTTTATATGTGCTGTAAAGTTCCTTGGAGAAGAGGCACTGTTTCAAAAGTGGCTGGCACGTTGATGTCTTGGTCAAGATCAGGAATACAAAGCATTCAGTTTACAGTGATATATTAGTTCATTCAGAAAATATTTCAATTAGAGCAGCATCTGAGTTAAGGTGTTATACCTACCAATGAACATGCACGACAGTAACAGCCATGGCCCAGAAGAGCTTACAGGAGGTGTTACTATTCCAATTACACATATATATGCAGAGAATCTGAGGGCACAGGAAAGGAACAACCTGTTCCAGTCCATGCTGGAACTCCACTGCGGAACCAATAAACAGCAGTCACTCTTCAAGAATGTCACTTCTTGACAGTGGCAAAATAACACACTTTTTGTGTTTTAAACAGCAGATCATAATCTCAACACTTGTGACTTCTTTCCTTCCTCTAATTATTTTTTTATTTATTTTATTTTTTTTTTTTAATTACTGCTGTTGTCATAGTTGTTATTAATTCTTTGGCTTAATTAGAACATACTTTTTCTTTCCTTCCCAAAAGTCCTTTTCTTTGGTATTGCAGGACTGATCTTCTTTTTCTTCAGTACTTCAGGACTGACCTTCTCAGGCACTGTAGAGATAAGGAAGAATATATTCCTCAGACTGCCTTCTGATATAACTTTTATTTTCATGTATGTGAGGCTTCTCCATAATTACTATTGCATCCTTTTTTTCATGTGTGCTAAAATGCTTTGCCCGAATAGGACCTACAAGAAAGCTGTTTACAAGCCTTATTTTCATCTGAGTGACCATTTCTTCTTTCACCAAATGAAATTTTTAATGCACTCTTGCACATTTCTCTTCAAATATAACAGAAAGGGGTATGATTCACTATATATAATTGTATATGTCCAAAAGTTAGACAGCTATTTGAAATTAGTTGTATGTATTTGAGGTACAATTAATTTAAGACACTTCTTTTCACCTGTTTTTATGACTATTTTGAGGAGGATTAATTGATTCATATTTTTTTGCATAAATGTGATAAGCACTCTCTGACAGGGGTGCAAAAAAACATTACTTGCAATTATGAACTCATTGTGCATTTAAATAGTTAATACTGTCATCTCTACATAACTTCTACCTGACAACAAAAATGGAAGAAAATCTAAACCTGCGTAGAGATGCTTGCATGCATGTAGTCAAATTTAGTGTGCACCAGCAAAGATCTCATACAGGAGGGCCCCTCAGTTTAATTCTGGGCATTCAGCATTTGCTGTAAGAGATACTGCTGTGAAAGCACAGGATCATCTGCTTTACTGTAATGCTTACTAGATATAAGTGAATAATAAAAACCACAACCTGGTCTACAGGTAACCCAAAAAATTCCCATCAGTATTTACTGCTCTAGAGTTTTTCATTAACCACAGGTACTGCAGTCGATAACCAGGAAAAACAATTTGACTGCACAGAAACAAAACAACATTTTAACTGCAGAGGGCATGAAAGAGCTACTGAAGAGTACTATGCTTTACTTGCAAATGTGATTTACTATAAGTTTGATTTCTTCCACACTGAGTATTCACAATATCACATTTTAGTCCTGGAAGATTCTCTGCGGATCCATCTGATTGCTTTCTTTGGGAAAAATATAAACCTAAACAACATAAATTACAATATTCATTCTAGAGGATATTTCTTTATTATAATCATATACTAGAAACCACTCTCATCCTCACTGAATCTAATGGATGTCACTTCTTACTGATACTTTATTTCCCATTTTACTTCACACCCCAAATATTATTTTTTTTTAATTTAAAAATCAATTGCTTACAGCACTGCCAAAGTAGGAGGAACTGACATTTACCTGTTACCCACTTAATGCCAGTTTGAAAATCCCCAGCCATTCAGTTACACTCACTAGAGTGACTGACCACATCCAGCATAGTGCAATGCAGCTGTTTTCTAAAACTTTTCTGGTGTTTATACAAATTAGGCTGAAGATTAGAAAAAAGTAACAAAAATTTTTAAAAAGAAGTTGAGATTTTCATGTAAGTATAAACGATCATTCAAAAAAGCAGTTGAAGATTCAAACTTTGAACACAGAGTTGCCCAGAACTTGCCTGTTTGGGGTGTATTTTAGGTTTTTCCAGAAATCTGAAACAGATCTTACTCAGGGTGTGTTTTCAGAGGAATGAAAAAGGTCTGCAAAAACCACTACCAAGAATCCAGCCTGCGGCAGGTACATGTTGGCAGGAGCAGTCCCAGCCGATAACAAACTCTTTGCCATCCTCCACCCACACAAGCTGATTAGCATGAATTCCTATTTTTCCATTAACCCACATGCTAAATGTGTTTCCCAGCCTCCTCTTTAAGCTGGTGGCATCTTTGTTATTCACTTTGTAGCCTCTGGGGTTGATGTGGGGCCAATGGCTGTAAATCCCACCGTGCTCAGTATTTTTTCAGCCCAACTCAGTACCCCACGTTATCACTGCTTGGAATCAGAGAAGACAGAGAGCAAAATATTGGCTCTTCCTCTATCATCGGCAGTGCTTGTCTTTAGTTAACTTGGGAAAGATTTTTGATGAAACACTGACGGACCCTCGAGAGGGTCCTCCCCTGCCACTGTAATGCCGGCTCTTGCACTGCAAGTAACCACGCTCTGTTGTAAAGCTTTGGACAGATCCTGCACCTTCGATTTCAGTGCAGCTGCCTACACAAAGGTGCACAGTGGAAAGCAGACTTAAATCCCAAAGTCAGTGAAGCCAACTGCTTTAAAACAAAACGAAATAAAACAAACAAACAAAAAAACAAACAAACAAAAAACCCCAACACCTAAACCCAACAAAGAAGGAGAAATAAATACACCTTTTGTGCTGTGCACTCAAGGCATTTTGCAGCTTTTTTTTGAAATATCCATCATAAGAGCATCTCTTTGATCTGCTGCTAGCAGCCACTCCCAGAAGGGGTGAGAGACACCTTGTTTCCTTTCTTCATTTCCTTATCCTGACCTACCGGTCTGGAATGTAGTTCACCTCTGAGCATTTTCAGATGTATCATTTTCAGAGAGGCCTGCGTGTCACAACACATAGCCGGGGCTTACTTCACTGCTTGCAAAGCCTGCACATGACAGCTGAACAGAGGAGCCACACACTGCGTCTGACCCTCCCGTGCTTCACCTACGCACACGCCCTTGTCTACAGAAGGGACATTACAGTGTTAGAATAACAAAAATTCATCTTGCCCTCAGCATAGGCAGGACTCAAGCCTGCAAAGTTAAAAAAATAATGCCCCAAGGGTGCAGAGGAGCAGCAGTCTAGGCTGATCTATGCCTGTATTTCTGCAGCCCTACATGCCCCTGGCACATCCCTTTGCAACAGGAACCGTGACGCACCTCCTTCCCCAAAGTTGTTCCACCTGGTGACTCTGATGAAAGCTAATCACTTCTCACTGGATTAGTTTCCAGCCAGACAACAGTTAGCTTTTTGGCTTCCTCAACTGACTTGCTACACAGCAGCGCAACCCTCGATGCTAGTGTACAGGAAAGAAGGATGAAACACGGTGTCTGCAAGAGGCCAAGACCTTTCTAGCTCTGCAAACTGGCTTAAACCAAGCACAAAACCATCCTTTTAGGCTTACTATGCTGTCACTGGATCCAGGGTGAGCCTTCAAAGAGAGACACTAAACTCTGAATTGCCCCTTGGAAGTGCCCCTATCACTCCAAGTACCATAGGCCTGTGGATGCTTAAGCTGGAGTCACAAGTGAACTCCAAAAACATAGTTGGCATTAATCAAGACCATAATGTTCCCCCACCAAATGGCAAGGGAGTTGACTACAGCATAAATACACATTTAAAACTGCAGCACAATAAAAATAACGATAACAATAATAAAACCCCAGCATAACCAACACGGTTATATGTGAGTTAGCTGAAGATGGCCGGAGGGAAGAGATGCCACACATTCTTGAGCTCACTGTGAGGAACTTTCAGTCCCATTGACTTCAATGGGGTTTCAATCAGGCTGTGCCTCTGCTGTGGAAAGGAACTGCTTAACACAGCATCGTGGGGTTCCTTGGTTTTGTCGTCTCTGAGCAACTCCTGGCAAAGCCACTGGTTAGTAAGTGAAAACACACTTTTTCCAGTCACCAGGACTGCAAGCCGTACCTGGATTTGCATTATTTTCTTTTGCTTTTGTTGTTGCCGAGACTCTGATCAGATTTGCAGATCTGGTGCCTTGACTAGGTGCTGACTTTAGAAACACAAGTTCAGCTGCTGAAGGGAGGGCTGCGGGGGGCCTGACCTTGGAGTAGATTATTTCTCCTTCAGTGGGGCAGCTCTGCTTGCAGCTTGACTCCAGCTATTAAGCGGCATTCAGAGTCAGCCCAGCAGCTGCCATGCAGGAGGTCTGTCCCTTCAGGCAGCTGCTGCTCATCTGCCTGCAGCTGGCAGCGGAAGTGACATCTGTTCTCGGTCCCAGCTGTGAGCACAGCCGAGGTGCCAAAGCCCAGACGCCTCAGTTCTCGATCCAGGAGCGAGGAAGGGTTTCTGATGCCAGACCACGGTCTGGCTTGCAGGGGAAGGGAGGCGGGGGGGATCATCTCCTTCGACGATGGTGGGCTGGGAGGAATGGAAAGGGAGTGACAAATAGGGAGAGAAAGAACAAGTAATAGAAGTAAGGGAAAGGATGGGAGAAGACAGGGATGGCTAAAATGGAAACACAAAATTTGAAGTGACAAGAGCCAGTTTGAGGCAAGGAAATTAAGGGAAGGAGGCAAAGTAATGGAAGAGTTGCAAGGGAGGCGATTATGTACAAAGGCTGCTGAACAGAGAGATGACTTATCATGCTGCCATCTGAGGCTACTGAACCTGGAAGCTTGCCCACCGCCCTTATCATATCATGCCATTCAAGTGGTCTCCCCTACAGATTTTGCTATTTGGAGGAGCTCTGGTATATTATTTCCTGTCTCCTTGTTTCTCCATCTTATTTAAATTCACCCCACTTTTTGCTTGTCCCAGTGTCTTACATTCTCATTTATTTTTGTAACTGGGTTATAATTCAGTGTTGCAGCATTTTAACTGGATTAGACTTTCAGTTTCTGAGGAATATGTGCAGGGTGAAGGACATTATCTGTTTCAATCTAGAGTGAAAAGTATACCTAAATTAGCCTGGGAATATATTGATATATTATTCATGTATTATATTAAGTATATTAATTATACTAATTATATTAATATAGCATATTATTAATATAAATATATTAATAAATGGCCTCTTTGCTCCTCAGGTTGGTGTATGCAAGCCATGCATATTCTAAAATAAATGTATTTTCACAGTCAGGACTGTTTCCTCAGCACAGGTCCTGAAATTGTGCTTTTCAGATTTCAAAATTAATTGAGTATTCCTGGAAGAAATAACCAAGGAAAATGTATATTTGACAAGTGCTTTACAGCCCTGTCAATCAAAATCAACTTACACTGGGAAAAATGGAGTGTCAGTGTCTGCTTCTTTCCTTTGGTGCTTGCCAAGAGTATAAGACAAAGTGAGTTGTGGTAAATACCAGGGCTGAGGAATGGGCTGAGTGAGACAGACATCATAAAAACTTACCAGTCTGAAGTTGAAAGGGCAGGCACTGGGGGCCGAAAAACTTGAACCCATGTTGATACTTTGCCTTGCTATCGTACTGGCGGCACCCAGAGCAGCAGGGCATTAGTCATCCAACTAGCTGCCATTACAAATTATTTGAAACTAGGTGCAAAAGATTGGATGAGTTGAGTTGGGCAGGAATTATTAAAGCAGGTTCTTAGTTTCTCAGAATTCAGCTCTTCAAGACTGGCTTTAAATAATGAAGTTAGCATTGAACTTTTTATTTCACAATTATGTATTTTTATAAGATATAGATAAGATATATCACATATATGTCTTTCATAGCCAATTTTCCAAGTGGGAACCCTTAAATATATTATTCATTTTACAAGTCTTAACAGCTCTCCCTGTTTCAGTGAGAATTAGTTGTGGTTTTAATAAGTGATCTTTGAAACAAGCAAGAGGAAATACCTTTGAATACCATTCTTTCACTACCTACACAAAGAGAAAAATCTACCATCTAGTAAACTACACATTTGAATTAATGAACTTAATAAATAAATACTTTTTTTCCACAGTCACACAGGAATAATACTAGTGCATCTGCCATATGGACCAGAGCGAATAAACAGTAATCTTTAAAAACATAAAGGTCAGGGCACTACTAATACTCTGAAGGGCTTAATTAACTTCCTTACACACAGTTTTTGCAACTACCAGGCATTTGTATGCCCCAGTCATCAGAGCAGTCACACTGAGCCAGGTCAAAGGTAGCTCTTATCCAGGATTCTGGCTCCTGCAGGATCACTGTTAAGATGAGCTTATTCCTGGACCCTGAAACCCCCCATAACAGAAAAAGAGGGAAATACACATTTTCTGCACATCTTGATGGATATTTGATAAAATCACCTAGCATTTTTTCAGTTCTAAGCTATGGATGCAGAGGAGGGAGATAGGAGATAATTAATGCTTTTGTGTATCTGGAAATAAGCATGCTTTTCTTCAGAAATAAAACCTGAATAGAAAACAGTAACCAGTAGTAAGTGTCCAAGACAGGGAGAACAGAGCAAGCTATGACTTTTCTCTGGTGGACTGACGGGAGAAGTTGCTGTACCTTCAGGAAGTACCAAGCAGTAATTGGGAACTTTACGTGTCATTGGGAGCTTCTGTTTGGATGGCACCTAGAACAGCACTGCGGAGATGATGAGGCTCAGGTGTCATATCAAAATACAAATCTGAATCCACCAAAATCTTTAAGGCATCTAGATGCACATTTGTTCTGCAGCCTACATTAATCACCAAAGGGAGCTAAAAGCTTCATTGTGGTATCTTAAAAGTCAACTAGAGCTATGCCACTGATTACTGCAGGGTCACACCTCACTTTGTTTCTCTTCGCTTTTTGGGTTGGTTTTGGATTTTTTCTTTTTAATTCCACCACCTCCTATCCTTTTCATTCTTTCTGCCTTTTTTTTTAGAGGACCATAAAACCACCTTTTTCAAGATAGACTGGAAAGCTAAAGAAAAAAATATTTCACCTAAAAATTGTTCTGCCAACTGATCTAAGACAAATGCAGTGATTTAACTTCCAGATTTTGCATGAAGTGGTTTTGTTTCAACATATAAATCTAATTCGCTCAACTTTGTAGTTGTGAAAAGCATTTCTAGGGCCATATTCCGAATTCTCTTTTCTGATTAACACTACCAAAGGAATACTAATTAGAGTGCTTGAGGAGTAAGGTAAGCAAGGCTGGCAGAGTCTGAGCTGTTATTTACTCTGAGTTATCTCTGTCCAAATGTTCAAAGCAATATGGGTGGTGACTGATTCACTAGATAATTCAAAACAGCATGTGTGTACAAAAGGCTGCCAAGTTTCTCATGTATACTGCTATTTGTGAGAAGCTATGCAGAGACGAAAAACAATCAACCAGTTTCTTAATTTCATTTTATATCTTTATACCCATTGTAAGTATTAACAATCATCCAAAAGACCATTTAAATTTGGTTTGGATACACAATAGCATTAATCACAGAGAAGTTTCTAGTTAGGTTTTGTTTTGTGTATTTTTTTTTTTTTAACTGCAATTCTAGTATTTCGTGATCTGTTTTAGGAGCTCTGGTTTTGGTGTACTTGCTTCCAGCAAAACAGATTTTCCAGTGTTTTTAGATTATTTTAAAAGATTGTAAAAGATAAAAAAAATCCATCATTCAATCAGTAACAATACCTTAATAAAGCTTACAATCTTCCATTCAAGATTAGTACTAAGAATGTTTGATGACTTGAAACTTACTTTTTGTTCGGTGTTGCCTGCTGTCCTTTAAAAATAAATCCATAAACAACCACAATATAATTTTTCATTATAGCTGTTCATTGCAGTAATATCCTTTTAAGAGAATGAGGTAAAGGTTCCGCTTAAGCAAATGATAAGTTACACACAATCCAATGCTAAGGCAGTATCACAATGTGTAAATTAGAGTGGATGGAAAACATAAAGGATTTTCTAAACTCACTTGCTTATTACTATGTGGGGAAAACACATCATGGATTGTATTTCAGTCTTCAAGGGAAGAAGAGTCAGAAAATGCAGTCAAAGAAACATCTTTCATCCTGTCTTTTAAAAGCCTGTGAGACAAATTCTTCAACACATTCATTAATGTAAAAGGAAATTCAGAAAACTTATTTGTGAAAGCTGCCCTGTTAAATTATGAATGTCAGTAGTAATTCTTTAATCCCTCGTTTATTTGTGTACTCTGCATATGAACAGTCATAAATACATATATATGAATAAAATATGCCTGTTGTATAGCCGTACACAGAGCTCATATGAATGCTTATGTGGTGCAATGTCAGAAAAGGACAAATTATTAATCAAAGTAGAGAGAAGAGAGAAGCAAAGAAGAAAGCAGATGGTGCATGAGAACTTTGTCTTACAATGACTTCTGTGTGGAAGAAAATGGATGCTTTGGATATAGAACAACTAAAAACTCTTTGTCATGTAATGAAGGAACTTTGAGATCAACATCAGCTTCTAAAAGGGATTTAAAAGAGAGATATAGATAGTCAGGAAAAGTGAAAGAGGAAGGGGATCAAGCCCAGATCATGCCATCCTAAGTTTTGTCTGAGCACCAGAAGTGGAACATGGTGGGAGTAAGGGGAGGAATGCTGGCTTTAGAGGAAAACTTGCTGAAGCAACAGTGCTCTCACTCAGGACAGGCTGACTGCGAGGCTCACTGGACGCTTCAGGTAGAGATATGCCTCTATGACTTTATTCCAATCACAGTAGGTATCTAAGACATTAACCTAACCTCTTCATAAGCTGAAGGAAATCTGGAATTCCAGGATCTGGTGTAGAGGAAGGGACAGGTGTTTTCAGGGACTCTCCTCTTCTTGTATTGCTCTTAGTGGCTGCGATACCTGGAGATACTCCACCTAATAAACATTCACGATTTTACCTTCCTGTACCATCTTCCCACACTTGAATATCAATGTAACATATATTTGAACCCATGACACCCAGTTCTCTTCACTAATATTTAATACAGCCATATACTAACCAGCAAGAGATGCAAACTGTATTCTTGTAAATGAGGCAACACAATCTTCCTGTTTCTCCAATACTTACAGACTGGGTTGTGAAAAATTTTTTTCAGTCTTCTTCCTTTAAGCATGTGTACATACACACCCATACCTGTGTGCAAACACCAAGTTTGTGTCATATAGTGCTCAGAGGAGGTGTTGGAGCTACTTGAAATGATGGCACATAGGTACTAGGTGAAACGTAGCACTAAGGAGCACTGCAGGCAGAGCACATCACCTCTGGAAAATTGGGGCTCACACCTCATTGCCCCATGCACGTCTTTTCTTTGCTTCAAGGTTACCTTCATTACACGAGGACAGGAACTGGACCCTTCAAACACTTCTTCCAATGTGCCACTCTGTTGCTGTCGGGAAGGCTGTGCTGTATAATAAGCTCTACATTCACTAATAGGTATAGCATCAACTTGTAAATAATTTCATACAAAGAACAAGAGCTGTTCTTTAGGATTATTTTATCTTAAATCACATTTCATTCATGCAGTCCTAGAGTACAATACACATGCATGGTTGAAGACAATTCTGCATGAAGATTGAAGGCTTTGGTGTCCTTTGTGCACCTTTTTAAATGATCAGTACTGCACAGAAACATTTCAGTACCACTCCTCACAGTATGCACCCAGTGTATCACAGCATTATTTGTATTTAATGTTACACTCTATACATAGTATCAGACTTGTATTTTAAGTATCAAAAATATGTTGTTAAAAGAGATTAATAGTAAACTTAATAAATCCAGAGTTTTCATCAGAGAGTAAAATTATTAAAGACCTTTGGTGAATGGATGATGAAACATTTCCAAAAGCTACATATTATTTATGGTCTTATGCTACCAACAGCTGCCCAGTCAGCTCTGGATTTCTGTCCTTTATTAATGCCATTATAAGAGCAGCAGCAGAATTTACCATCTCCTGAAGCAGCACATGGTCCTGGGGAAAACAAGAAAGGAGCAGGGGAAAAAGTAATTT
>NW_009952801.1:5393668-5401232 GCF_000747805.2 Chaetura pelagica
AATATTTAAAATCAGTTTCCAAGTGTGCAAAATTACCACGACTGTTGAAAACAAAACAAACCAAAACACATTTCTTTGCACTTATCAGAAGAACTTTTAAAACTTATATTTTAAGGAAACACAATTTCATAGTAATATCCATTTTCCAATCTCCATGATGACTTAAAAATCAAATTTATTTTTTTGTACAAAGAATATATTTTAACTACTAGAATTAATGTCATATGTCTAGAGACCACCAAAACAGAAGCGTTTCACTTGCTTACTGACTGATTTTTAAAATCCGAAAGGCAGTGAAAATGTTGGGTTTGAAAACATTGGCACAAGATTTGAGGACTTGAGTAGCATAGCTGAAGACCTGTAAGCACCTACTATGCCAACTGTATTCTACAAACTACTTAAACTCACAGTAGCATTTAAGCACGGGGGCATCAGGAGTTTAGACTGATCTTTGTATCAAATAACTTTAAAAAGTTGTCTGGCTTTGATAGGCAAATGTAGAGACCAATAGAGGAAGAAGTAATAAAATGAGACTTTGATTCCATGCTTCTAACTGAGAGCTCCAGCTTACATTTGAAAGAGTCCTTTGTCTAAATGCCAAGTTTTCCTAATTGTATTGACTATAAAAGGTTGGCCTCTTGCTACCAGTAACATTTTCATTTGTGAACTGGGAAAATATCACTAGGTGTAGCCAGGCACAGACAGAGAAAAAAAGTTTCTGTGAGGCAACAGAGAAAAACAAAGATCTATAAAACTCTAGGGAGAACCTAGAAGATTTTCAAATACAAATGGGAGCTACAAAGAGAAAGCAAGATCTGTTCTCTGTATCCATAACGGATAAAATTGGAAGCAATAGGTTTTAGGGAACTTAAACTGGGATATGAGAAGTCAGGAAAGTGTTTTAACAGTAAGAACCAGTATACCATGGACCAGAGTATTGAACAGACCAAGGAAACTCCATCACTAGGGTGCTGCAACCCAAGACCTGTGTACTCAAAAGACGAGATGCAGGTACAGCTTCCTGCCTGGGGCAGGCTGATGGAGCAGTTTGATTCTTTATCATGTCACCGCTACTTTTCTAAGCTGCTGCATCTAGAAGGAATTTGTAGATGACATGTTCAAGACACTCGGATTAATGGAGACAGAGGAAATGGTTTCAACAGTTTATAAAATACCATAATGTTAATCACTGCTTCTCATGGAGTAAGTCTTCTGCTGAGGGGACCTGCCTTGTCAGCTAGTGTAGAGAGGAACCAGAGACTAAGAATTTGGGGTTGAGGGAAAAACTGACAGGGGAGAAGTATCCCTGGAACACTCTAAAATGTAGCATTATATTTTAGAATGCTCTCATTAACTTCTTGCTTTATGTAAATAACAGGAAAAATGCTAGAGAGGTAAACTGATAGAATTAGAAAGAGCTAGTCTATACATGACTCTTATTATGCCTGGAAAAATGCTATTTGCATGTGACTAGATTTCTATCCTAAAATGATCAGATAATTAAACTGTTACAAATTGCGAACCCCCAAAAGATTACAGTCTTCACAAATAAATGCTATATATTCTAACACGTGGTAAAATTATTTACTAGTGGTGTAAAAAAATGTCTTAAGAGTAAAAATGTTCACCACAGCCGTGTCTTGCTGTTTACTGAGTGGCACCTCCCATTCACCTAAGCAAGGAGTGCAGAAGCGTACTCAGAGGTCCTGCTCCTCCAGAATCTTTTGTTATGGATCGAGGGTGCAAAGAGGAACTCAGAATCCACTATGCCAGTTTGGCAGGCAGTTCAGGTCATCATTTCCCAGGGGTATAGGTGGCTGAATAATGTACAGGGAGAGCAGAAGCTGTGCATACACCCACTCAGAAGGCAAACACCACAGTCACTTTCAAGATCCAGCAACACATTTCTCAGTATACAGCAGTGCCAACCTCTTGACGCCCCTCACTGCTTTTTGTTCTGTTTGTCTCCAGAAGCACTTCACAACTCCAGACACAGTTTTCCAGATGGGCTTCCAGCCATATCTGAAGTTGGCTGGAGGTGTGGGTTTTTTTTCCCATTTCACAAAAAAAGAAAAAAAATACACCTGGCCAGGAATTCTCTTAATGTTTCTCCCAATAAATCTTTCCACATCCTCTGTTGGTTACTGGAATCAGTGCACATTCCTTTGCAGTAATAAATTATTTAAGTTTCGAACATAAAAGGAAGCAAGAGAAAGAAATTTAGCTTCCACAGGAAAGATTGAAAGTGACAGGGTAAGATTCCATTAGATTGAAAAATCTTTTTCTACAGCTAAACCTAAGGCTTTAGTGCTAGTGTCCATGTTCTGAAGGAAAGAGATGGAAAACATTATGAGTAGTATTTGTAACACAGGCAATGCAGCACAGTAATGTGTACAGAAACCTGCATGAGGAAGTGGTTTATAAACCACTGTGAAATCAAGTGGTGAATTGTGGCACAAATTACAATGCATTTGCAAGTTTTACAATTATTTTATCATTAATAATCTGTTTATTAATATCGTTCCTATAACTATTCAGGAAACCTGCTGGTTCCTGTTTTCTGACTGATCCCTGTAATTCTGTTTTCTGAAAATAACCAGAAGTGTATTCTTCAAATGGATATACATGATCTTATTTAAGATAACAAATGTAACATAAAATATATTCTTAATTTTTTATAGATGGTTAAGTGACATAATGAAGCACATACTGAAGCTTTGAACAGGGCAATCCTTTAAAGTGTTTATAATACAGGCTACTAAGTTTTAGATTTATGCCCTTGCTCCTTCCCGGTAACACTTACCCAGTCTGATCTCAAAGTCACCTCTTCAATGAACAATGTCCAGCAACCAGGCCTATGAACCAGCCTCTGAGTGCAGGAGAAATCAGTACCACAAAGGTCAAGTATGTCCTGATTTTAACTTGCCTTATTCTCACAGTCTTATGGGAAAGAGCTAGTAAATAATGCAAAAAACTGGACTCTTACAGGAACTTACAGGATCTTCAAACTCATTTTATATCCTGTATCTTTCTGAGAATCAAATCCCCTAGGCTAGGAATCATGATTGCTGTATCCGATGGTCATAGCCTGTGCATAATTTAGAACTGCTGTTGATAATTTTCAATCCTTATTAGCAAGAAAAAGATAACAGAAAAAGAAATTTTAGCAACTGAAAGAGAACATGTTGTTCAAAGTGTAGGCTTAAAACTGACTGACACAATAGCTCAGTTACATCCTAAGTATTCTTTCCTCTCCTCTGAATTCTACTGAGAATTTATTTCCGGTTAGGCCATTATTATGCACATGATATTTCTGGTGTGCCATAATGATACTTAGCTTTTTTCCAAAGAAGTTATAGGAAATTTGGATGCCAGTAGTGTTTATGAAGAATATTAAAAAAAATTTAAATGACAGAATTCAACAAAAACCCAGTGAAGAAAGAAAATCTTGTTAGGCTTTATTAATTAAAGTTAAACAGACAATAACTGAACACTTAAGGTCCCCTGGCTATACCCTTAAAACAGCCATGTTTCTGACACTGTAATGTTATTTCTGGCAACAGGGCTAATTACAGCTGATAGTGCCTACAGGGAGCCTTCAATAGGGATGCCAGGATAAATTTAATCTACCACACCTAACTCCATTGCACATACAGGCCTCCAATCCTCTTTTATATTCAATGGCAGAGCACTAAATCTTTCAAAAATCTCATTATTTGTTGCAGGAAGTCAAATAATCAAGCAAAACCAGGTCTTCACATGTCTAACTGCCTGACGTGTTTGCATATATTGTAACCGTGATAAAAAACAGGATGTAAGAACAGAACGATCAATACAAATCCTCATGTAGCCCACAAGAGCTCTCGCACGTTATGCCCACCCACTGCTCAGTGCTGCAAATTCCAAGCAGAGAACATACTTCAGCACCCCAGTCAGTTGAGTGCATATCCATGCATGCACTGGATGGAACAAACACGAATAGTTCTTTCCCTCACCAATGAAACCCTTAAAAAAGACTACGACCTTTAAATAAGACTCAGAGGCAGTCATGGTTTTAATGGATTAATGACTGAATTTCCACATGATCGACTGGTGTGCCCCCTAAACCACTGTGATATTCACTATTCATTTCATCCAGTTGACTTAAATGAGTCTCTTGTAAAACAGAAAAACCAAAACCCCCCAACATTTCTTGGCCATTAATAAATAGAATTTTTTATTGTTTGAACACATGATTAACTGCATTTATAAGCTAAAAACAAAACTTTTACCACTTTATATTTATGTACTTTGGAAAAGAAAGTACTCAGAAACACTGCCAACCTTATAAACCATAAATCCACACAACAGCACTTTGATTCCAAAATAAAATACCCACTTTGTCTGTTATTAAATAGTAAAAATATTCCAACACAACCATATTGTGTGATGGTTGTAATTCACATTCAGGATTTATTTGATGTAGAGTTACTGCTTGTAGGGGTTTTCTGGTCTGCAGAGTAAGAGTGGGAATGGATTCAGGAACAGAGTTAAAGTTGTGTTTGGAATATGCAAACTTGTGCTTTACAAATGTGCAATTGTTAAAGAAATTGTGAGGATATCTGAGTATTTACTGACATTCTCCTAACAATTTGTTTCCTTTCTTCAGTCTGTTTAGGTTTGGGGTTTCCTCCCCCCCTTGGAAGTTCACATAAAGGCATTTCAATTTACATATGTACTAGCTCAATCTAAACATAGCTTGAAAAACACAGGGTACCCTTTTTAACTAAAAAAAAAACAAAAGCAACCAAAAAAAAGGCCTCTGCAGGTATTGCTTCTGACTTTTACTGCATCCCTCCAAAGGAATAGAACATTTGTGTTCCATTATTTGCACTCTGTTTTGCAGTAATATTATTTGAATTTCCATTTAATACAGTTTTAAAATATTAACACAAGTTTAATGTTAGCCCAGATTACATGGCTGATGGGAAACCTGAAAACATGATTTAGAGATTATGCTAAACTCAGGGAGCATCAATATTAATAGTGTTACATTTGTACCAGAAACGGAAAGAGGGCCAGGGCATGTGCTGGCATGTCCCTGCCTGTGCTGTTCCATTGTAAGCCCACTCCCTGGCACAGCTTCAGCTCCTGCCAGCTAACTTGTTCCCAGACAATGGCTGGGCATGGTTCAGGGGACAGGCCAGGCCAAGGATTGCTCCCAAGGGACAGGCTGAATGAAGCCACCCTCTTTTGGGAAAACAAGAACTTATCCATATGGACATGAGCCTACAGTGGCTTTTAGCCCTAGGACGAGAGAACCATCCCCGGCCTGTTTTCCTTGCCAGTATAGATGTGGCCCAAGTATCGCTGGGAAGTGACAGTTGTGTCTTTCTCTCCCTACCCAAATGCATCAAGAATACACAGAATGACGATCAAATAATCCACCAAAGAATAAAGCACAAATCCCATGTAGCTCCCACATAACCACAGTCATTAAAAAAAAAATAAAAATATTAACAGCTCTGTGGACATCTTTCCCACCCAAAAAGAGAAGGAGAGAGGGATGAACCACACCACATGACAGCACTCATGCTGTACTGCACATTCCTGCCTCTGTATGGAAAAAGACCGGAGCCAGCAGAAGGACCTCATGAAGGAGCATGCCTACCACTGCCTTTCGCAAGGTGGGCCTTGGTGGCATGAGTGGAAGGGTGAAAGGCTGAAACAGTCTGTGTTCCAGCATCTTGCAAAAGACTAGACTGGCAGTACAAGAGGAGCTGCTGTTAATTTAAAACTCTGCAGGATGCTGCAACTTATACTAAGGCTACACCAGGTGCCTCCAACATGTGCCTGATGTCATATGCTGACAGTATTTTATTTGCATTCAGGGAAACTGAGTAGAGAATATAGCCACAAAAATTTCAACGCTTGACATTTTCTTCTTGAATTAATATTTTTCATTTTAAAAGATGATCTGAAGAGGGGCTGAGGTTCTTCCACTACTGGAAATCAATAACAAGGTTTGATTTTTAATCTCACCAGGAGGAATTCTCTGGTAGATTCACGGAGACATGTTTTTTCCTACTCAAGATATGTAGTGGTATGCATCTACATATTAAATTAACCTCAATTTCTTAACAGTACAGATTAATCTGAACTCTCCATTCTCTCTAAAATGCTTCCACATCACATTTTTTGATCAACGTGCCAAAGGTTCTATTGATAAGTGACATCTCATACATAGTATCAATGCACTAATTTACCTCAATGAGGAGACAGCTATGCAGATAACTGTAAAAGATAAGAAAAATATTTAACTCAATATTTTTATGCTTCCTTTCAAGTAATGCAGAAATAATTAAGGTAGCACTTGAGTTCAGATAGGTAGCTGGGTTCAAAGTTACTCCAGCAAATTCACAATTAAGCCTCTGTATACACGCCTTGCTTCTTCTCTCTCTGAACTCAAAAAACCACAATCAGTTCTTCATTAGCAGATACTTCTCAAAATAGAAATAATTTAGAAATCTAGATACTTGGGATGCAGTGAGGATTGAGAAAAGAGATGAGTGGCACTGGGGAAACAAAATTGTCACTGAGCTTATGGTGCCTAGCAGACCTGTTAGTTAATGGACTCTGAGAGATCTAGAGTTAATTCTTTGTAGTTAATGGTTGTACGTCTATGCTACAGTCAACCAAGCTCAGATAAATTGCGCTTAAATAGGTGATACTGTACTGTATCTCTCTCTCTCCCTTACCATTGCTCAACCACGCCTCTTACCTCATTAGCAAATGGAGAGCCATCAACATTTACAATGACTTTGTGGATATACTGAGGACAAACAAGTATCTAAATCTCATGGAATCTGTAAAGCCCCTATTGCTATTTTGTGTATCCTTTTACCTCAGATTCACAGATTTTAAACTGAAGGTAAACATTGGTCTTTCAGTAAAACAAACAAACAAACAAAAAAAGCACAACAACAAAACAGCACAAACATAAACCTAAACAAGATTAATTCTTTACTCAAGTATGAACAGACAGAATTCCCCTAAATCAGCAGTTTTAAAGCAGCTCCATTATCCACAGGTTCTGCAGCCTGTAGGTAAGCAGGGTTCAGTTCCCTTCTTGGTGTGAGGAGATTAACACATCCTCCAGCTCACACTTTTATTTTTTTTGATTGGGGTAAAAATTCCCGTGGCAGAGTCCCTATTCTACATAGGTACAGTCACTGTACCACAACAGAAAGCAGAAAGATGACATGACTCCAGCCTAGATGCTAGTCCCAGCACATAGGGAGCAACCAAAAGCCCTGTTCTAACTTTTTATCCAAAAGCAAACAGACATGAGCTTGGTGATGATGCCTCTGTCATCCGCAGACCAAGGCTCCCCAACTCTTTTTTTTTTTTCTTCTGTGTAAGAAGTATTGTTAGTATGATCATAATCAATACGAGTATGAATAATCAATAACAATTCCTGGACCAAAAAATTGTCTGAAGAGTTAGTTATGAAGAGCAGTTTCAGCACATTCAGTCATTGCAGTTTTTATTCAGCACTTAGCACTATCTTGCACTTGGAAAGAGT
>NW_009952801.1:5402013-5501559 GCF_000747805.2 Chaetura pelagica
GAAAGAGTGAGTATGCCAGTAGTGATAGCACAACTGTCTGTCAACCATTTTCCCTCTAAGTTGTTCAAAAAGCTACCTAATGCTTGAGCTAGCAGCCAGTTCTGCCACCTGTATGGGACTGGTACAAAAAACACTGGCAGAAATAAGCCATTTAACAGATGTGGTTTTCTGCAAAAATATATTATGTGTTTGAGGTTTGTTAGAGGTGGTCTCTTAATACAGTATGTTACCAAATAAGAATACAACATGAAATATATTCATCTTAATATATGTTACTGTACTACCTACAGGCTCTGCGAGGTATCACTCCAGTGACCTTGTAAAACACACTATAAGGGTTTCTAGGGGGAAGGGAAAATGTTTCCTACTATCAATACAGGAAAAGTGAAATGCTCCCGAGGCACAGGAGACTTGTTTTCTCCTTGGACAACCAGCACTGCAAGCTGCTGCAAAATCTAAGATGGGAATGAAGTTGAGTAAAGCTGTGGCAAGGCTCTTCTCTGGTTTCATAAAGCTTTGGATCAGGCTGACAACACTAACAAATTCATGCAGGAGTGGGATTTAAGCCTTCCACAAAGCAGCATATAATAGCTTTTTCCTCAGTGTGCATGTGTGGTGGATCCTCTGCTGCCTATTCCACTGTGAGAGTCTATAAATACATTGATGGGCTGCGGTGTTAAGTTTTGCAGGCAGCCAGGAATATATAGCAGACCCACCACACACAAACATACAGTAAAACATGGGTTAAGCAGTGCTGGCCTCCTGCAAAACACAACACCGCAATCATGCAAATCATTTACAGACTGTTGCAGTGCACCAGGCACCGAGCAAAGGCAGAGCAGCTATGGATCATATATGAATGCATTTGACACATGGAGCTAGTAACAGACGTTCAGCCCAGTTTAGCTGGTTTTCTCCTATTACAAGCTGAGAAATACCACACTTTCAAGTTCAGTTTCACTTGATGACTGGTGTCTTAGCCCTAATCAACAGCAGGTAGGAAGGCAAAAATGTGTATGTAGGGAAGATGGAGAGAAGTGCTGGGGGAAAATGACAGAAGAAAGGGGAAAAGAAGTAAAGACAAAGGTAAAAGATCAAGTACACAACTATCTCAATCCTAAAAATATATTGAAAAAATGCCAACGCTACAGATCGGGAGAGATCATATCAATGCCAGAGATTCTATCTGACAGGTAAACCATGTCATATACTGCAAGTTAAAAAAACCAACAACCTTCAAATACCCAAGACTTGAGTAGGACATTTCTAACCACTGATCTCTGAGGTCATGAGTGCAATCAGAAAATTTTAAGTAGGTAAGTATGGCATATCTCAATGTTTCTCTTCACTTTTAGAGCACTATCTTTACTTAGGACATGATAAAACCTACCTAATGGGGACAGAGAAAACAAAACAGCACATCTTCATATAAATTCTACCTAACAAAAAAGTGCATGATTTATGATAGACTTAACACAGTATATTTCAATATTACAGGTTTTTCCTTTCTGTCCCATATTGTATTGACAACATAGATTGGCCATTGCACTTTACAAGAAAAAAAATGAACAGAGTAGTTTACAAACATCAAAGTTGTTAATACACAGCACAGGACACGAAATGCTTCAGCTGTCATAGGTTAGAGAATTTTGCATACAAATACGCAGAAGCGGTTCATATACTTTTTCACATATAACTTGTGATTATCAGACTTATATAGAAAGACTCGGTAACTTTTAATTGCTGGCTGTAACAGAATAGGAACGTGTTTGGAAAGAATGAGTATATCCTTGGATCTCCTGGGGGGATGCTAAAAATTAGTGCAGCGAAAACGTGAGCATTTTTTCCATTCTCTCAGTCTAAGGCACACTTCTCTTTCCTCCTATAGGTGCTAACTTCGTATGGAATATTACACATAGTAGACATCCAGGTCTCCAAAATATGAGGAGGCATGCTTCCATCCATTTCAACATAGGCATTCTGTTCAGTCATTAAAATCATCATTATACAACTCCTACAGACTGTGAATAATCTGAAATACAAGACACTCGGCTGCAGTAACTAGTTGATTGGACACATTCCTCTTGATTGCAGATAATTTATTTGAGATGGTTCAGAGGAAAAGCTGTATAGCCTACTTAAAAACAAGTTAAAACTTCTCCTTTGGGGAAAGAAATAAACAAAACCCAAGAGATTCTGAGAGGCAAAGTATGCATACACATGTGCTAGGCTATTGTTCATCTCCCAGTCTTGTGGCTTCCAGACTTTTAGGATGATAATATCAGTTCAGTGGGGTAAAGGCCACATTCCAATCTTGGTTACAGAAATGCAAACCAAAGTAACTACAGTATTACAAGGCCAGTTACTTTGCAGTTGCAGAGGCTGAAATTCAATTTTAAACCATGTATTTTGCTACAGAAGGTCTAATACCTAACTGTTTTTAAACTTCTCTCTCAAAAGTTCAAAAGCATCTTTAAAGTAACTCAAAGGTCAGTGAGACGTAGTGAGAGGAAGAGGCTGTCCAGAAGCTTGTTGTTAAGCAATTGATATCATAGATTTCCCTAATTTGATACTCAACTGAATCTCGCTTGAAGTGGCTCTCAAGCTGCATCATCTGTGAAGAGGGACTGATTGCAGAATAACTCATTAAAACTTCATGTTTAAGTTATACACTTTAGTTTGAAAACATCCTTGAATCACATGAAACATTTAAAATTGAATCCTACACCTTTCATCTCCTTACTCAAACTCTACTTCTTTGACTGGATCTGTGTGATATTTAGGCACAGTTTATGTCCCATCTCTGAGTTTTCCCATTTTCCTGTCTACAGCTAAGGGACTACAGCTTACTTGGAAGGCAAAAAAAAGAAACTGCTTCCAATCCAAGACTTTGATGAAAGGCCAAGCTAGTCTACTTTCCCTCAAAAATAAAAGCACAGACGGATGAAGACGTGTCCACAAAAGAGACAAAAAGTTACAAGGATGTGAGGTGACATCTCTCCTTGGAGAGTAAGAGTCAGCAGGGGGAAAACAAGTTACAATACAAGCTATTAATAAGATTTAATCTCTTTGTCTCTCACACCAAGATGATGTTTTAATTCATTAATTTTGCAGTAATTATAATTATTCTCAACATCCCTTTGCACAGAATAGTCTTGGTTCCTGCTCCAAAGCAATCTTCATACAGTGAATGTAATAAGCACGAAAGGAACTTGCATTTCTTGCAAGCAGGAATAATTCTATGAGCAAAGGAGTTCTGAACACAAGTACAATCAAATACACTTAAAACTGCTAGTTTTTTTCCTCTATCACTTTCTTTCATGTATGTTCCCTACAAAATGTTTACCTACCCACTTAAGACTTGATAGTTTACCTGAGCAGCACCCTAGGACATGAACTGAATGACTCCTTATGCAGTATGCATGAGGAATTCATAATAACTTCTAAAACAGTTGATCCAAACTCTCCATTTCTCTGTTTTGTATTTCTTTGTCCTCCTTAGCTCATAGCCTAAAGCCAGTGCAAATAGATCATTTGCCCTTGTTAAAGTTTTCAGCTAAGCAATGGAGGGAGCATATAAATTTTGAAAAATTAATCCTAGAGGAAAGATGGTTCTTGAAGCCTGGTGTGAGCAGAGGCACTGGGTTCAGAAAGCAGCAGCAAACAGCCCGTGTCCAATTCAGCAGCTGGGGTGGGGCAGACAAGAATCAGAAAAACACACTAGGAAACCACTGTGGCAAAGGGCTCTGTTTTCCCTGAGTGGCTGAGAGGAATGGCTAGCACTGGACACACCACACCTTTCCATGGAAATGTGGAAAGTGCTTACTCACTTTCTCCAATGGTTGCTGCAATCCCTGAGTAGCTCCTGCTGGATGGAAGTTCTGAGCCTGGGCCTCCACCTGATCAACACCCCATAGCTTGAATGGCATGGAAGAATCTCTCCTATCACTAGCTAATGGTTAAATCATCACATACAGCTGAAAGGCAAATAGCCAGTTTCCAAAAAAAACCCCTTTGAGTAAAAGTCCAGTGATAGGAAGGCAGAAAAGGCCCCATAATTTGCTTTGTAGCTAAAACACAGCAAGCTTATAAAGAAGTTAGTACCACTCCTCAGGGTTCACCAGTAAATTCTCATCCTTAAACTCCAAATGAATAATCCTTCCTGTTGTAAGGGAACAGATCAGTTTGCTTTTAGTTTCTAGTTTTCATTTAGGCTTTGAGAGTCCAGCTACACTACAAAGATAGAGCTCACAGATGTTCGCTTACATAAGAAACAGGGTTTGCCAAGACAGGCTTCTCTTTCTTTCTGCCAGCTAGTTATCAGCCCAAACCATGTAAGACAACAGCCTGTCTATATGCAAATAAAGGCACTAAAAATGAAAATATATCAAAGTGATAAAACTCATGTAAAATAACAAAAAGTTTTGTACTTTTAGAAAAATTGTTATTTTTAAACTTTAAAAAGAAACAAAGAAATGAAATTAAAAGAACAAAGAAATAAAAAAAAGAGTCCTGATTGAGCAGATGGAGCAATTGCACTCCATAATTAAGACATTTTATTAAAAACAAAACAGATGAAATGTTTTGTTAGCTATGAAAAACATCTCTTTTTTTTATAAGATTAAGCACTCCATGTTAAGCTTATTCTTCAGGTATGTTGTATCTTGTGTTGCATAACTGAGGAGGTGTATTTTACACCCTTTAACACTTTCAATTAAATTGTTCCCAAAGTTTCCTTTCAAAACATCCTAAAACCATCGTGTCCCTACTTGCAGCTTTAAATACGTCTGTGACTGCAAAGATAAGTTTGGTTCTCCCCAGTATCTTCTTGTAATAGGCATTTGATTAAGAAACTATTTATGACATTTTTCCAAGAGCATGACTAAACACGATGTGTAAGAGTTAACCACATCACTCGCTCCACACTTCGAAATGTGGGTCATCCAAAACTAATTGAAATCAATGGGCTGAGAACAAGTGGCCGGTGTTGTTTTCACAGGGTTGGGCACTAGTCTTTTCCATAAGGGGGACTGCCATTTTTCCAAGAGAGTAAGGTAAAAAAGATTATATTCATGCCTTGTAGACTGCCTGAATGTAGTGTCATTTTGTTTTTCAGCTTTCCTGATAAAAGCTGAATATTGAGCTAAGTATTACTGTTGCAAATATTTAGAAGTGATACAAAAATCCTTATATTGGATATTAAGTAAATACCTCTATAATTCACTTGAATGATCTCTGAAGTACTTTAAAATATGTTAATTGGTAATAATATTTAAAATAAATTCAAGAATCATTTACAGGCCCTAGCAAAATGGTTGGATTATTTTCTGAATATAACTGTCAAAAACGAAAGCAAGCAAAACAGTAAGTAGTTTTCAAACTGATAGTAATTTTGACAGCAGTTCATTACCGATCCTGGATGTAAGACTACAGAAGACAGTCACAACTTTTTAGTAAAACTGTATTGAAATAACAACATTTATGTTTAAGGGAAACAATGTAGCTTAATTTTGTTGGGTCCTGATCATGATATTCACAGCTTCTGAGGAAATAAATCCCACTAAATGGTACAGTTACTTAAGTGAGAACACTGGACAGCACTTCTATAAATCCAAGCACCCACTGTATGAGCCCAGCTATTACAGCCTGCAGAATTGTTATGTCATAGTTTTATTTGGTTAAAAAGAAAAGGAATGTAACTCTGTTTAAGCTTTATCCAGAATTAAAAACTAATTCAGCTGCTCAAATAAGTTAGTTGAGAATGACTCTCCTGGTGTGTCAACTAGAAAGCACAACTTTGAGTCACTTCTTTTTTTTTTCCTTACAGCTTCAGTATTTGCTTCCAATTCACAGCTGCACTTAGAACTGCATGGATCTTTTTACATGGGCAATGATTTCACATTGTTCATCTGCTCAGCGTGTATTGATTAGATGAATGTGTGGTTTGGCTTTTCATGGACATGTTTTAAAAGTTTCCTCTGGACAAAAGAAGTAATCTCAAACTCCATTTCCACTCTCTTGACTCAGTATCTCTTTTGTCTTCAACAAACTGTATTCCCTTGTGCCTGCTGTTGGCTTCAGCTTTTACCCTTCATGCTCTGCACCCATAAAACTGCTGTCTATTCAGTAAGCAGAACTATGTCTAGAGCAGTACATACGTCCCACAGCCTCATCTCTTAAGACTCCTAGATGGCCTCAGCCACAATGTCTCCTTCACATTAACTTTCTATTATTTACTCAAAGCTTACCTAATAGGAACTTTTGCATTAACTTTTGCTGCTGAATGTATGTCCAAAATGAAATTACATTCTCCCAGTCAAACAAATCTAACAAACAAAGCTACATCTTCCCTTCAAGAGCCATTAACAAAACACAGGCTGTCATGTGCTGGAGACTGTCAGCAGCCTTACTCAAGTGCAAAGATGGACTTAAAAACCCTTACTCTCTCAGTTACTGCTTTCTGATTGTTTCCAACTGGTTCCCACATACCCTTTCCTTCAACCAGCTCTGACACTAGCAGAAAGGATTTCCTGAATTGTTGAGCCTAATCTTAATCTGAAAAAAATATTCTTGTCTTCATGCCTCAGGTACTTCATTCTTATAACACTGATGTTGCAGCACATATTTTCACATTGACTGTATAGCTTAATAGAAATGTACTAGGAAAAAAAACATGCTGTGTTCCACTCTTCTGAAGTTTTTTCCTCTTTACCAATATCCTGGATAATATAAGCAACTAGTTCAGTTTTCCCCGAGAATCCAAAACATGCACTTTTAACACATAGACCTTGCTTTTGTATAGAGACTCATTAGATCCAAAACTTCTAGTAAAATGTTTCATAATGGTAATGCATATACAACATATCATGGCTCAGATACTCTAGTATCTGACGTATTTTTCAATTTTTAAAAAATCTTTTCAATACGGTTTATAGGATTCTATTAGTAGGACAGAAATCTGAAGTGTCCATTTTAATTTTCATATATTTGTTTACGACCAACCTCAAAGCCTTATGAATATGCACTAAAATTAATTTGTTCAAAATCAAAAGAAAGAATGTGGCTGTATAAGATGGTAATGAATATTAGTATGGGGCATTATTAATAATTTTGAAATTGCATTTAAAATTATTAATTAGTAAGTTTTTTCTCCCTAAAATTCAAGCCAAGTATGAGAAAAAACATATTTCAAAATTCAGAGCTATTTATAAAATAAAATGCAATTAAGCCAAAATCATCTTTCCCAAAACATTTCTAGATTAATTTCATATCATTAGGATGCATTTAGGGAATTAATGAATTTTCAAAGTTTTCTACAAGAAATTCTTGTTTCTGCAGCTGTCATCCCACTGAGTAAATATGTGGCAACAAAATTCACATCCTGCAGTCAGTAAATACCAGGAGCTCTAAAGCCAAATCAGTCAGTAGAAGCAATCCTTTAATGTCCATAATAGATAGTGTTCTGAGAAAGCTGCTATGGACCCTACAATTTTTTGAGTCTTAGTGCTGGCCTCTGTGATGTTACTTTCTGCTGTGACTTCAGTATGTGTCTCAAGGAACCGATATTGTATTTACACAATAGATAATACATAAACTGTAATAAGTTATGACAGGCATTGTATTTCAAGACAATTATAATTTGCCTCTAGTAGCTTTGTAAGACATGAGACTAAATACCTAATGAGTTTTACCACCCAAGAAGTACTGTTTTGGACTGAAATGCCTGGGTTATATTACTGATATAAAATAGAAAATAAACTTCAAAATAAGGAAAAAAAGGCTGCATATTGATTTACGAATGATCTCATTGCACACCAGCTCCAGAACATTAATTTTATCAAGAGCCCTGAAGCTATTTTTAATGGCAATTGCTATCAGTTAATTTTAAATTTCTTAATCCATTCGGCAAAGAAAAACTCGGTTCACATGAAAGTAAGCAGAGAAGGTTCTCAAAAAAGTATTACAAACCAGAAGTGTTAGATTCTGCCAGCACCCACCGTGTATAGATCATGCACTAATATAGAATCATATAACTGTTTTGATTGGAAAAGACCTTTAAAAGCATCAAGTCCAACCCTTATTTGTTAATTTAGAATCTGAAAATAACATTTTTAAAAGTTCAAATTCAGACAACAGTGCTAATTCATGACCAAAGGGTCAAAATTCATGAAGCGTATTTACATGCATCCATTAAAAAAACCCAAAAAAACAGTCCATTAATCCTTGTCAGATAATTCAAACTGTTTTGTAACTTGCAATTGCAGTTAAGGTTTGTTACTTGTGTAATCTTTTCAAGTTTATTTTGAAATTGGTTCTTGCAAGAACTGTAAAAACGTAAGAAACATCACAGGTCACCAAAATAGGTTATTTAGTAACTCCCCTGGCTGTCAGTGCCACCTTATGTAGAGACACATATCCAAGATTCAACAGCAACAGAACATCAAGACTTTTGGATGAAACAAAGTACCAGGAAAGACTGGTGGTTGTAACAAACTCGATCAAACTTACACGAGGTGGATCCACAAGTCAGAATTACAAAACCAGGCGACGGGAAGGGACAACTCTCCGCTGCCAACTCTCCACCAGAACATCTCTATGCTGGGACATCTCTGCACCAGGACACCAGCACAGCCTTGTGTCATCTGCCTATCCATGGAGAGTTGTTCCAGTGCAGAGATGTCCCGTGGGGAACTGGTGGCAGATAGTTGTATTGCCTGGGGGTTTAGGAACCAGGCAATAGGAGAGCAGCTCTTTGCATAGTTACTAAAATTCACTCCTACATCAGACAACAGGATCAAGAAACATAGCGGATTTAGACACAGGGTCACATAAGTGCTTTATGGCTTTCTGTAGCTTTTGGACAGGAAATGTAAAATCTGTCAAGTCTCTACATACTTTCTCTAAGTTGGCTGATTTGCCCTACTCCAAAACTGCATCCAAATAAATGGATAAGGAAATCAGGAAGCCTGTTTCCCCTAGATCCCCTTTAAAGGTATAAATGAACTTGTCCTTCTCTCTAAAGTGATACAGATCAGGAGCCTAATGCTTACAATGTCTGTAGATATCACAGCAAGATGTCCTAATCAAGTGATTGTAATATGGAAAGGAATTAATTTTATTTTTTTCCAGATTTCACACAGAACTTTACTTTTTTTTTTTTTTTTACAAAATCTCATTTAGTTGAGAAAACTACAATAGAACTTGACAGATTTAAATCGCTATAAATGATACGTAAGAAGAGGGATTTTTTTTCTTTTTTAAAAAAATTTACTTCTGAGTAGTTGCAATAGCTCCTCACTAAAATATGTTGGCATTTTCTGCCTGTCTGCGTCCTGCAGGTTTGTTTTCAACTTCCCATTTACTTAGTATCTGCATAAAAGTGCTACAGGTTAAGTAACAGATATTTTCTTAAAAACTTGAGGTTAATTATTTGTCTTAAATTTACGTTTTGCATACTATGCCAACATAAGGAAATGTAAATGCCAGGCTTCTTGGTTCCAAAGATGTTTTAGTGAAGCAAATAAAGTTCTGCAAAGCAGTGTTAAATTCAAATATGCAGTCATTTAGTTGATTAAAAAAATATTTAAAAATGAGAATTCTTAGAGGAAATTTTTAATTTTTACAATTATATTTTATGGTGTTATTTTTACAACTTCCATAGACTATCAATATGTAAAAAAAAACAACAAACTAATTGAAAACACAGAACTGAGTATTTATATCTAGTAAGGATTCAGCAGAATCTGAAATATCCCAGTAATGAGATGTAGATAAAACAAATTAAGAACCTTGAAACTGGAAAAAGTTTCCTTTTTCACTCTTCCTTGTGGTCAATAACATGTTCGAACTAACTGAGCATAACTGAGGTGAACAGAGAAGTTTCACAAACTTCAGCAATAGTGTCCTGGTTTGAGCCAGGATGAAGCCAATTTTTCTCTTTACTGATTTTTTTTTTCCTTCAGTAAGCTTTCTTGTAACTAGCAACAGTGTGTTCTGCTAGGCTGATAAGACAGTGGAATGTTTTTCTAACTACTGAGGCTTCAAGGCTGCACCTGCACTCTGCCAGCTCAGACACTATGGGGAGATCTGTGACCCCCCCGTAGGAGGCTGAGTTAGACGGACAGCAAAATTGGCCAAAGATATTCCATTCCATATATCTACGTAAGCTCAGAGGAAGGTCAGAGACCACAGAAGACACCTTCCTTCCTTCTTTTTCTCCCCTTCTCTTCGGTCCATGGCCGGCGTCCAGGGAGGACTCTGCTCATCCATCACTGTCGATCCTCAGGCTTGATCTCTCGTGACCCTTATCACTCTCTGCTCTTTCCCAGCAGCAGCTCCGGGATTCCTCGGGACTCTTCCCAGTTCAGGGAAGTGCTGTGGGAGTTGCTGGGGTGGGGGGAGGCGAGAGGCTTTTTGCCCATTCCTGAACATATCTGTACATAATTGTATATATTTTCTTGTATCATTCATTAGTGTTTTAATTAAAGCTGTGTTGTTTAGTTTTCAATCCAGCCAAGTCTCTCTCTTTTTCTCTCTCTCCTTCCCTACGTGGGTTGGGGGGAGGGGGGATCGAGAGCATTGTTGTCGGACCTGAGTCAAACTGTGACAAATAGTTAACATAATATTAATCTAATTTATATTTGTTACATGCCCAGATTTACTAAGTTGAGGACAGAGCACATCGGAAAAATGAAATGTGCCTGCCAGATACTACTGCTTAATTAATTGGAAGGTGTACAGCACAGCAACAGATGAATGACACATACTGTATGTGGTTCACTTAAAAGTTCATTTTAAGAAATGAAGAAAACAGCTTTAAAAATGTCAGCTGCATCTGTAACTGCATGAGTTCATTGAGTGTATTCCCAAGCCATACCTATCACACCCACTCACTTAGGCAAAGACAATTGTTAATGAAGAAATATTTTCTAGTCACTCAACCCCTACAAATCTGTATTCAACAGAGCACTTCCAAGTTGCCTAAAGGTAACTTTACAAATTGCACAAACACGTGGAGGAGAGAAACTCCACTTTTCTGTGCCATGCCTTGGTTTCCCATTCTTCAAAGTTTTAATAATTTCTCAGTGAAGTTTCTTAAGTACCACCACCTTCCTATATAACCACCTTTCTTCTTAAATTTATTTGATTTAAAAAGCATGCTTTTTTGACCAATCATGCCAGGCAGCTGCTGGCTTTTTTTTGCTTGTTTATTTATTTTTTCCTAGAAGGAAAAAATACTGTGTACTTTCCCCAGAGGCCTAAACATTTTTAAGCAGGGAAGTGCTACAAAGCCTTCCTTACGGTGTAGTATCACTGAAGAAATACCTTCTTGCTTGAAGTTATATACATACGATTCTGCTCACCTACAGATTGAGACTACTGGACTCTCATCAGTCTAGAAATATACTGTACAAATATTAAAGACAAAACACACCTGTATACCGACTAGAATGTGGATCAAAGTCCAAGTATAAAATTCTTGTTTTCTTGGGTATAAAACCTCATACAATATTAATAAACACACTGATCATAGTTTGTAAATGCACAAATATTTATATAAAGTGATGCTTTAAACAAATGTCTTGACCTAATGAACTATTTTCTCTTTCACTGAAAAAATCTGTTGAGTCAGACTAAAACCTCTATAAAATTCTTCTCTTTGTTTTGTAGCACCTCTGCTCTTCTGAGCAATTTAAATAATGAGAGTGTATATACCATAGCAACAAATTAATTTTTAGACACAAGTCTCTATGTGAGGACGCCCATCACCCATCAGAAAACAGGATTTCCTACCACCACTTTCTTGGAAATAATTATGGGAAGAACCCATCTATTTATGTTTTTGTGAATTCTTATGCTGTTTCAAACTGCATCTAACATGTTCAGATGGTGGGACAAGAACAGAGACATCTCTTTTTCCATACTCAAGAACCTCTTCTGAGTTTTCACTCTAACTTTGATTTATTTATAGAACCCAGAGGCACCTGGTTGCACTGTCATACAAAGAGACCTGGACAGGGGGAGAACTGACTCAAGAGGAATCTTGTTCATATCAAAGGGAAATGCAGAGTCCTGCACACAGGGAGGAACCACCACAAAGAGCAGTGAAGGCTGGGGACTGACTGGCTGGAAATCAGTTTTGCAGAGAAGGACTTTGGCATCCTTGTGGACAGGAAGTTGAACAGGTGTCAGCAACGTGCCCTCACAGCAAGAACAAGAAGGAACATGACAGACAGAAACAAAACTTTAAAGGCTTTTATGGATTTTTATGGATAAATATGGATATTTATAGATAAGTTGTTTTTACCAAATGCCTGGTACATATAATTCACAGGTGAGGCTTACAATTTTTCAAATCATAAAGTTGCCAATCATTTGCCTTGTATACATTGAGAGTGTATTTAAAGTTAAAAGCAAGAAGGAACATGACAGACAGAAACCTGACAAAAAGACTGTATAGAACTGTACAAAATTGCTATGTTAATACCACTTGGCTTTAACTTTCAATGCGTACTGTAATAAATGCTTTTTTGCTAAATGCATTCCCATCATTACCAATTTTATAACTATTTAATAACCAAAATACTACTTAGCAATAACAATGCTTATTGTTTCCACATTCTTTTCATGTTCAGTCTATCAAAATAAATTGTCATTAAAAGAAACAGATGACAAAGTCTGTTCCTACCAAAAGATCTTTATCTACATGAAATTTTTGATGATGAACCGAACTTCCTGAAGCATTTCCCATCACAGTTTGCTTTGCACTCAATTTTAAGCACACAGTAACTTTACTACCTGCAGTCTTCTCCTCCTTCTAACTACACTAGCAAGCACAACCCCAGATATCCACTAGGCAACCTGGATCTATACAGACTGCTCATCTCACTGTAAAAGTATGTGAACAGGGCTGAAAAGGAGGCACCAACTCCATTTTAGCTCATGTTGCCCTTGAGTACACTGCAGAATGCCTCAAATTACCACATATACTCAGTGGAGAGTGCTTAGTGCACTTTAGGATATGGCAGGAAGAATTTCTAATTATCAGTATTTGAGCAATACTACCTGTTTGGGCCAGCCTTCTCAGGTTATTTTCTTTTGACAAAGGATGTAAACAAAAGAACAACTGGAGGTCTTTTACAGCCCACATCTCCTTATTTTTAAATAAATAAATAGACAAATAGATAAATAAATAAATTGATAGATAGATAGATTTATTTTCTGGCTCAGTGATTCACTGTTGTAATTTTTCTAGTAACTGGCAACTTTCTGTTGCCAATTATTTACATATCAAAATAATATATTAGCCTGAAGCAATACAAAGTAATAAAAAAAAAGTGTTGGCAGTTATTACTTACATTTCAAAAATCTTGATCCAAAGAGTTCATCCAATTAGCAAAAGAAAAACATTAGCTCAAAGGTACAGTATGCAAAGTGCTTTATGCTGTTTTCATTTAGATTTCATTTGTGTTCAAATTTCACTTGTGTTCAAATCAAGTAACCTGTTATGAGAGTGACAGTTTTGCAGATCCTGCAAACTCACTGGGCTGGAAGACATCTTCTCCCAAGTCCAGCATCTAGACTAGGAGCATCCAGGCCTCTTAGGTTTCACATGACCATTCCAGATCTCCTCTGCTCCATATCAGCAGAGGCCTAACAGCTGAGTGGAAACTTCTGGGCAGGAGTAAGAAAGTAATGGAAATGAAGATAGAGTAAATAATAAAGGTAACCAGTAAGTCCATTGCAGAATGGAGTAAGGGAAAGGGACTACTTGCTTACAAAAGGGATACTGCTGCTGCTGTAGGTGAATGCAAGGCAAAGATAATTACATGCACTGAAAAGATAAAAGACTTCCTGGCAAGGAAGAACAGGAGGCACCTGTTGTAGGGAGAGGGTAGAGCTGCCTGCTTCCTTCCAGTGCAAGAGGGACAGATGGTTGAAGCCCAGGTATAAGAAGGCTTGGGTTAATATTTTAACCCAAGGAACTCAGGAAAAAAATAGTTCCTGGGGTTTCCTAGACAGCCTTTTTCACCAAGGAGGGCAGCCCAGTAAGAGTAGGTCAATACAATGATGCAGTTGCTGCTGAGAACTTCGCAATTACACAACAGAGGTTTTCAGGATTTTAGTTCAAAGAAGTTCAGATCTGAGACCCTGATCAAGTGTTTCCACTTCAACAGTTCAAAGAGAAGTTATCCCAAAAATCTTTGGCTTTCAAAGAGCTATTTTCAAGCTATTTCAACTGGATACTCTGGGAAGCACTTCATGATTCTTCTGTCACATACGACAACACTAGGGCAGTGGCATGCACCTCCCTTACAAGCCTCATATATGGAGTAAAGCCTTATTTCTGTTTCTCTTCCTGTTTCTGCTCTGTTTTTCTGTCCTTTCTTCCACAAAAGTATCACCATAAATTCATCATGACTTTGCTATCCAATCTAACTTAGCACCACTATTTCACCAGTGACCAATATGGCCTTAACTCCTCCATCCATGTTAGTTACTTTATGAGGATACCCCAGATGAACTGACTTCACACCTCATGGAGGCACTTTAGTTTGAGGAGGGAGTGGCTTCTAGGAGTCTCTGGCACCACTGCTGATTTGCAGTCTGAGACCACCTGGAACCACTGGATGGGACTGCATCATCCTGGGACATGGGATGAAGTATGTGCAAAACTCTTGGATGCATGGACACAGACAAAGCCTTCTGCCATGATGATTTCACCACACTCACAATAAATTTCAGCTGCCTGTAATTGTGTTCAGTTACAACCATCTAGCCCAGTGTGGGCAAAGTCATCAAGATCACTGGGGGCATTCTGAAAACCATATTCTTTGAAGAGTGTATACATAACTTTACTTTCTTACATGCAGCAATCTGGTATGATCAAATTGTGAAACTAGAGTTGTCCACTGTACTCATGAAACTCCAGTGAAGTGTGTAGTTGAGGGACAGTGATCACTGGCATTGAAGTCAATGACAAAGACTTTGAAGTTTTCATAGTCTATGACAGTAAGAGCAGAACTTTTTGACACTATATTCCATATGGAGCAAGACAATACGATTCCACAGAAGTTCTCTCTGTAATACTAATACTAATGTTAAAAGTTAACAAAAGCAAAAACAGGGGCAAAATACTGTAAACATACTTTCGTCAACTATACTAACGTATTACAACATTAATACCAGTAGATTATCTTGGAAATACCCACCTCTACCCTCTATTTTGCTCAAGTTTTGAAGTGGTATGAAAATATGTGTATTTTGCCAGCCTAAAGCAGCAATGAATAACTAAAAAGCTTCTCCAAACCCTGTTCCAGTTTACCACAGCATAAATCTAGAATGTTGCAGTAAAAATGTCCAGGAAATATAATATATTATTCTTAAGGGAGAAGCTTCTTATTCTTGCAAGTTTTAGCAAATATGCATATTTATTTTAATGGACTTAAAACTTGACTTCATAATTTTAAAGGAATAAACAGCCCTGTCATTGCTTTTTTCACCTTTGTAATCTTACATTAAAATGTTATCATTAATAATTAACTCTCCTTTGTCTTCCAAAATTAAGAATTTTACTTTCCTAATCTCAATTTTTAGAATATTATCAACCTCTCTGCAAGCACAGCCAGATTATTCTTTTCAACAGGATATACCAGCATCACAGCACAACTCAGTTAATTGCCATTGAAATTATTTTTCCCTCAGCATCTCAGATAATTGGCTCTCCACTGAATATCTTCATCAGTCATTGAGAAATGCTTTTTAACAGGCATACACAGTGAAATAATATTACTCTGGTACAATCATTTCAATAATTAAGTAGCTGTTAGGAACTCCATTTTCTTGAACAGAAATACAAACCTGGAGAAAATCTCCACAGAATCTCTACTTCAAACTCTTGCTCCTGAGTTATCCACAAACAAGACTGATGAAAAACTGTAGTACCATTACTATGGCAACACAGGCCATAATACTGTCTAAATTCTGCTTCTCACAACCCGACATGTGGGCAAACCTTCCATTCTCCTGGAATGTTTCCTAGGCTCCAGGCTCCTACCCAGTCTATTTTAAATTCAGCTTTAAGATAATTAACCAAAACCCACATTGTTTATATACACACATACATATGAGAACAAGGTACTAAGTAAGTTCTGAAATATTGCATAATTAATTTGCATGCCAAAAAGCTAATATATTTTCAAATAACAGTGTTTTCTTTAAAGACCATGATTGCAGAATATCAAAAGGATGGAATAAATCAAGCTAATACAAGTTAAAAAAAAACAACCAACAAACAAAAACACACACCAAAAAAAACCCAACAAACCCAAACACCACAAAATGCCAAAAGACTACTATTCAGCCTAAAAGCTCAGAATGAGATGGAAAGTTTCCTCTGCTTCATCTTAAGATGAAGAATTCCTCGCCACTTTTTCTTTCTTTCAGATCTGCTCCTGTGTGTTCACTCCTCCCAGATCTTCTTACAGAAGATGACAGAGACCAAGATCTGTATCACCAGATCTGGGCAGACACAGCATTCCCTTGAATATGTTCCCCCACACAGCATCAGTGGTCCTGTCATCAATCACAGATGCAATGAAAGGAATATAAATATGCTTATTTCTAAACCCGATAGCTTGTTGATACTTGAAAAGAAATAAATCACTCTACGAGTATCTCATAAATAATGTTTGCTTATAATGAAAGCATTAACAATTCCAATAGTACATATCAAGAGCTATGCAAAAAGCTCTTTACCTATCCCAGGGTATGGAAGTAAAAACTAATAGCATGAAGAGTTCAAAAACTCTGAGAGGCACAATAAACTTAAAAGCTATGAAACCACTGGAGAAAAATGCAGAATCACACGAAGATCTTGTGAACTAAAGCTGTGAATCCATACCCATTGCACTCCACCGCAGATACTTGCCCTGGGCTACTGTATTTCTGAAAGAGGGTGTCTGTGTAGAGATTTACAAATTAACTTAGCTCCATTTTTAAAAACTGCTACTCATCATTGAATCGTGTTTTCAATGAGGGCAGTCAAATAAGCTAAAATGCTTCAACTGAAGCCACTAAGTATTTGCTAACTTGATACTGATGTCAGTTCCAGGGTGGAGAAAAGTCCAGAAATTAAGGATCATGGCAAGCTAATTTCACAATAATTTTGAAGAGAACACTATTCTGACTTTTAAAACTCCTTCCCGTTACTTTAATTTTTAACTATAGCTCTTTCTTCCCCTTTGCTTATACTAAAAATATTGCATTCCAGTTTCCTCTCTACTGGAAGATGCTGATAATCTCTAGTGAGTGGGAAAAATGGAATAACTAGAACATAATCTGCATTGCTACTACTTTTATTTATACCTGACAGTTTGAGCAACAAAGAACAGTTTTGCACAGTTGCTCCCGCTTTACCCTTCAGTATTCCATGATGAACTGACACAGTTAACCATAATAAAATATTTTACTCATCTAGGAAAAAACTATAGTTTAGGAAGTGAGACGCTCAATCCATGTAAAAGGTAGTATGAACACACTATGTTACTTTGATACAGCCTGCACTTGTAACTCCTGGTAGGCCTCGAGTGTTCCTGTACGCATGAGAATGCGTAAGAATGCCCGGTTTCAAAATAAACCTTAGAAACTTGGGTAATAAATAATATAATTATAATCTGGATAAAATCAGATGCCTAAAATCCTATTGCCTCTGAGTATAATTACAGTAATAAAAGTACTGCTGACTGATGAAGAAATGTGCTATTTATGCTGCAGGGACTGCAGATCAACACTTTTTATACTCACCCAGTTAAAAATCCAGTCCGTGTTAATAAAACTGGATTGGTTGATTAAATAATTCACCTCTGGACTGCAGTGATTAATCCTTCTGGTTTTCTCCCCCCGTACTGTACCTTTCCTATTATTTATATTATTGTAATGATAATAAATTAATCAATTCAAGATAATACTTTGTCTTTACTGGATAAAACATGTTGATATAAAATGCACATTCATTGTCCTAAATCACATCTTTAAGATGTCTTTCATATGTAGCAAAACACTGTCTCAGTAGATGAGAGCAAATACTTCCAAACATGCCTACAAAGCACAACCCTCAGAAATCTCCTATCTTATTTTAAAACCATATCTTTAATCTTATTTTGCTCACTATATCCCTGGAGTGAATATTAAAAAGAAGGCCTATTTTACAGTTGCCAAGTGGGGATACATCATCTGAACTGCAAATTTAAATTTAAATGCTTTAGATCTTCTGCAAAAATTAAAAATGTTAGCAGTATTTTTATCTATATTTATGAAGTACTTATTGATAAAGTTTCCAAATTCTGTCAGCAGGGGTAGAAGAGACTTCTCTCCTTCAGAGTTAATATGGATATTGCAATGCCTTTCCTGTTCTCAGTGGAAGAGTTGTGGGCGGTCGTCTACATTCAATTGAGCCAGCTCATAATTAATTTTACATTTGATCATTTTTTGAGAAAATAGAGAGGAAATATACTGTTCACTATATCAATTTTCTGTTTTGAAATACAAAGATTCACTTAAATGTCAGAACTCCAATAAGTAAACTCTGCCTGTGCAGCCTATTTCAGGATACTTTTGCAGAAAGCAAATGACATATGATTTTTATATGTTTTTAATACCATATGTTTACTCACTTTTTCACCCACTGACCCACTAGATACCACACTGACAAGTGCTGCAGACTACTAGGGCTGGCAGAATGACTGCGGACCCCACGATCTCCTCTCACCTGTGCCATGAAAAACTCAAGTTCATTGCAGCTGCCCTGATCCCAGCCTTTTTCTTCTGTCCCCTGCCTTGTTCCCTCATGTGCCTTTTTCCTCCCCCTACAATTAAAATCTCTGTTCACTCCTTATCCTGTCTTCTTAACAACAGGTGCACAAACTGAGAGCGACTGTGAGCACATGAAAATCATTCTGCCCCGTTCTCAACTATCACACAATGTACAACAGCACTAAGCAGGTGCATTAATGCTTAGAGGAAAAGATATTCCTGATATTGAGTTGACCCTCCCTACCACATGCAGCTTACTTTCCTCATTAAAGAAAAACAGGAAAGAAGAATTTAAAAGAAAATTTTATTAGTTTACTGTATTTTCCAGCTTTGCTCATGGCTCAGTGTCCATCAGAAGTCTCTAAAAACCATCCCTACAAAGGAACAGAAGATAGAAAGCTAGGACACTTCATAGTGGCTGCATAGGAAGTGGTGGTAATCTGCTGTATATGAAAGAAAGTATGCCTAATGAACATAAAAATCCTATTTTTCTCATTTTTCATAAAACAACATTCCTTTCTTAATTGTAGAACCATATTTTTGCATAGACAAGAGTGTTTTTCCTAATCTTAGCTAACAAAAGCATCCTATGTTTAAGTGAGAAAGCTTCTGGTCAGTTTTACTTTAATCTTGTACTTTCCTTGGTTACCAAAATAAGTTAAATCCTAGAGATAACATAAATTTAGTCTAAACACAATGTGTAAGGATACCAACTAAAGCTTGTAGAAATAGTAATCGTGCTACTACCAATGATAAAATCATAGTAACTAAGAGAGTCCATTTGATCAATATCATAGCAGTGTACTATGCAAGATTAATTAACACTAAAGTACCTAGTGATAAAACTCATGTTATAAATTAGCACTCTCTCAGCTATTCTGCCCAATGCTCCCCTCCCAAATGAATCTGATCTTTCACATACCTAATTATCCTGGCAAGTACTATCTTAAACACTGCTTCTAGAAAACACTTCTTATTGCAGGTCTTGCATATTTACAGCATGTGGGTAACCACCTCCAGTTTGAAACACTCACACAAGCATTCTGGTTAATTCCTTGCACATATTCCAGTATCCATATCAAATAAGAAATATTGCTAGAGAACCTCTGAAAAAACACTTTGACAGTTTCACCAGTGATATTACTTATTTTAGGAAAAACTCTTTAGTTTAAAATAAATTTCCTGTTCCATTTTTTTGTTATAGTCCTGCCATGTTGTAGTGATGGCCTTTGATCTGAGGTAAGAGTAAACATACTTTTCAAAAGGCAAAATGAAGTGGGATCTTGACTTACTGGAAGGGGAAAAAAGTCTTTTTTCAATAATAACCCTGCACATTTCTGTATGTCTCTGTGTTTGAAAAGATATTGCTCATGTCCCACTTAACCAAGCATATGCAGGAGGTAATTAGGCACTGAGCCAGTGAGCCTCCAAGCAGTTTCTGGTAATGCTGTAATATTAATTAGTATAAAATATGTATTTGCTGAATAGAAGGGGAGAACAGCCTAATTAATACCAGAAAGAATTAGAGGATGAAAAATATCCAGAATTAATTACATAGCATTTTTTGCCAAGCAGTGAAAAGCTGAAATGGATTGGTATAGAAAGCAAATAATGTGTTTCAGATGAACTACACCAAGTCACCTATTCGAGATGGATAAAGGTACTAAAACCAACAAAGAATAAAATAAAATAAAATAAAATAAAATAAAATAAAATAAAATAAAATAAAATAAAATAAAATAAAATAAAATAAAATAAAATAATGTTGGTGTTTAATCTTCCCTGCTAAAGTTAAACTCAGTATCTGACCACCCTCCAGGGAGTTTTTGCTTCCTTAACAACAAAATTTCCATTTCCACTGTAGTGTCAACTCTTCTGAATAGTTGTTTCTTCTCTCAGAAAAACATACAGAAGACAAGCTCATTTGCTTCACAAAAAAAAAATGTAATCAATGAGTACAAAATTTCAAGCTGCAGGTGCTTGTTCGTATGAATCTATCACCACAGCTCAAGCAATTACAAAAAAGGCAAAATATGAAAAAAACTGTGTGCATTTAAAGGCAAGACTAAAACCTTCAGGGTGTATTGGATCCTTTTATACAACAGTTGATCTGTTTGATGTTACAGCATTTGTGACTAATATCATAGGTGCTAATGGAGTGTGGGCTTCTTTAATACTATTAATGTGACATGCAGAGGCTTGTGCTGGGTACTGCTGTCACACTCCCAGTGGGTGAATCGACTGTCAGTTCTGCTAGTGCAGCACCCAGATTAAAATAAAATAAAATAAAATAAAATAAAATAATGTTTGCTTAAAGGAATTATCCTGCATGTAGAGTGGAGGAGTCTGGACAATAATTTTTTCTGTCTAATTCCTAATTTTCCATATATGAAGAAGAAGAAACATTAGTAGCCATGGATTTTGTTGTTCAGCTCTGAATACTCAAATCTGTCTCTTTTATAGAAGCAGACCAGTTTCAAGCTCTTACAGACAGATATGCAAGGATCTGCTGGCACACAAAACCATACTTGCTCCTCCATTAGACATACAAGCCCTGTAAACAACAAAAGCATCACTACAGCTGACAGAACTACCACCTTGTTAAAGCTGGCATGCCTTTGCTATTGGTATGTCTGACACACAACCTGAGTATAAAAAAACCAAACTATTAGAATAATTAGAAACTTTCAGGATCTACTTTTTCACACTGCTGATTTTTTTCCCCCATTCTTATTATTAGTATGAACTATTTCAGCAAAGAGATCATATTGTTTCAGAAAATTAATTTATCCAAGTGATAGAAAGCCATGTTTTCCAATTCATGCATGCAAAAGTGGGGTGGCAAGGTATCTTGTAGCAAAACTTTGACCAGTCAGAGAAAGATGGCATCTAAGCAAATGATGAAATTATCTGAGCTCAGTAAGCTTTAGAAAACCACAATTAACGTTTGTAGCATGATTCTAGGTGGTAAAATGTATTTTGTTCAATCATCAAGGGAAAAGAACAGCCAAATATCAAGTCACATCAGCTTCCAGGTGATGTTAAAAAGCTAAGAGGCTACACCTACAGACAACCAAAACTGTTACCGTTCCCAAAGACTGTATTTTTTGCAGAATCTATGCAAAACTTGTAAAACTATTATGACATTGGCATTCTCTTCCTTTGAGATGCCAGGAAGAGTTACTAGTAAGTTAATCAGCAAAATCTTACAACAACTGGATTTAATAAATGCATAGTTACCTGTTATTTAATAACGCAGGTAAATACTCAAAACTGGTTCTGGAGTAAACTTTAGTAAGTGGAATCTTAACACAAAAACATGCTTAATGTAACTTCAGAAGTTCCTAAAGAGCACAGTAATCCACCCCAAAACATTCTGAGGCTTTTTAAAACAAAGCAGACTCATATCCTCTCAAAAATATTTAAAACAGGTAATGCAGATGACATATTATTCCATAAAAATTAACTCTCTGTGCTATTTCTTCTAGAGATATCCTAGTTAAAACTGTTTTCATGGGAATAATGTAGAGGGCATAAAAGCAGTACCGTCAATTTTAATATAACTTTTAAACAAGGATTTGGTGTGGTTTTATGAGAAGGGCTTAAAATTTACTCTTGAGCTACACTGTATCATTAAACATGTCAGGGCAAACTATCTTTAAAATGCCCAAGTCAGATATATAAAGGCACTGAAAAAATTCTTCTTCAGATCAGGCACATAACTAGTACCAAGCAGAGGTTGCTTCTCAGAAGCATGTTTTCACCAGTAAACTCTTGATAACAATTTAACAGTTAAGTCCTATTGCAGAAATGTTAGTTTTAAGGCAGTTTTAAAGCTGCTGGAAATTTCTTCTCAGTTCAAAACTAAGCAGGTATCAGTTACACACTTCAACTCTGAGCACATCAATTACCAGAGTAATCATAAACTGATCTACTTCTTTCATGCATGCAGAAGGTGGCATAGTTTCTGTCAGACCAAACCTGTCTGGACAGAGACTAAATGTGGAATATTAGAAGCAACCCACAACCTTACACAGGTCTCCCATGATGACCAGCCTAGAACCATGCTCTGTTGAGTTTCCTTTACTTCACCCTCTCCTGTGGGATGAAACAAACACCTGTACACAAATTTACTAGATTATACATAAAGCATTACTAATCTGGTTTACCATCCTTTGTGTTCCTGAAAATGTGCATGTGATAAGGTATCCACTGGCACACTAAGCTTCCCCTGAAGGTGCATTTGCAGGACAGTGTAACAAAATGAACCAGCACTGTGGAAGCAAACATGTCACAAAATCCTTTCCTATCCTAAAATATCTAGCCCCATTTCTTAATGGGATTCTAATAATATTAAGAATTTTTGATGTCCTGATGGGTAACAATGTTTAAACAATGTTTTTAGCATAAAACATTTTATCTAGAACAAAAATGGTATGCTCTGCTCATGTAATTTGAGAACACTCTGAATTCAAAATTTTAACTGGGAACTGTTTCCATCCAAATTTTCTGATAACTAGGTCCTTCATACAACCACAATTGAGTAGGTTCTGAAAAATTAAAATCAGCAAGGTTTATTTGCAGAAGTATGAATCTCTTTGAACCTCAATATTTCAATCTCTTTGCAGGAATATAATTTTTTTAGGCTGCAATCATTTCAGCGTGTTACTGACTCATCAGGAAGCAAAATAAGACTTAACATTTCTGTCTAACACAAGCACCTGGAGCATTTTATGGATGGTTTTAAAAATTCAAGAAATAAACGCAAGCTCTGAAACATCAATATATTTGGTTCAGTTTTTCCTCTGCCCAATCACAAAGAACTATAGGCAGAGTCCCTCAGCTACTGTCAATACTTTTAGAAACAGAATTCAGGACGTTTCACCTGTACTCTGGGTAACTGCATCTTGTTTTGACCAGTTGTCCTATACCTTTCATAACAAGGACTTAAACCTCAAAAAGTTTTATCACATATACATCTAACAGAGAAAGATGGAAAATATTTTAACTAAAATTTTGTATCAGCAAAACAAGGAAAAGGTGCACATGAGCAGAAGACAGCACAAGTATGGAGCTTCACCTTGATCCAGAGAGGGTGGTCCTTGAAAGAAGTCATTTACCTTTCACAGAAGGAACACACCCTCTCCTCTACCAGCAGGATCAAAAGAGGGAGGACAGTTACTCTTGACTTGAGAGGAAATGGCACATGCAGTCCCTTTTGCCAACATCAACAATTTTGGTTGACGAACTCCATGAGCTCTTTCTGATAGCTATGCCATAATTCCACTGACGAATCTTTGTGCCTTGAACACTGCAAGCACAGCATGCTTTGAGGACAAACATCAAAATCTGCACTATGGAACTGGTACCTGATCTAGTAAAAGGAAAGGTCGGAAGCCTTTTAATGTAATTTTGGATAATGAAAGATCTCACTGGACAGGGAGACACTTTTAAAATTGCACAGCTCAGAGAGTGAGTGGACATAAAAGTTTGTGCATAGTCAGGCTTACAAAGCATTCTTCATTTTACTGCTTTCATTTATGTAGAGATCATAAACTATCTCTCTCAGATGTTTTGCTAAAAAAAATTGCCTACAAAATTCAACACCTGGTCTGATAAATTTAGGCACAGAACACTGGAATCAAATACACAAGTGAGAGATACTTGAGCATGTATCTGCATAAGAATGGAAAAACTGAGTCAGGGAAAATGTTGAAGGCAGACACTCTGCCAAAAATAAGCATTCATGCTGCTGCCAGTACCACACAGGTTGAATCAAAGTCAAATGTAAACAATCCCATGTTTTAAAAGATTCTGCTTGGTGGAAACTTCAGATATCAAAACAGTTATAAATCAAGCAGATTTATTTAAACACAATGTGAAGTAATGCGTTCTGCCTCTCAATAGAAAGTATGACTTTTCTGAGCCGGTGGGAAATTACACTGTAAGGTTTGGAATACAGACAAAAACTAGCCTAGGAAAACAACAGCTCAAAAAATATTTTAAAATCAAATATAATTTGTTCAGACTGCGACTGTGGGAAATTCTATAAGGGCAACATTTTCCACCTTTTTTTTTAATCCAAGCATACAACAGGAAAATTACTTTCAAAAATTACTTCATAACAAAATTCAGAGGAAAATCACTAACCATGGAGGTTTTCTATGATTTACTTATTTCTCTGAATAACAGTAGTTTTTAAAATATAAAAATACCTCATTCTACCTCTGTTAATCCTCAAATTGTGCATTTCCTTATTTTAAGATAATTTTCACAGTAGAGTTTGATCTAACTTCAGATGCCATGCATCTTGCACTCTGTTGAGATATGAACACATCTTCATACCCAGATGTTCCAAAATATATTTAGATGAAAACCAGTAGAAATGCTTACAGACTTAACATTAGTGAGATGAAGTTGCCACAAGATTTGGTCCTCATAAATATCTCTCAGCAACCAGATGCCAGGAGTAAAACACACTCTAGGGATTGTTCTGGCCTTACCCTCAAAGAGAAACAACAACTATTTATTGGCTATAAGCAAATTTGTTTGCTTGTCCTCTTGCTTGGTGGTTGGCTGGATTAGATGCTGCTTGCATTTTGGCCTAGTAAATATAAAAACATGGTAAAGCAAACAAACAAATAAGATTTTGAAGAGAGCTAGAAAAATGAATCAAAAGCAATAATAAACCTTTCCTCATACACATCAGAAGCAGGAAGTCTGACAGAGAGTCTGTAGGGCCAACGGATGTTCAAAGCGCACACAGGCAGTGTTCAAGAAAGACACAGCTATTACAGGGAAACTACTTTAAACCCCTGAATTTGTGTGAGGAAATTCACATGCTGGATCTTCTCTTTGTTAACAGCCAAAAAACCCTGTAAAAAACACTGTGGCCATCTTTGACAGTTATACACAGTAGCATAATAAAGCCCATACCAACAAAGAAACTCTAACATGGGATGTATCAGGACAGGTATGTCCAGATGTACTTCAGCCATCTTAACACATGAAGAAATCTCCATCACCTTTCATTCCAGGAAAAATCTTATTGCAGTCAAGAAACACAGCTCTAGTATAATAGAATAAAGTAAATGGGGGCTGGATTAATTCACATTTCTTAAAATCCAAAATCAAAAAGTGAAGCAGACTCATTTGAAGACAATAGAAAATACGTGGTGAGGAAGATCAGCATAGCAAAAGTAGGTTTATAATTTCTTACGGTTTCTATCTGTCATGCTGAGAGAATGATCTTTCATTTAAATAAAGAAGTCAGAGTTTTTCTGATATTTTTAATCCAAATGTTTGCTATGCTTTATTTCTGTCTTCCCAAGTAATTTTTAAAAGTTCCTTGGGACCTGAAGGCTTTGCATAGGCTGGGGAGTAAAGGGCATTCTTCATTCTTGACATTAAAGGGATTTTGCCATAAAGTGTAACATCACATATTATATTTATATACTTCAGAACTGGGTATGTTCCATAATGGATGACTTTCATGTGAACAATCTCACATAAGCAACAAATAAGACTTGGGGCTTAGTATCTCAAATTCATACCGCAACCTCAAGCATTGCTTCCAACCCTTGTAAAGAAATCCCCCGAAGTCAGCCTGGGGCTGGATTGCTTGATTCCTGCTTGTAAATAGCAGGAGAGGGGGAAAGTTGAAATTAATACTCCCAATATAGATTGGACAGCCACGCCTCTGCTGCACAACTTTTAGGAGCTACGACACCTTCAGGACTGCAGCAAAAACCACAGGATGGTTCCAGTGACTAACAAGGCACAGCTTGATAGGGATTTCTTCCTGTGTTTAAATGGCTGCAAACTGAGGAAGTTACATGGTTGAAAGTGAAACTTACATGGCACTGGAAAAAAAGCCAGAGAAAACAGATCTACTCTGTACTGTAAGTGAGTAATTTTGTTACCTGCTAAATGATGCCTATGAGGGATAGCATGAAAGAGAGGTGAGAAGACTCATTTTTGATGCCTAGCTTAGACAGTAGAGTACAAGCTTTAAGTAGAGAACAGCAGCACTAATAATTCAAAAGTGCAACTGTCCATAAACAGATGCAATGGACTTTACAGTTATCTGCCAGGCAAGGTAGTAATGGGGAAAAAAAAAAAAAGTTAAAAGCATTTTGTTTGCAAACAAAATTTTGTGTCAAAATCCTTTCATCATAAGTGTTTATATGTTTCCACTAAGAGATAGCAGGTCAACATCAAAGCTTTCATAAGATGGAAAAAAAGTCTGACTAACTCATACTTACAGATTGGAAGATGAAACTCAGATTGGATGCTCCTAGTATTTGTTTTTGCAAATGGTTCCAATTGAATGTTTATGTCCCATCACATGAAAGTATCTAGCATAATTAATACATATAGACTTTTATAAATTGCTGTATTGTATATTTGATATTTTCCTTTCCTTTGGAGAGCTCAGCATTTCACCTTTTGAATCCACTTGATCCCCAAAATTCCACTCCATACTAAAGCAATTTTAGAGTAATATATTTTATACAAATAAAATATCCACAAATTAAACAACTAGCAATATTTATTGACTAATTTTGCCAGCATGGCTGGACTGGATTATAAACAAGAAAGTTTAAAGACCATTTTACAATGATGTGACTTTTAAGATAAGTGTACATGCCATAAACACTTTCGCTGACAAGCTGATTGGAGAACTCTAATTTCTCCAATTATAAGATCAATAACAGAAATAAGTCTAAAAAGTTCATGAGTAAAAGGCATAAAACATTAACCTCATGTTACACTTGAGTTTAAACTCCTTGTTAAACTCCTAGAAGCCATAACAGCAGAGACAAATTGAGCAACTTTCCAACCTTTCTCTGATATAAATCTATATAGTTATTTAATGAAAACCCCAAAGGCTACCAATTATTTTCTAAAAAGCTCATTTTCTTAAGACTGCACTGTGAAGTTAGCTTGTGGAAATGCTTTTATTTGAGTGTCTTTACTAGAGTTGCACAGTTGTAATAACTCCACTAATTTATAACCTGTTTTGGCTAGGAGAGGAAGAAAACTTGAGGGGAAACAAGGAAAGGCAAGGGAGAGAGAAACACAGAGAGGAAGAGAGAGAAAATGAGCAAGCAAATATAAGCACACATATGCATGCATTCAAGATAGACTCATGAAAACCCTGAAAAAAGAACTAACACCACAATTTGTTGATCAATATGATCCAGTATCATGCTTCAGGATATCTGTTAGAATCAGCACAGGCAAGTGGCTGCACTTTCCACAGTGGAATGCATTTCAAGCAAGAGAGATATTCAGGCTTCATGTTCAATAATTTATCACTCAGGTGTTTATGTCCTTTCCTGACTCAAAGCGTAAAGTCTAACCAATGTTTGGTAAACTTGGAGTTAATATAGTTCTTACTTGACTAATGATCCAGAAGCGTGACCTTTTGAATTTCTTGCTTTGAACTGTACAAAAAAAAATGGAGCGTGTCGGGGGCAGTTGAGTGAGCAGCCATGTGGCTGTTCCTTTTGTTGTGTTGTCCTAAACCACGACAAGAGTATGACTAAATCTATATTTTAAAGCTGTGCTATTTTCAGAAGTTCCTGCAAATGTGCTTTCCTGTGAGCAAGTCTGACAAACAAAAATTCTGATTATCAAATCAACCAGATGGACCAAGGTTTTTGATCATATACTTTTTGAACAAAGCTTGTTAAGATTTCCACACATTCATACAGTAAAATATATCAATGATGAGCTCTTGGAGATTTCAAAACAAAATCAAAGACAAAACCACGTAGGTGGGTCTAAGAGTTATTTGTAATTGTCTGTGTATGCAAAAATACTGATGAAGCACAATGATTCTTTTCCATGAAAGTATAATCTTTTTCACCAAAGGAAATTAATTTGCTTCAAATAATCTCCACTTGACTAAGAAATTAAAATATGAAGATAAGCTAAATATTACTGAAATCGTTTGAGATCTGAAAATTGATACATGCAATTGATATATGACCTATAAACTTTTTATTACACAAATTACCATTTGGCAGGGCATTAAAAGGAGATGTAAGATATTCAGAATATTTTCCTTTATAAGCGATCCTCAATGTGAGCCATTCCCAAATGAAAAGAATCACCTTTATGTTCCATTTATTGAGTATCAAGTTAGTAAGAGTCTCCAGTTCTGTATCTTTATTCACTGAAATTCCAGCAAGAGTTAACTTGTAATTTTATTTTAAAAGTCCATGATTATAAAGCTTTTTCATCATGTCTGGTCTACCCACAGCAAAACATGCAGTCATGACTGATCTCAGACAGTAGCAATAAATAAGGATTAAATAGCATGCAGCCTCTATAAATAAAAATAGGTAGTTTTATTGGTGAATGACTTGCTACGCCTTTGTATTTATCAGCTTACAGATGCTGATTCTTATGAGGTTACTCACATAGAAAGTTTCACAGTGGGTTTGGTTTCCCCTTCTGTCCCACATTCCATGCAAGCACGATCACTCTGGCTCATTATTCATTTGCCCAATTTTCCTTGATGAAAGAGTGAATACTCTGTTCAGTTGTGATACTTAAAAGTTCGGTTACTGGCTCTTGAAAATACTAAACAGTAATTACATGGCATTTAGGACTTATATGAATAGATGTATGTTTACATATTCATTACAATCTTTTATGTCATTGCAGCTGAAAAAAACTGTGTGTCATCTTGAGGAGAGAGGTCTCCAGGCAGTGTCCCAATCAGTCTAATCAGATTGCAATCATTTGACCACTTCTATGCTGATTATTAAATGAATTAAGAAGCATGCAGGTGTCATGCAGGGCATGGCTCACTTGTTTTCAACAAGTTATCAAACTTTTGGTCTATGATTTTACTTCATTTGCTCTTCAGGCTCATTATCTCACTTCTGGTTGCAAAATCACCTTCTGCATCGCCACTTGGATGATCCCATTTGGGCTTGTGATCCCTCTTTTGAGAACCACTGCCTTAATGTCTACAACTAACACTATTTCTAAGGGATCTTTGATAAAAAATCAATTGTAAATATTTACCTTTTTGATTTACCACACCAGCCAGAAAATATATTTGGGACATTAAGTATTTCTTGAGCCACCAAGCATGTCACAGATGGGCTTCTTGTCTTCAAGAAGTCTTACGGACTACAAAAACATGTCCAGTATGTCTGTGTAAGAAATTACTCACACTTCAGTATCCTTTTAGTTTCAAGCCGCTTCATACCAATTATTCTATTGCATCATTTGTCTCTTCTAAGTTTATGGTCTATCATTTTTCTGTCTCTCAGTGACTAGTTCCTTTATCTTAATCCATTAGTGGTTTCAAAAGTATTTGGGGCCAACTTAGCCTTGGAAAGCCTTAACACATATTTGCTGTTCTGACCTGACATTCTGTCAGGGCATCTCTAAAGTAGGATTGCTTAAAATTTATTTAGTTCTATAACCAAGATACATTAGTAGTGCTTTTGTATTTAAAAGCTTTCTGCAGCTTCCTGTGTCCATCCATGCATCCTTTTTTTTTCGATTGTAATTGTTCCATTTTACTCTCTGTGTAAAGTAACCAAGTGATTACTGAAATTTCTAGACCAAGGTTTTATCACTGCAATCTTTACACCCTTTGGAATTTGCACTCCTATATTAGGAAATGCTGCCTATATTTCTTTTTACGTGTGTTGACTCTTATAATTCAGTCACTAGGCTTCATTATTTTAAAAGGAAGAAGAGCAGTAAATAGAGACATAGTATTTTTTTTTAAATTACTGTCCTATTCAAGTAAAAAAACCCATTAACTACCTAGGATATGTTTAAAGATAATAATGCATGCATTTGTGAGATCAAGGCCCAAGTTCAGCATTAAACCACTGCTCAGAACATAGACCTACAAATCATGCATTTACCATGTGCATTTGAGGCTCTTATTCTGATATAAAATAATACCATACCAGTCATTGCTGCTTTCAAGATAAAGTGCTCATTAAACCAAAACAGATGGAATTTTACTTACAATGTCACCAGCACATGCCAATTATATCTTCCATAAAAGCTGGATTTCTCTCCCTATTTTTAATAAACCTGTCTTATCAGCTATTTCCTTCAACTCGTCTGAAAGACCATCAGAAGATAACTCCACAGGTTCAGACTCCGGAATTTACTGAATATTCTTTTCTTCTCTGTATTTTGAATATATAAACCATTTCTGTAAATCAACTATATTTTCAAGATGTATACAAGAGCTATTATGAAGTGAATTCAATCATTGTGTCCATAGCAGTAACTTGGCATTCCATGCATGATGTTTAGAGAGAAATAATTATTTGGGTACAAGCTGTGAACATGCACTCATTTTGAGCAAACAGAAGATACAAAGCAGGTAATTTATAAAGCACACTAAAGCTTTTAACTTTCCCAATTAGCTTCTTGGCACATCAAAAATTCATAGAAGAACTTGATATATTTTTCTAATACCAAATGAACATTGCACTTAAGAAATTAAAATCAAGACTTACACTTTTTTGGGGGGCTTCATATCTCCTCCAGTACTGTCAAAAGGTACCTAAAGCATTTCACTTCAATTTCCAAAACACAAAAAAACCCTAATTCTGTCTCTCAAATACCACTTTATTGCAAGAAACATACTTCCTGCAGAACCTTAAAAGGTGCCTCCCCGTATTTTTTTATTTCAACATATCGTCACACCCATTTGATCACATCACTCTTCTAAATGTAAATTAATTTCATTTAAGTATTGCAACAGTCACATGACTCAATAAATTCCTTTTCCCTTATACTTCAAGGAATTCTGGAAACTGGATACTGGCAGAAGAAATTGTGACAACAGGCTGAGTATCCTGCATTACAGCAGCAGGTGTTTTTTGTGTTTCCACTTCCTCTGGACCCCCCATCATGCCTGTAAGAAATTCACCTTTCCATCCTCAAGCATGGGATTCACCTGCGGATTCACCTACTAGCTAATGTGTTGTACTAAAAGTAAAATACCTTGGTGACTCAAATCATGGTGTTTGATTTAAAACAAAACAAACAACCCCCTGTTTTAAAGATGTCTGTTCACTTAACAAGTCACTATTGTTCACAGTGCCCTCCCCTCACTCTCTCCCAGACCAGTAATAAGTTTGTGTTATATCATTTCTAGATTGAAATGTGAAGTCCTTCCATAGGTCTTCACCTAGAAACAATTATGTTCTTTGTACATCTGTAGCCAAAAGAAAACTTTACATAGCACATATATGGACATGATCTGTATAACCTATTTGTTACTCATCTTTCAAAACACTGACAAGCAAGAACTCAGGACTCTGTTCCTGTCCTTGTCAACAGGACATGCTTTGGAGCCAAGATAGCTAGAAGTAGTTTACTCACTTTGCCAAGTATCTTACTCTATATATAGTACTTTCTCCATGCTAATAAATGATGGCTCTGCCTGCAGTGATCCTACATAACCATTGTAGATTTTTACTTTTAAAAAATGGAGGAAGCATTCTGCTGCAATTCTGCAAAGACTCTCCATTCAGATCTTACATTGTTATATATGCCTATTACTATTTACTATGATAAAGCATTCTGCTGCTATGGTGACAAAAAGCCACTGAAAATTATGAACGCTTTGCTTTTTTCCCCAGTCAGCTTTACTAACTGTTGTTATACACATATGTATATTTGATCCCTTTTCATATAAAATCATAAATACAACCAGTGAAGTTTTTAAGGAAAGAACTGCACTTACACTAAAGCACTATTTGCAATGTTACTCTTTACCATGATAAGGTGCCTCTTAGAGCTATGTTTCAACAATTACTAAAATTATTTTTACCAAAGGAAGCCAGAATTTACCCTGGGAGGTTTGATAGTGCCAGAAAGAAGACTGAAAATAGTTGTATGCCCTTGTATGTTGTACAAAGAGATAAACTAATGCCATATAGTAGAATTATTCATATTCTGTTGGCATCAGAAGTCTGTAAAAGCATAAACTGATAGGTATTCATACACACAGCTCTCAATAAAGCCACTGAATTTGGAGGAGAAATCAAGTCTTTGGTAAACCATAAAAAGTTATGTAGATACAGTCATGTTTAATCAATTATACATAAAACCAAACACCTAACTTAACCTAAATAAGATCCGTTGAGATTACATTTATTTTGCCTTATTAAAATTTCCACCGAATATCCAAGTTACTTCTTCCTTCACTATTGACTAAGCTAAGAAGCTGCAAAGACTGTATCTGCACTGGAGGCCAGGTAGTCCACTTATCTTGTTGGTGGAACACACTTCCTAGGCTAAATGGGTGAATACAAACATTGTTTGGATGAGGAATGTAAAATTCTACAGAATCACTGATCAAATGTACTTTTACTATTTTTTAATGCTGCAAAAACCAAGTTTCAAAGCAGAAAAGCAAAAGAAAAACAAGGAGCCTCGACATTTTCACATGCTTCTAAAGAATGTTTACCATTTAATCCTCTCTAATCAAAATGCTTACGTTTTTGCCTATAACTACAGGCTCTTCTGAATTTTGAACAAGAATAGGCAAGAATCTTCCCCAAATCTCTTCTTCATGTCATACTTATTTCCCTTTGATTTTATTTTAAATGAAGAGTCTATCATTAATCATACAAATCACAAAGGAAGATACTTTGCACATAAAAAAATGTCATACCTTATGTTGGATAAGGAGACTATAAACCAAAATATTTTTCTTTTTCACTTCCCTTGCAAATTTCTTGATCCCAGTTAGTTCTTCCATTCCAATATGGAAAGAAATGTTTGCTGAAATATCCAAGTGTACCTGCAAAGGAAGAAATAATAATAATTTTAAAAAGTCTACTTTTTCCATGGTGTGCTACATTACGTTGCCAGTTTTTAGTATCTCATCTTTGTGTGTTTTAAAAATGTAACAAAAACATACAGACTAACAAAGGTTTTTCTTAGTTAGCTTCTATTACTATTGAATTCCACTACTTTTATATAAAACAAACAGTATTATTTTCCAAGACCTAATCTAACTTTCATAGTTTTTCTTTTAATTTATTCATTTTTTAGTAGCAGGATACTAGAGAAATACAGGTGTTTTCTTAAGCATCTTAAATATTTTCAAAATGGAACTGCATTCTTTAAAATTTTATTTTACATTCACTACCTTTTCAGTATAGCATATTAGTTGCCCAAGTTGTATTAACTTCAAGATAACACTTTAAGTTTAAAAGTAGGAACGACTTCAAAGGAAGGTAGGGACATGACTGTCCTGGCCAGGTCTCATATCCAGCAGGCATGTTGCACAAGCACAGTAGGTCTTACAGGACCTGGCTGGTATCTCCAAGGAGGTACCAACCAGCTCAATCCTTTACCAAGGCTTATGTGCTCCACAGTTTAATTAGTTTACTTCACAGAGTTTCTGTAAACTGTAGAAATCAAAATTAAGGATGATGATTTGTACAAATAAAGTTTCAGCATCTGTTAATAGCAGAAATACCTTTCCCCTTAAAAGAAATGGAAAATATTTTTTATGGCTGAATAATTCTATGGATTTAAAACTTCCTTGTAAGTAGTACAGAGAGGGAAGAGCATACAGGTATCCCCAGAGATCTGTGCTTGGGAAAATTATTTCAAGTTCCCTTTGTACCTTGTTCCATTTATACTGACACCCAACACTGAATTTAATTACAAACTGCTGAAGGAAGTTTCTATCCCCCAGCCATACCATCTGTAATGAGTTTTAGGGATCAGAAGTTTAAAGCATTTTAATAGTTCCCAGTGACTAATACGAGACAATGATTTGTTTAGCTAATTCTTTAGTCATTTAAAACATACTTTTCAGTCCTCCTATTATTTTCCTTCTTGTGTTTCTAAAAGATAGTGTGATAACTCCATAAAATTTGAAAATGTAGTGTAAGATACCTTTTTGTAGTGGTGTACTTCATTTTTTAGAGATACTTTTAACCAATATATGTGTATCTGTGTTTTACATGTTAGCAAGTCTTTCCACATAGTTATAAGACTTTTCTCTCACTGTCTAGTTTTGGGGAAATTTCAAGTAGTTGTCAGAACTGACTGATCTGGTGCACAGTAAAGGGATTAAGTGCATCATTTGCTGAGGCTATTTTAAAAGGTGTCCACCTAAATAATCTGTGCATGCTGCAGGCTGCCCAAGCAAGTACACTCTCACTTAAAATGGTGCTAGATTCTACCATGACTTTAAGCTCTAGTATTTTAGGGGCAAAATCCAAGTTTCATGGTGAGCTTGTGTCAGCATCGTTGGAATTCATACCTATTTCTCAGATAATAATAAGGCCAGAATATATATAGCTACAATTATTAAAACCAAGCTCTCACATTCCACATGTCACACAAAGAAGCACATAATTTAAAGCCCAGAGTAGGGATCAGCTATGAATGAGGCACAAAATAAGTACACTTTTAACTCTGTAGTTGGCTAACACTTCCAGCTTTAACTGCACACTTTCAAAATTTAACAGTGAGAACATTTGTTTATATATTCTTGATAAAGGACTAGTGAAAACATTATCAGTCCAGAAAAAAGCATTCTGCACACCCAGCAGCCTTGCCAATGGGCAAAAGAACTGGAGATGTGTCATTGCTCTGACTACCAAAGGCAGAAATAATTTATCTTTGAAAATTCAGTAAAATCAAAGCTCTACTCTGAGTTCCCTCAGAAATTCGGTCAAGAAAAAAAGTGTATAAATAAAGTGCTAAATATTGATGCTTGTAGAATCACAGTAGCTTACTCCAAGACAACAGCATAAATAGGTAAGAATATAACTTCTTCCATTTGTAAAAACTGATATTCATGATATCTCATTTATTTGTTAGACCAATAATGACATTTCATCACTTGAATTTGAGATTAAGCCTAAAATTGCAAAGTAACTGCTCCTTTTTCCCTCCAGATCACTAGACTATGCACTTCAGAAAATATTAAACTTCCATGTAAAAGAACCATTTATTTATTTTAAATATGGAATAATATTTTAAAGTCACAGCATATTATCTTGGGTTATTGCTGAAGAGTATAATGAATGTAGTTCAGAGACACACTCCTTGTGACACATGGCATTAATGACACTCATTCCACCCTATACTTCTCATCCCTACCTATTAAGCCAGAAAACTTAATGACAGAATTCATTAGATCTTGTTACATTGCATAGAGACTTCCAAATCTACTCATATTTTTTCTTTCTTAATAGTCTGAGTAAAATAAAAGTCATGTACACCTTCAACTGTCATCCACATGAACTGCTAAAATTATTCTGTCAGCAATCACAGAATCCTGGGAGCTGGAAGGGATCTCGAAAGATCATCTAGTCCAACCCCCCTGCCAGAGCAGAATCACCTAGAGCACGTCACAGAGGAACGTGTCCAAGCGGGTTTTGAATGTCTCCAGTGAAGGAGACTCCACAACCTCCCTGGGCAGCCTGTTCCAGTGCTCTGTCACTCTCACAGTAAAGTTCTTCCTGATACTTACATGGAACCTCCTATGCTCCAGTTTGCATCCATTGCCCCTTGTCCTATCATTGGACATCACTGAAAAAAGCCTGGCTCCGTCCTCCTGACACTCACCCTTTACATATTTGTAAACATTGATGAGGTCACCTCTCAGTTTCCTTATCTCCAAGCTAAAGAGACCCAGCTCCCTCAGCCTTTCCTCATAAGGAAAATGTTCCACTCCCTTCAGCATCTCTGTGGCCCTGCGCTGGACTCTTTCAAGTAGTTTCCTGGCCTTCTTGAACTGAGGGGCCCAGAACTGGACACAGTATTCCAGATGTGGCCTCACCAAGGCAGAATAGAGGGGAAGGAGAACCTCCCTTGACCTACTAACCACACCCTTTCTAATACACCCCAGGATGCCATTGGCCTTCTTGGCCACAAGGGCACATTGCTGTCTCATGGTCATCCTTCTGTCCACCAGGACCCCCAGGTCCCTTTCTCCTACACTGCCCTCCATCAGGTCAGCCCCCAACCTGTACTGGTACCTGGGCTTGTTCTTCCCCAGATGCAAGACTCTACCCTTGCCCTTGTTGAATTTCATCAAGTCTCTCCCTGCCCAACTCTCCAGCCTGTCCAGGTCTCTCTGAATGGCAGCACAGCCTTCTGGTGTGTCAGCCACACCTCTCAGTTTAGTGTCATCAGCAAACTTGCTGAAGGCACATTCTGCTCCCTCATCCGGGTCATTGATGAAAATATGGAATAGTACTGGTCCCAGTACCGACCCCTGAGGGACTCCGCTAGTCACGCACCTCCAACTAGATTCTGTCTCATTGACCACAACTCTCTGACTTCTTTTCAACCAGTTCATGATCCACCTCACTACCTGATCATCAAGACCACACTTCCTCAGTTTATTTACAAGGATGCCATGGCAGACAGTGTCAAATGCTTTACTGAAATCAAGATAAACCACATCAATTGCTCTACCATCATCTGTCCACCTAGTTATTTCCTCATAGAAGGCTATAAGGTTGGTCAAACATGACTTCCCCTTGCTAAAACCACGTTGACTGCTCTAGGCATATCAACTTTGATATGCCTAGAGACAGTGCCAAGAATAAGTTGTTCCATCACCTTTCCAGGGATAGAGGTGAGGCTGACTGGTCTATAGTTACTTGGGTACTTCTTCTTGCCCTTCTTGTAGACTGGAGTGACATTTGCTTTCTTCCAGTCCTTAGGCATCTCTCCTGTTTCCCACAACTTACCAAAGATGATGGAGAGTGGCCTAGCAATGACCTCCACCAGCTCCCTCAGCACCCTTGGATGCATTCCATCCAGACCCATCAACTTATGGATGTCCAGATTGCTTAACTGATCCCTAAACCAATCCTCATATACCAAAGCAAACTCCTCCTTTATCCTGACTCTTTCTGGGGCTCCTGGGGAGAGTCTGCAGCAGTAAAGACAGAGGCAAAAATGGCATTCAGTACCTCTGCCTTCTTTGTATCCTCTGTAACCAGGGTACTCACCTCATTCAGCAGTGGGCCTATGTTGCCTCTAGAGTTAGTTTTATCTGCAATGTATTTGAAGAAGCCCTTTCTATTGTCCTTGACCTCACTTGCAAGGTTAAGTTCCAAGGAGGCCTTAGTTACCTAATTGCCTCCCTACATCATCTGACAACAGTCCTATAGTCCTCCCATGTGGCCAGCCCCTTCTTCCAAGATCTGTAGATTCTCTTTTTCCACTTGAGTTTGCCCAGCAGTTCCTTGTTTAACCATGAGGGTCTCCTGGCTCCCTTACTTGATTTCCTACCCATTGGGATGCTCTGATCCTGAGCTTGGGAGAAGTGGTCCTTCAATGCTGACCACCTATCTTGAGCCCCTTTATCACCTAGTACCCTGTCCCATGAGACTTCCCTTAACAATTGAAGAGGCCAAAGTTGGCTCTGCAGAAGTCCAGGGTTGTGGTCTTGCTAGGTATTCTATTCCTCAAACACAGGATCCTGAACTCCACCATCTCATGATCACTGCAGCCATGTTCAAATATTGAGAATTTCAGCCAGAAATACACTTTCAAACTTTTGCAACATACCAGAATAGATTTTTCAGTCTTGCAACATCTCAAGTATTGAAGTATTCAAGATTTGAAGTTCTATTGCAAAGTACTTAAAAGTTAATTTTTAATACTTAGACCAGAAAAGCAACAATAATTTTAAAACTTTGAATAAATGACACAGCACAGGAAAAAAAAAGCCATTTAATTCTGCTACAACTGAGCATTCAAGCAGAATACATAATTTATAGAATCCCCAGATAGAGTGCAACAGCAAAGCAGGAGTTAACAGTTCAACATGACTAGCCACAATAAGTCTTTCACAGAACTACAATTAATAAATTGTCATTTGCTAGTATTGGCATATTTCCTGACAGCATGCAGTGCATTTGCTGAGGTGCAAATTATGCTATTTACAGTCCATTCTGCAGTTCAAATTTACAGTTTTATTCAGAGCCAGCAGCAGTTCAAACCTATCTAACATTTCCACAGTAACTTACAAGAGTTACCTACCGAAATTAGGACAACCGGATATAAGAGAGGAATATTTGATTTTTCCAACATAGCCACTAGTTGCTGGATTTCTTGAATGTCAAACTTTTTATCCTATAAATTAAAATAAGTACTTAGAATTACTGAAAACATAAATAATTTCTTAAAAATTGAATGCAAAGATTTGATATTTGCTGAAAAAAAAACCCCACATTTTTGGTTTGAGGGGGCGTTTAATTTGCTTGGTTGGTTTTGATATATTTGTAACACTTTAGTCTGGTAAAGTTACAGCTGTTTAAAAAAACTGAGATTAAAAATATTACCCTTAAGAACTATATATAACAAGCTTAAGGGTCTTGATTGGTCTCAGGTATGGTTAATCTAAAATCTTCCTATTCCCATACAGGTACCCAAATACAGATTGCACAGCATGCCATGTGCCCCAAATGGGAAACCCTGACTTAGACCATAGTAGAAACACACAGTTAGATGGGAACACATATGGCATATTTCTTGAGACAATTCAGTTCAATACGGTATCTATCAAAGGAAACCTTAAGCAACTTTCAGTTGCATCCCTCTTGTTCAAGAATTCAAGGCTGATTTAGCAACATACTGATGGAAATAGAAAACCAGGAGAGAAAGAACAGACCAGTATCTCAAAGGTCTAGTTTGATGTACATCAGAAACACCAAACATTGGAATAGATATACCAGGAAAATAGAAATAAACAGCTTCTTAGTAATGGTAAATAATAACTACATATTTAATAGGAAGTTCAAGTGCAAAACTAAAAGCATGCATCATTATTACTTACATTTATGCAAACAAAATTGTAGCACTGTCCTGAAAAGATGTTTTGTAGATGGCTGTCATTTACACTTGGAGATACTGATACAGCTTCAACCTGGATAGAAAAAAAAAGAAAGAATTACTGTGTCACAAACTTGACCTAAAACTATCTGCTAAAGTCTCAACCATTATGGCATAGTTTCTTCACCCAAATTACTTTAAACTGGCAATTATTATTTCCAGTATGAGAAATTCAAAATGGCTCAGATTTTTAGGTAACCCAGAAGTGAAGCATTTTGCCCAGCACTCTGCAGAGTTTTCTGCCAGTTTTTGCTGAAGTGCACTGCTAGGGGGGATTATTCCAAAAACAGCCCTCAAAGTACCATACACCAGTGCTGCTGCCTGGGTTAGGATGTTTAGCTATTCCCAGAGATGATTGCTTGTAGGACTGAGATAATCTAATTATGTTAGACCTCTAATTTTGAAGAAATCTCTATAATATACAAATACATGCATATTTTGTCTTCATGCAACCAAACATAAAATAAATGAAGCAGGCATGAAAGACCAGGACACACGTATTCTAGGATTCTGCACAGGACAAGACTAATTAAGAATTTCTCCTGAAAATAATTTCCTCAGTAAGTACTCTAAAAACAGTCACAGTCATACTTGTTTTACAACCTTTAACTGTGTGTTCTGTTTATTATCTTGATCAATTATCTGGACATGGGGGTAAAGTGCACCCTCAGTAAGTTTGCAGATACACCAAGATGATAGTAGTTTTTTTATTTAACTTGAACAATTTGATAAAGCAATATACTAAGCCTTTGTTTTACAGCCCTACTATCCAGCAATAATTAAATCAGATTTCTCTCTTGGAAAAGTAGGCACAGCTGCCTAACTAGAAGCCTTGCTACAACACTAATTAATTAAAATTAACTCCTATTCTATTTGGCATGTTAGTATCCTATGCAAAAGTATTTTTTTTAATTAAAATTAATCTTAATCAAGCTGTCAGCTACTTGAGAGAGCAAAAATTACCTAAAAATATCATCTCAGTAAGAAGTGTTTGCACATAGTGTTTCAAGTGTTTAAATGGAAACAAGTATATAGATTTGCTTAATCACTCTGGTCATTGTAGCCATTGATATTCAGCTACTGTAAAGAAGCAGAGACGGAAAGTTTTATGAACATGAAAACAGGAATAATAAATATGTTCTCTTTAATGTTTTTCTACTTCTCAGATGCCCTTTCAACTTTATTCAACATTCACTTCCATAAAGTAAAAAAATAACACCAGGACATAGGGAATCTGTAAAAGTTAGTCAAACTATGTAAGATTACAATACCAATCCAGTAGACAGACCACACAATGATTAAGATATTAGTGAATTTCTACTAGTAAAACACTAGTTCATTTCCTAATTGAGAACAACCAAATATTTTAGTACGCTGTTTGTAGATATTTATCCAGTCATAAAAATAACACACAACTTCATCCAATTGATTACATTTCATGTGACAGGAGCACCATGTCACTAAATAAGCAGGAGTACATAATTTTACTGTCACAGAAGGCTTCAGCCTCCATTTAGGTTTAATTGTTTCAAAAGAAAGGACTAAATAACAAACATAAGACTCAGCTTATGTTTTGAACAGTAAAATCTCTTCTCCAAAACATTCGTTTATTAGTTATACAGTTTACAATAACCCTGATTAAAATACTTAATTCTTATAGAACTTAGCAAGCAATAACTGTCGCCTTAATTTTTTTTTTTAAGAAAAGCTTTTAATTTTTCTTTATCTCATCAGTTCAACGTGTAGGTCTTTTTTCCCCATTATTTGCACTATCATGTTCTTGCAGCCTTTTGCAGAAATCCCTGTAGCAATATTTTGTTTTAATTCCTCTTTAAAGATTTTTTTTTTAAGAAGCATCTAGAAATTAAAAGTAAATATGGCTGCTACTAAGAACTAGAGTGCCAAAACTATCTAAAATGTTAAAATATCAACCACAATTATTTCAGATAACATGTACTTTACTGAATGACTCCCAATTACTGATTTATTTAGATCGATTAACCACCAATCACCCCATTGAAAAGACCCAGCTTTCAGTATGATATATTTAACTTGCTTAAAATAATTACCACGTTGTACAGTCAAATCTTTCTCTCACAAGAATGCTGTGCTTCACTTGAGAAATCACAGCCCAGTGCATAGATTCTTTCTAAGGTTCTCAGATTTAGCTGTTCTGTATATTGGTAAGCTGAAAACTTAACTCTTAGACATTACACTGTTTAAAAACAAGACACTGAATACATAAATAATAGTTCTGACAGATTTTCAATCTAATGGTTCATAAAACAAATGACTAAGCCTGTTTCAAGGAACTTTACAAGACAGGAATCTTGATGGAGTTTTTTGACAGGTGTCACATTGCAGGAATCTTTTGAAAATGTTGAAGAGAAGCTTATCAATGGACTTTACTATCAGGAAAGACCATATGGATTGAAAAAGAGAAGAATGGTGCTAGAAATCATCAACTAATTTAATGGAGCCATTAAAAAAATAATCAGTCCCATATCAGTATTGCTTCATATAATGCTTGTGATAATTTTATGTTTTATTCAAATGCACCATAGGTTCAAGTGCTTGACCAACACAACACTTTACTGGTTTTACAATGAATATTTGCAAACTTGAATTTTAACTCATTTTGTTGGCAGCCTGAGTTGAGGTTGCTAAATTTGGAGTCACATTGTTGGCTAATCAAATAAAATATATTCTCACTGGTTTGGAAGTGTTTCTCATGGTATGACTGAAATGGTTACATGCAAACATAATAGATAGATATACTTAAAGAAGTAGTTTTTTTCTAATATGAGTAAGTGATGTCTTCTTAGCAATTGCAGAATACTCTAAATAGAGAGAAAAATGGAAAAACATCAATGGATCAGTGAAATGGAAACTATTTCTGGCTCCATTACACAGCTATTCTGATTAGAAAAAAAAACTATTCTACTCCCCTCATATTTTGCACTTCTAAAATGTAGGTGTTTAATAGATAGAAAGCATGACTTTCCATACTGAGTACAATTCTTTCCAAAGAAAAACTGTAAGTAGATTGTAAAATGCCATTTCTAGATATAAAATAGTAATACAGTTTGCTACAGAAGAACATCCTACTATTAACAAAGCATATAATGCAGAAGATCAGCGGGCATGAATAAAACTATTAAAGTAGTAAAATGATGCAAATCTGGAAATCTGTATTTTTGAAAAGCTGTTCCCCATCTATTTCTCTGGGTAACAGAAAGATGTGCATCACATAAGACATAATTAAGACTCACTCCAAGATCAGTCAAGATTTAAGCAATTACCACATGTTAATTTCCTTCAGGAAAATGAAAATTTGTGATAGTTCTATTAGTAGAAATAATGAAAAAGGTAAAGATGCTTAAAAGCCTGTAAAATACTCCAGCAATATCCTACAGCAAAGGCTTCAATTAGCATTTGCTACAAGTGAAACATACCAGATCTCTCTGCAAAAAGGCTGATTAATTTGACTCGGCATTTGCAGCTCTGCAGGAATACAGCTTATTAATTTATTCTGACTTCAAAGTAACAAAAGTATTTCCTCTGTAGCATATCTGTAGCATTTTGGGATTACTGAATTTATAAAATCTAAAGAAAATGGCCTCTCTGTTGTCTAGATGCAATTTCTCATCTAATATATACATTTTAAGAGGATCTGTAAAATCTCCCTCTACACTATAATTGGGCAGGAGATGCCTTTTGTTAATCCCTTGTAACAAATATTACATTGACACAGGAGGCCTCATTTGCTGTATTCACATTATTTAGATACTCCTTACAAGTTGCAATAACCAGAAACATTCATTTAATTGTTCAGTTTACAGCCATAGAGTTGTACTTACTTTTATTTGTCTTTTCAGAGATTCATGAAGGACAAAACCTACTTGTGCAACAGATTCCTTCACACTGGTAATAACACAAACTTGTTGTGATAGGTTGTCTGTGATCAAGAAAAAAAACTTTCATAAGATAAATAAATTACTAATCTGCTAAACATTACTTTCAATCCATATACAGTCATCTCTTGACAGAAACTTTTCAACAGCTGTAAATTTAATTTTAAGATGACTTATCTCAAGGGACATTCAGTATAAGTAGAGCCCATTTAAATACAGGACTTCCATGAAAAGGTATTTGTTCAGGTCACAGAATCACAGAACCGTCAGAGTTAGAAGGGACTTGTAGAGATCATCTAGACCAACTCCCCCACTAAATCAAGATCACCTAGAGCACATTACTCAGCACTGCATCCAGGAGGGTTCTGAGTATTTTAAGAGAAGGGGACTCCACAACCTCCCTGGGCAGCCTGTTCCAGTGCTTTGTCACCTTCAAAGTAAATAAGTTTTTCATTATATTTAACTGGAACCTACTATGTTCCAGCTTGTGCCTGTTGCCCCTCATCCTGCCACTGGGAACTACTGAAAAGTCTGGCTCCATCCTCCCTGCACCCACCCTTTAGATACTTGTAGGCATTAATAAGGTCTCTCCTCAGCCTTCTCCAGGCTAAAGAGTCTCAGCTCTCTCAGCCTTTCCCCATGAAAGAGATGCTCCAATCTCCCAGTCATCTTTGTTTCTCTCTGCTGGACTCTCTCTAGTAGTTCCCTGTCTCATTACTGAGGCTATACAACAATCAAAACAACAACTTTTTGCAAACTCCATACCACTTACCACTTCAATAGACCACTAAATGCAATGTCAGCAATATTGAGAAAAGAAAGAAAATCTAGGAGACAGTATAGATCATCTTCCCAGCAATATATACTACATAACAGCCCCCAAAAATGTACTGAATATACTGCTCAGGGAGACAATAGGTATAACTGTTCACCTCAATAACAAAAAAGTCAGCAACCAAGATCTTGGAATGAGGAACTTCTTAGATCTTTTACTGGCAGGAGAAAAAAATTACAATAATTTGCTGATACCAAGAACAATAGTTTCAAGTTATCTCCTATCTGTTCCATAAAGCAAATACTTCAGAAAAGCAGTATGTCCTCTTGTTATTGACTACAGTTTCAAGATTCAGTGAGGATTTTCCTTTAAGCAAACAAAAATAATTCAAGTCTGGAAGTCTCACTTCTAATTCAGGATTTTTTCCTTTAGATGTCGAATTAATATGCAGACCAAAACATAAAATCTCCAGTGTCTCTGAGGCATCCATTCCATAAGCAGCTACATTTTCATAAATGTAAAGTCTAATTATGTTGAAAGCAGACTTCAAGGAAACTTCAGGGACAGAAATATACCAAACGCCACCACAAACTACACTAGTAGTGAAAGACATAAAAGAAATCATAAAAACATGGCCTAAGTGCTCTTCAAACGAGTCTGAATATAAAGATACATATTTGTTGCATGTGGAATTTTTTTTTATAATTGCATACCACACAATAAGTTCAATCAGATGCATTACTAAAGTAAACATCTCACTTTCTTTTGTAAACTCAAAGACTTCTTCACAAAAATAGACACACAGACTTGAAAATTATTTTTAAAGCTGCTGTAGAGTTAATATTATTGGAAAGCAACTTGTGATTTTTAAACATTGTTTGTGAGCGAGAAAAGTGAATTAACCCCAAAGGATCCCAAAAGATGAGATAATTACAATTATTTTATGTATGATAGGCATTTATAATTTCCAATATTTATAAGGTGAAAACAAAAACAGTGGTAACAACTGGCTTTGTATTAAGCTAGCTAGAACGGGAGGATGGGGGGGGGGAAGAAGAAAGAGAACAATAAACATCTGCTTATGAAACATCACAACCAGATGAAAGTAAGAATAAAAAAAAAATGCATGGCCAGTTCTCACAGGACTGGAAATCACAAGATACCACAACTGTGGGAGAAATTATATTCCCATAGATTCACGGGGAAAAAAGTATACCGAGCTTAACAGTCTAAAAAATGGGTCAATGGGATACCATATTGAATTAATTTCTTATCAGCAGATAGGAAACGGTGGGTAAATTGAAAGCAGAGCAAGAGCCACTTGAATTTAGTACTGTACATGGAATGCATATATAAGATAGATGTACATTATAAACCACACTGGCACAACAGATATCAAGAACTCTGATTCTAAGGAACTAAGTAATTTCATGAAGAAGGTCAGATTTGAGCTATTACAAAAATTCACATGTGGAAGAAGGTTATGGAATCCAAAAAGGCACCACAACTTACACTCGGGACAGCTCTTTTTAAAAAGAATTCAGTTGTCAACAGCAAATGTCAAAAGTAACCTCACAAGAGGCTGCTCAAAGACTGTAGCTGTAAAAGCCCATGTCACTTCTCTCCCCAGCCCTCATAAACCTCTAACTCATGTAAATGAAAAAGGAGGTAAGACTACAAAAACAGCAACTAAGATTTTCAGGTTGAATTTAAGAAAGAAGAAAGCAAATTTGAATAATGTGAAAAATTCTGGTTTTAAATTGGAGGAGGCATGTAACGTTATAGAGGGGAAAATCTATTAATAAAGTATGAAGAAAATAATCATAATACACACATTGGAAAGATGCTGCATGCTCTTAAATTACCAATAAAAATGGGAAAGAAAGCCTGGAAATAAAATGTTTATAAAATCATCATAGGAAAGTAACAGTTTTCTTCCAGCTCAAAACTCAATTTCCATTTAAAACCCAACTATTTCACATGGCCAAAAAGATCTCTGTGTTAATTTAGACATTCTGCACCTTTGCTGTATTGTGGTAAGGAAGGCTGAGTAAAGCCTTCCTCCCTGAGACTGCCTGCGCCCCACCTTGGATAAGCTGATGGAACTCTCTGTCGCTCAGTGCAACCACAGCAAGGCCAGTGGGCACAGCTGCCGTGCTGGCTCCTAACTCCGTGAATGTAATGAGTTCTGCTGAAAGCCAGTAAAGCTAAGAGCATGCAGCATTTCATTCCTGGTTTTCAGAAATACTACTGGGTGAATGGAACAGTCATGGAATCATGGATCACAGAATCCTGGGATTGTCAGAGCTGGAAGGCACCTCTAGCGATCATCTAGTCCAACTCTGCTGCTGATGCAGGATCCCTACATTACACAGGACTGCAGCCAGGTGGGTCTGGAATACCTTCAGACTCCACAACCTCCCTGGACAGCCTGTTCCAGTGCTCTTTCACCCTCACCATAAAGAAGTTTTCACTCATAATTAAATGGAACTTCCTATGTTCCAGTTTTCCAGTAATTCTGGAAAGCTACAGCCATATCACAAAGAATTTTAATACTCCACTGACAAAATACAGTTTTTCATTGGACCACTAGATGATTCAGGCTGGAAGGAAGGAGGTCTCTAGTCCAAACTCCTGCTCAAAGCAGGATCACCTATGGGGTCAGACCATGCACCACTATTTTACCTTTCTTCCCTACTTTCATGCCATACCTTCCTTTCCATCTGCCCAAACTTTTAATTTTTTTGTCTCCCTGTTGCATTACACATCAAAACGTCCCCCTTGCTTTGGCTTCCTCTTCCTCTACTTACTTTAAACCCATTATTCCTTGGAAACCTCCTCTTTCCTATATGCACCTCAGCTTTTCAATGACTCTCAGCTTCTTTCCAGCTGTACTTGATTATAGAGTTATGCTCCCCATACTGCATCACATTTAACATCTACTCAGAGCATATTTTTGGCATAAAATTAAAAATAGTTAAAACTTTACACTTACAAATTATATTAGGTTAAACATTAAGTTTCTCTATCAGGAAAAGAGCAAGAATTTTCTTAATTTAGGACAAATTTGATAGGGGATTTCAGAATTTGCTCCATTAAACCTCCCTCTCTCTAGCAGAAAACTAAATTTTCAGGTTTTCTGTGCCCTTCTTTTTTATCCTGAAAGCTTTAGATCACATTATTATTCAGTAACAACTGTTACAGTTTTTATGTAATGATCTCACCAAAATTATAAATTAAAATGTGTACATGTTTATGGAACTACCTTAGTTAGATAATTTATTAAGTGTACTCTGACAAATTGCATAAAAGTTTACCCTGAAAAACATGCCACAAACAAGCAGCAATTAAAGCAATACTTTGCTTGAATAAAGAGCATAAATACCATATCTAGGGAATTATTACCAGATGAAGGCCAGGTTGAAAGGAGCTTTGAGGAACCTGGTCCAGTGGAAGGTGTCCCTGCCCATGCACGGGATTGAACTACATGACCTATAAGGTCCCTTCAAACCAAAGCCATTCATACAATCTAAGAATAAAAATGCATCTGAATGACAAATAGGTTTTAGTCTACAGACTTTTTTTTCCTCTCTTAATTGCATATATAAGCACATACACACACACTTGGTTTTGTAAACATATCTTCATACCATGCCATTCTTGGTATGTCTACTACTTTAGAAGCACATCTATTCATCAAAATACTTCTGAAGCTCTCAGTGAATTAAAAATAATAAATGAATCTATCAGAATTACATTTTCACTTTCTACATAGCAATGGCTTGACTGGTCAGGAAAATACAGCATAATTCTTGGCATTTTTATATCATGTAATGGAGAGCTTTCTACCACTGTAAACACGAGAAAAATTAAATATGTACTCCTTAGCATTTAGTTCATTCATGCTCAAAGAATGAGTTGAAATTGTTATTTGTATAAATAGGTAACCAAAAATATCTAACATTTTTGTTTACCCATTCCACATTTCCCTGTGGCCACAAAACACAAAAGCCAAACTTGACACTGTCCCTACTAATATTAGTATACAAGAAAGAGAACCAGATTTTGTGGTAAAAGACTTAAGGAACAGGGTTGCTTTCATCTGACAATAACTCTTGTGAGGAGTACCTCCTCACCTGCCAGTCTATTTCTTTGCCTCACAGCAGAGAACAGTCACTGGTTAATGAGTGTGGCTGTGCAAATGCAGCCTACCTCAAGTAACATAATCTGTCCTTTGAAAAACAAGGATTTTTAATATTTTAATTTTTTTTATGAAAAGTCATGTAAGTTATTCATATAACACAAAATATAGTATGTAGCACCCAACAGTCACAAGCAGTTTGAAGGCATTATGATATTTTTCGCGACACATGGAAAACATAATTGTATCTAGATCACCAGATACTTATTAAGCCAAATTGCAGGGAAAATATCCAATTTGCAAGTGCAGACTCTTGTGAAAAAGTCATTGCAGATGAAGGGCAGAAGAGAAAAAGGAAGAGGAGATAAAGTAAAATTCCAAGTTACAAACTTATACTGAGAAGCACCATTTAAAGTTTGCATGTTGGAACTAGAGTTCAAAGACACCTACCTCGAGGGCAGTAATCCTAATGGAAATTTTTTAGGATGTTTTGTATTAGCCTCTGATCTTAACTACATTTCTAGATGAGTCACTTTCATTGTACGACGATGTTTTCTTACTTCAAGACTGTAAAAAATAGGCTTGTGCCACCTTGTCTGCATATCCTACATGTTCATACCTGTTTAACTGAAGAAAAGTATTAAATTTACCATGTATAGAACAAATGTTAGGACTCGGACTTTCAGAAGAGACTTGAAGAAGTAAGCAAATCAATAAGACAGGTTTTAAGAAAACATACTCAAAAGGTAAATAACTCACTAGTCTATTTACATTAGTGAAGTGTTTCTTTGTATTGCCTTGAATATAAATTGTATATACATACAAATATCTAAAGTATAAACATGTAGGTATGCATATATGTTTCTTAATTCCACTCAAATCAAGTTTAGCAACCTGACATTAGTCAGTTATTGTGTCTCATTAGGCCAGCAGTTAAAAAACTAGCTGTGCTTCTATAAAATATTTGGGACTTGTTACTTACTTTTTTTTACTTATTTTATTTTTTATTATTTTTTATTATTTTATTTTATTTTTGACTTATTTATTTTATTATTACTTATTTATTATTATGTTACTTACTTTTGTTACTTATTTTTTTTGTTACTTATTTTTTCTTGTATTTGACTAATTACAGAATTATAATTTAATGTATGGATAACAGACAGAAATGCAAAAGCATCTCAAAAAACCCACAAACAACAGAACATGTCAAACTGAACCACAAGGAATCTGTTTGTTAGCAAAACTGTCAAAAAGCACAAGCATAACCTCAATATTCTAAACTAAAATTTTAAGCATTTAAAGATCTGTTGCAGTTCATAATTCAAAGAAAAAAAATATTTGAAACCAGAAAGGGAACAGTTGGATTAATAATTCTCATTAGACCAAATATTTTTAATGTTGTTTAAATGGATTTTTTAAATGAAACAGGTTACCAGAGAAGATAACCCTCATTCTCTGAAGTTGAAGGAAACACGGTTTTGCTCTCTAATAAATATAACTGCACATGACATGAATTTTGGAACTCTAGTCACAAAATTAAATTAATACACTCAAAAGTTCTTCATCAGTGCTGAATTCATCCAGTGATAAAATGTGCATCCAGCAAAGTAAACTGGATTAGTTAATAATACAGAAACCAGGTGGGAAGACTGGAACAGTAGAGGGGAGCTCATGAGGCCAGTGCCCTTTAGTACCCTACACTCTCCCAGCCCATATTTCAGCTTTGGGACACCTCCAGAGGCCCTTGACAGCATGCAAGGTGGCATGCTGAGAGCTGGTACCTTGCAACCCAGCCTTGCAGTGTCATGCAGGACTTCCCTTGCAGGCACTCTACATAGCCTGAACCTGGAGTCTGAATTCCCCAAGTATGTGATACAGGACTGTGCTATCCAGTGCACAATGCTGCATTTCAGATCTGTGTCCTCCTCAACAGCTTGACACAAAGAAGAACTATGATGTAGACCACCATCCCACAGGTAACACCATTTCTATTCAAAGTGATATATAGTGTCAAGGAGGGGCACCCTCTTCTCCATATAGGTAGGAAAGATTGCTGCCAGCAATGCTCAGCAAGGTTACAGATATACTAGCAATCTATACCAAGCAGAAGTAAAAAAAAGGAATTTTTATGAGGCAAAAGATACTGAATTCCACATGGAAAGGAAGGTATTTCTGCCATAAATATGCCTTTCTGGAGTTCCTGGCATCTCATCACCACCCCAAAAAAGGAAAATAAAAAGGGATGGAAAAGAAAAAGATGAGGTAGATACCCAGAAAATGCATCTCAGAGGCTGCCTCTAAGGTGGAACAGTATTTGAAGATCCACAACCACATGGATCTCATGCAAGCCATGAATAGTGTTTTAGTATGCTGAGGACTTCTGATAGCCAAGTTTCTATCTCTAAACCCATCAGACTCAGCAGAAGGTCCTTCCTTTCAGACTTACTGAAACCATTAGAAGAAACACTGCATGCCACTTTCCTGCAGTGGTTGTTTCTCTATCAGTCTCCAGGACATACTTCCATGACACTAGTAGGTCTGTAACACAGAAGCTCACAAACAGCACTGAGTATCTACCACACAGCAGATAGTTACCTTAGTTCTGGGAGGAAGCACAGAAGGATAATGACAAGTAGAAGCACTTCACAGCACCATGTAGGGCGTTCCGAACTCTCAAGAAAAGCAGGCACTGTGATACAGTCACTCAGCTAGCAGGAAAGGCCTAACTGAGCTTACCTCAGCTTGTAGGATGTTTTGCCATTCTGGAAGGTCACCTATGCTTGAAAATTTTCCACACACACAGCACAACACAGCAGGACCTTCCTATTAAGATTTCTTTTGTTAAAACTAACAGCCATTATGGCTGGCTGCATGATGCAGGACAGGGATATGACTGGATGATGCTCAACAGGACAAAAACACATTTCCCCCTCAAATGTACTTTTCTTTAAATGTGGCATGAACTGTGAATAAAATGCTTGTCTAATATTAATTTACATGGCTCAACTGTCCACTACAACAATAAGCCATGACATATCAATCTGAAGATCTGGTATTTGAAGCCTTCTGAAGGGCACAGAGTAGATAAGGCACAACTCTTAAACTGCAAACATAGAGTGCTAAGTGTCTATGCAAAACCTCATTCAAGATAATTAATTAAGTAAAATAAATCTGTTATGGGGTGTCCCAGATAGCTAAGGAGGACTCATCATACTGCTTGCATAAGGAGTGCAGAACATGCACAGTTTCCCCTTCCCGAACTCTTGCAATGCCACAAAAAGCAAACCCAAACTGCAAGGAACTTGGATGTACAGTGGTTTTGATTTTGCTTTTCCTTTAAAGTTTACACACCCTCAGCACATCCTGAAGGTTCTCTAAACTAAGTAACTTAAATATTTCAGTAATTCTCAATGATACAGTTCAGTAAATTTGCCTGTGTATTAAAAAGAACAGATAAGTTCAAGGAAAATGAAAATTAAAATCACTCTACTTGATCCAGTAATGACTGAGAAATTGAAATTAAATATTGAGAACAAAAAAAAAGGCAAATATACATGAAAAATACATAGGAAAAATTAAAATAAAAGCAAAGTTAACATAGAGCTATGAGTTTGCTGAGATTTTTTTCCAAGTTGAATATTGAACTTTTTGTCAGGGTACAATCAACATGGTGCATTCATTGTGCTTACTCATGGCATTTACATCATTTTATGCTGGCATTACAGGCTTCAGCAAGCTTGACTGACAGAAGTACAACAGTTCTTGTTAGAGCAAATGTTTACAGATATTTTAACAACACAGCACAACTAAGCAGATGAGTCAGCTGACACATTACCCTCCGATGGAATTTTTCTTTGACAGTTTAGACTGGAAAAAAGAACTTTATATTTTTGATATAATTACTTTTGCACTTCTTAAAGATTGGAAGATCCTCTTTTTTCCATTGATCTATCATTCAAGGTAAAGTACTAGTTTCAATTTCTATTCATCAAGGAAATAAAATAATTGCTTAATTTTGTATCATACTGCATATTAAATCCGTCTTTTTCATACTGATTCATCCCATTAACTATTTATTGTCTTATGAGTAATTTTACTCATATGATAACCACAATAACAGTATTTGACCTCTTAAACTGATATTTAATCTGAATTGTTTTACCCAAGGAAAGATCACTTAAAATTAAATTAAAACTACTACCTACTTTCCCAAGTGCACAAGATTTTCAAAAAACTGAAATAAAAAAGCTTTGATAATCCCTGGGCCAGTCTCATAATGGCAGACTGAATTGTGTTTCTATAAAATTTGTAAATATCCAATAGCTGTCAAAAAATAAGTTGACAAACTGGAGAAACTGCATATTTTGAAAATGTTTGTTCAGTTTACAACACCCCTCCATTTTCAAAGCTTCCCATATGCTTGAATATGCAAAAAAAAACTGTTCTGAAAAAAATTACCCAAGTAATTTCTGAGATTAAATATTTTTTTCAGTAACTCAATAAAAGCTGATCAAGAATGGCATTTATAAGCCAAGAAATGCTCATATTAGCCATCTAAGCTGAATGAATAATTCCTAGGAAATCAAGGATAGTCTCCTTTCCAACTTCCCAGATTTGTAATAAAGAACCTGAGACTCCTAAGATTTTCCAGGCTTTCCAGAGGTGTAAATATAATTTTCTGTATTTCAGTTTGTGTCCATTGCCTGTTCTTTTTTTTTTGGCTGAACACCACTGAGGAAGAGTATGGCTCTACCTTCTTCACTCTGCTCGATCTGGCAATTAAACACATTGCTAAGATCCCCCTGAGCATCCTCCAGGCATAACAGCCCAAGTTCTCACATAACCTCCTCATGTGACAGATGCTCCACTACCTTAACCATAGCCATGGACCTTTGCACAGCTCTCTCCAGCTGGACTTCACTGTTTGAGCCTCACTGTTCAGCCAGTTTTGAATATACCTCACTGTCCACTTTTCTAGTCTGTTGTTCATCAGTTTGTCAATGAGAATGTCATGGGAAATAGTGTCAAAATCCTTGCTGAAATAAAGAAAAAACATGTCCGCTGCTCTCCTCTTCTTTGCCAAACTAGTAATTTCATTGTAGAAGACTACTGGGCTGGTCAGGCTTAATTTCCCCTTTGTAAATTAATGTCAGCTACTCCATTCATCTTCTTGAATATGTTTGGAAGTCCTAAGTTTGAAAGCTAGAGGAGTGTGGAACCTCTAAGAAATATAACTCGAAACAAGAGTTTCAACATTTCCAAGCCTCCAGCTTTGGAGATGAGAGCCCATTCCCCATCAAAACCAGAACTTCCAAGGTTTCCCAGCCCTATCTCCTTGATAAATTCCAAAAAAACTCAGGAACATAGTTCTAGCAATGCACAGAATCTGCAATATTTGCCCCTGTAATAACCAGAAACTTCAAACTTCTTGCATTCCTGGAGGTCTAGAGAAGCAGCATGCAGAATACTACAGCAATATCTAAATTCTTTTTAAGCTGTTCTATCTTGTGTACAGGGACAGATGTGATCTCAGCATGGTCTAGTTTATCCAAACCAAAAGCAAAGCCAATACTGGATCTTGTAATACATAACACACAAGCCACCAAAGTGAACAACTAGCCAGTCACTCAACATGTTGCCTCACTAGGCAAGCCATTCCTAATGTCCAACCTAAATCTACCCTTCTCTAGCTTGAAACTATTATCTCTTGTCCTCCTGTTACATACTCTTGTGAACAGGTCTTCCCCAGCCTTCTTACAGGCCCCTTTCAGGTATTGGAAGGGCACTATAAGGTCCCTCTGGAGTCTTCTCTTCTTCCGGCCGAACAACTCCAGCTCCCTCAGCCTGTCTTCATAAGAGAGGTGCTCCAGCCCTCTGATCATTTTTCATGGCCCTTCTCTGGACATGCTCCAACAAGTTCACATCCTTCTTATATTGGGGGCTCCAGAGCTGGATGCAGTACTCCAGGTGAGGTCTCCCCAGGTCAGAGTAGAGGGGTAGAATCACCTCTCTCAATCTGCTACCCACACTTCTTTTGATGCAACCCAGGATGCAGTTGGCCTTCTGAGTTGCAATTGCACATTGGTGGCTCATGTCCAGCTTTTCATCCACTAGTACCCCCAGGACTTTTTCCACAGGTTCCTCAGATGGTCAGAAACCTTGTCTTTGCTTACAGTGGGAGGGACTTTGTCTTCCTGGTCACTGTCTTGTGGGCCATCAGCTTGAGAGGCAAGAGGAGAGGGGTTGCCAGTGAAGACTGAGGCAAGAAAGTTGCTGAGAATCTCAGCCTCCTCCTCATCTGTTGTTACTAGTTGCTCATCAGTAGGGATATGCTTTCCTTAACTTTCCTTTTCTGGTTTACATACTTGGAGAAGCTCTTCTTGTTCTTCTTTACATCCCATGCCAAGTTCAGCTTCAGCTGCACCTTGGCCTTCCTGACCTCATCCCTACACAACCAGGCAATGTCCCTATACTCTCCCCAGGATACCTGTCCCCACTTCCACTGCCTTTGTAGTTCCATCTTGCCTTGTAATTTGACCAGCAGGTCTCAACTCAGCCACGCTGGTCTCTTCCCTTCCCTGCTCAGTTTCTTACACCTGAGGACTGAGATTTCTTGTGCTTTATGGAAAGCATCCTTAAAGATCTGCCAGCTCTCTTCTGCTCCCTTTTTCCTGAGGGTAATTTTCCAAGGGGTCCTATTTACTAACTCCTTGAAGAGCTGGAAGCTTGCTTTCCTAAAATTTAGAGTCCCAACTGTGCTTCTCATCTGCCTCATACCCCTTACGACAGTGAATTGCACTAGTGAGTGATCACTGCAGCCCAGGCTGCCTTCAACTTGGATATCCCTGATGAGTACACTTGCATTTGTGATCATCAGGTCCAATAACACATACCCTCAGGTAGGGCTATTTCTTGTCTTAACAAGTTGTCATTGAGATACTCCAGGAGTCCCCTGGATTGCCTACAGCTTGCCATGCTACTCTTCCAACAGATGTCAGGGTGGTGGTTGAAGTCCCCCAGCAAGATGAGAGCCTGTGATCGCAATGTCTCCTCTAGCTGGAGTAAGAAGATTTCATTGATAGGCTTCACTTGATTGGGTGGCCTGAGGTAGACTCCAACCACAAGATTCCCTTTGTTGTCCCAATCTGTAATTCTTAGCGCTAAGGTTTCAAGCGGCTCACAACTATTCTTTAGGGACAACTCTTCATACTATATCCACATCTTTACATAGAGAGAAACACCTCCACCCTTCTTCCTCTCCTGTCCCTTCTGAACAGCTTGTAGCCATCAACAGCCATATTCCAGTCATAGGCACTCTTTTCTCTGGAAAGAGAAGTTCTTTCCCCTTTATCAGTTACTGGGCTTTAACCTTCATTTTCCAAAAAGGAGACAAACAAGAGACTCCTGAATCAGAGCCCATCACTTTACAATAACCACCAGTGTGCTCATTATAAAGTACTTAAGACTTCCTTTCTATATTGTTTTTAAATTGAGTCAATCTAGATAAAGACTAAATCCAGTATTTATGCTAAACCACTATGGAACCACTGTTATCATTATAGGAAAAGGTTAAAAAACAGTTCAACAAAGTATTTATAAATTAATGGAATACCTCAATATCATATAATTGTTATATCAATTCAGATAACAAGTTGCTGTATGCAAAAGGGTGAAAAGCCCTAAAGAGTTAATATTTAATTTTCAGTCTACTACTTAATTAGAAAAATGGAATACAATGAGAATTGAACTACAAATGAAAGGAAAAATTGTTTATTCCTCATAAATCCATTCAAAATTAATCTCTGTTTGACTCTAATGTACACAGCTTTTTATAAGGTTCTCTATTCTAAGAGAAGTAAACAAAGGCAAATAATTCATAATGCCAAGTATTCCAGTGAATAAACTGAAACAACTTGCCTCAGCACATTTTAATCATGATAAAACTTTTCTTAAAGGCATTTCAAACTATAGCACTATAAAAAAGATTCTTGATTAGACTCAGGAATATGCAAACTGCAAGCCACAAGGACAAACACCTACCCTTGATAATCGATTCAGCTGCATACAGATCCCTCTTGTAGGTCACCTAAAGGACAGACAAGCCACATTAGATTTAATGCAGCAGAAAGGAATGCAAAACCAATAAAACAACGACCTGAAGGCAATTCTTTACATCTGAAATACCATCAAGAAATTGACATATAATTTATTCATTCTGGTAAAATATCACTGGCAAGTCATGAGATCAGAAATTGCAAAACTTACCCGAAATTCAAGAGAAACACTTTTAAATACTTAGCTCTGCTTGGAACTCATTTGAAACCTAAACCATTTTAAACCCTTTGGAGAAAAAACACAATACTGCATCTACTTTATCACATTCACTCTATAATTATCTTGTGACAAATTCATTTTTTATGGGACTTGTGATCATAGAAATGGCAGGCAGGGAGAAGCCTCGTTAGTTTTTTTTTTTATTAATCTAGGTGCAATTTTTCAGTTGTGTGGGACTATTAATGAGAGCTTAGTTAATCAGTGGGAAGCAGTGAGGTTACAGTAGCTTTGCATGAACTTTCAGAGGATTAAAAACAATCAAGATCTTCTTGAAAACATGAACCAGAGCAAGCTAGATGGACAGGGAGATGCCGAATATTTATTTGGTACTTGCAAAAAACACCTTTCATACCTGCCTTCATACTCTCATGGTGGTTGACAGTCCCAGTGCTATGCTTTGCAAATAAAATAACTTAATAACCCAAGACATTAACAGCCTTTGCTAGCAGTATCTTCTCAATGACATGCAGTGACATGAAGTGATATAACTCCTAAATACTTGTATTTGTTTTTACTGTAACTTTCTTTAATGTTAAATAAAATATTACTGAATTTTCTGCATTTGTTTCTCTAGAGTCTGAGTATTTTTTCTCTCTTTTGAAATGGACTGAATAGGATTCCAAAAGATTTAGTGCTGCAAAGTAAATCTTACAGTAGAATCACACTATTTTAAGTATTAGCATTTTAGTCTCCAAGTAAATTATTATTTGACCTGAACATAAGCCTTCTTTTAACTGCTTTCCTTTCCATCTCATAAATTAAGCTGTGTACTGTAGTCAGAAACAGATTAATAATATTAACTTTCTCATTACTCTAAATTTCTTCAAGGAATTATATTATTTTTAAATTTAAAATTTACTTGTGTCCCCACATCTTGTCCTGCAGGAGAAGCTACCAGAGAATCAATCTAGCCTGAGAAATCTTTGGCGTCTGAGCTTACATATGGTTGGGAAGAATCAATGGTTTAAGGAAAAAGAATTTCTGAGTGACCAATTTTGCTGCAAGATTTCTTTCTAATTACCTGTTTCTAGAGAGCTTTTACACTGAACTTTCAGTATAACTGTAAGAGGTTAAAATTTAAAAACCTTCCAAGAAACAAGACTGTAAGCTCTGTAAATAGTGGTCTCACATATTCTAAGCTTCACAGCTTCTTTGAGATGCAAAAGTATTTTAAAATGGTCTGGTTTTAAAAATAAGTGACTTTATAAACTAGCACCAGCCTTCAAGAAAACACAGAAGAATAAAAAAATAAGAATGAACTACTAAAATTCTGAGTCAGACATCAGCAAATACTTTTAAGGGTGGTTTCCAAGAGAAATAAATAATCTGAGACTGTATCACACTATTCTCATATATTCCTTCCATACTCTACGATCCTATAAGCTTTAGGAAAACAGTAAAATTGACAGAGAGAAAAACTCTGCCAGCTCCCCCAGGTGACCACCACTTGCCAATCAGGGAGTGAAGAATTCTCTACATCCCTTTCAGTACGAACCAGAGGTTCTCTAAAAGTATTCATAACGTTTCTGGATTTTCTTTTGTGGATTGAGAGGTGTTCTTGCAATTTACAGATTTATTCAAAAGCCTGGCAACCACAACAGATACACTCTTTAGTTCAATTCTGACCATTGATGGGTTTCGTATGAATTTGTTTTAAACAACTTTTAAGGCTAGTCAACACAGGTTTATTGTTCTGACAAGCCATATTGCATTACCTCTAGTTTCATAAAAATGGATTTTCATTCCAGGCTCACCTCAGCCAGAAGCAATTCAGAACTAGCCAAATCAATTGGGAAGAATATTTTAACTGTCTCTCTGTATCAGAAATTAAGATGGTACTCCCCATTCTCACAACCCAGGTGAGGTGAACAAATTATAGTGGAAAAAAAAGTAAAAAATATGACACACAAGAGTTCTCTCTCACTTTGCAGGAGAGAGACCTATCTCATCCATTTGTTGTGTTGGTTTTTTTTAATATCACAGTACTAAGCTGAATCTCTATAGTTTTATCAAATTATCACTTACTCTTCTTTATCATTGTCTTATCTGAACCTTCTCTATCAACAGCTGTACAGAGCTGTAGCCCAGATTTGACCATAGTATTCTAGATGCTCTTGTAATACTAGAACATCTCTCTTCTAATGTTGTATTCTTGTTTGTGTATCAGTGGCTGACATAAGGTATTTTGCCCACAGTGGAAACTGGCCGTGCTCTGTGATCCTACACCATGTTCAAATACACTGTCTTCCTAGAACAATTCTCTAGATATGGCCTATACTTTGTTGTTTATAAAAACACTTCTTTATCTTTGGCTGCAGTAAAAAGCATTACTCTTGTTTAAATTGCTTGCCAAGCACTCCTTATCAATAGCTTACTTCTGATCAATTATATTTTCATTTGCAAAACCTCAAATCTCTATGTTTTCTGCAAACTTTATCAGACAATCATTAAATAGCTTAGAGACAATAACAGTTTCTATAGAACTGTAGTAGTGAGAATTATCCTTTGAAACATATCAGTTACCCAAATTTTAATCTGTTTAGTGAGGACTAGTGCAACTAAAGTAATCCTATTTTTAATTAAGATGCCATGTAGTAACAAGTCAAACTTATGCCAACTACATAGTCTATCAGCACTACTGTCTTCAGCAGTAAAGACTGTAATCTTGTAAAAAGGGCTTGAAGTTAATCTCACAAAATATGTAAATTCCATGTTGCTTGACATTAATCACATTAGTCCCTTAACTCTTTATTAACCAAGTTCTGCCTCTAGCAGTGCACCCTTTTTTCTTGATCAGTATTGACCTTACAGGCTTCTAACTACTCAGATTCTCTCCAAGAAACAACATTAATTTTCATTTTGATCTCTTGAGTGTCTACTGTTCCAAAATTTTCTGAACATTATTGTTGCAATCCAGAATATCACTAGGCCAAACACTAAAGCTCAACACATACCTTACTATCATGGAATATGAAACCATCATCTGTTTATTCAGCAAAGCCAAAATAGTCTAATATATTAAACATTTCTCTGCTTCTCTGCAAAATAATCAATCTACTATATCTATTTAGCAAAGCCTCAAAATCATCAGACAAGTGTTTGTTTATTTGTTTTCCTATATGCCCTTCTCTCTCAACTGTCAGACTGCAACTTTTCACTACTTGGGAACGATCCCCCCTTACAAAGAATGAAACTAATATGATGGGTTATTTTGTTACCTTTCCTCTAAGTACCATGCTCTGTAAGGAAAGCAATGAAACCATCCAAGAAGTGATGTAATGCAAATATGCATGACATAATCTGTCCCTTAGAAGATGTTAGAGGAAAACAGACACTTTAAACTGTTTCAGAAAGGCTATGTCCCCAGAAACATATTGAGGGAATTTGATGTATGCAACCAATGCATAACTAAATTTTGCTGCTAAATTGCACAGGAAATTTGCACTGCAGATTCAGGAAATTACCTTTCTGTGTAAGATTTACTGTCATATTATTGGATATCATGTCCCATTGGAGGAAATTTCCTGTCAAAGACAGACGGAGTTATTTTAGCTGCTTCCAGATCCTTCAATGTGGCAATGAATAATAACAAAGAAACACTTAAAAATTGCATGACACGACAGCTACTGAGAAAGAATCGCATCCCACCATCCAAAACAATTAAATGGGATACTGTTAAGCAGCAGAGATGGATCCTTTGGCACCTGTATACACACTTGCTTTGTCAGTCATCAGGAACACAGAGGTATCAGACAAGGTGAATGATGTTTAAAAGAATTTTAGAAGATCAGTTTAAACGGTCTTAAACATTAGAAGAATTACTGAATGTAATAAACTGCTCTAAAAATCTAAATGCTGTTATCCAAGTATTTAGCAGCAGAGAAGAAGTGAAAAGTGGATTAAAATAGACAAAAGATATAGAAATAACAGGAGAAAGCTCATCTCATAAGTGTTCTTAGTTTCAGAGATCGTGGATTTTTAGTTTTACAGATTCTCAGGTTATTCAGTTACCTAGTTGGCTTTCCTTCTTCCAGATAAAAATTCTCTTAATTGATTATCTCAGGTAACATCTGCCCAAGTCTGTCTACAACAGTGAGCTCTAAAAAACCTCATGGTAATAAAAAAACTACTTTGAAATTCCGAAGAGAAAAGCCTATTACAATTAAAAACGTATCTGAAATTTTATGGTAACATGAATTTTATTACTTTTAAAAGATAAATTAAAAAATAAGGTATTACTTCCTTTACCTTCCACAGGTCAGCTGTTCCTTCAACAAGTTTGGCATTTGTTTTACAGTATTTCAGAGCCAGATGCAAACATTCAGTTCCATAATCCAGGTCATAGTCTGTACACTGTAGTAATTAGAAAAGAATAAATATTCTTAATCAATCTGAGAAATCATACTTCTAAGCATATTTTATTTCATTAATTATACATCTCAACAGTCCTGTCCAGAATAATACACACTGTATTAGGTAGAGACGTCTACGATGAATTAGAAATAAAACACCTCCAACTTTACATCAAATCCAGCAAAGTGTTACAGAAGTAAATAAACATTTTATAACCACAAACTAATTCCATTTGGGTGCTTCAAGTCTCTTGACACAGTTGTTCCTCTGTATTCCTTTACATTTTTCACTTTACATTTTTCTTCAATTATCTACACACAAAATAGCAGTTTTATGCTACTGTGAGACTTCCAGATTTAAATAAAATTTAAAAAATTAAAAGTTTGTCCACTTTCTAGTGATCTAGAAGAGGTATTATTCTCTCAACACATCCTTCCCAAGCAGTTTGGTTTCCTATAGATACTGATTTGAAGAATCCTATTAATGGGAAACTGAGTAGGACACAGAATCTCGAGCCAAAACACAGGTGTGTACAAAAGCAGGAACTGATTGCTTATCAGACAGAATTCTCTTAAGATTAAGATAAGAACGTTCTAGTCTATTCTTGTGTTGTTAAATTATCATAGAATCTTAGGGGCTGGAAGGGACCTCGAAAGATCATCTAGTCCAACCCCCCTGCCAGAGCAGGGTCACCTAGAGTACATCACACAGGAACGCATCCAGCTGGGTTTTGAATGTCTCCAGTGAAGGAGACTCCACAACCTCCCTGGGCAGCCTGTTCCAGTGCTCTGTCACTCTTACAGTAAAAAAAAATTTTCGGATATTCACCGTGAACCTCCTATGCTCCAATTTACACCCATTACCCCTTGTCCTATCACTGGTCATCACTGAGAAAAGCCTAACTCCGTCCCCCTGACACTCACCCCTTACATATTTGTAAACATTGATAAGGTCACCCCTCAGTCTCCTTTTCTCCAAGCTAAAGAGACCCAGCTCCCTCAGCCTTTCCTCATAAGGGAGATGTTCCACTCCCTTAATCATCTTAGTAGCTCTGTGCTGGACTCTTTCGAGCAGTTCCCTGTCCTTCTTGAACTAAGGGGCCCAGAACTGGACATAATACTTCAGATGCGGCCTCACCAATGCAGAATAGAGGGGGAGGAGAACCTCTCTTGACCTACTAACCACACCCTTTCTAATGCACCCCAGGATGGATTACCAGGCCATCCAGAATCATGAACTACACTTGACAAGGAAGGATAACTTAAGGTAGTGTCTTTCGTAAAAATGGATGTATTTGACAATACCACAGGCTGGCAAGCCCAGTGCCCAGTCTCTAGCAGACGTTGACAGAGAATAGTGAAGGGTAAGTAAATAAGAAAAAGATAAATCACATTATCATACTTTCCCAGAACACTCCATTGGCCTTATATAACGTTATAATCCTATTCACCTAATTACTTTTTGAAGAACAGTATTTTTTTGGCACCTGCACCAGGGATCATTTGATTCATCACGCTCTTCATCACATGCTCTGTTGTTCTGACAGAAAAGGGATGGCAAAACCACCTTCTCAGCCCTTTCAAAATACTCCACTACATCTCACACCTTTCCACGGGTAAAGAAACCAACATATATTCAGTCATTTTAAGTGGAAGTTACTTCACACTTTGATCAACCTTTTTATCTTCCTTTCCATTTATCTGCATTTACCTATCAATTTTATCATAACATCCTTCTTAGTTAGCCTTTATCTCTAGTACTTTCCGCTCCCCCCACCAAAGGCCACCTCCAAAATTATTTATGAACAAAATGAACTGCACAGGTCCCAACACAGATCTTCACAAAACTCCATTGGTGATTTACTATGAAAACTGCTCATGCACTTCACATTATTTCTTGTCTTCTAGAAAATAATCTTTTCTGGTAAATCCTTATCGCTTTCCCAAATCTGTTCAGTTTCCTTAAAGAGCCTTAACAAGAAGGCTGTTATCAGCTTCAGCAACCTCAAGCAAGGTGCTGGTTAAAACCTTAAAGAACAACAATTGGCTCTGCGATGCGTAAGCTTTACAAAAGCTGAAATAACCCTTCCATTGTGTCAAAAGTAACCATTTTTCTACAAATTTTTGTTTTGAATAAAATGTGACTGTCCAGATATTGTGCTCCGTAATTCAGTCTTCTCAAGGATTCAGGAATTCAAAATTTTCAAGAATGCAGAAGTCTAAGTAGATTAAAGAAAAGTGCTGCAATACAACTTGCTCTTTTTTTTTTAATAGTTTCCTCAAGAATTTTAATTGAAAATATGAATAAAATTTTTAGTTTCTACTCTTGTTTTATAATGCATCTGTGAAGTTCAATGAATTAATCAGCATTATACACCTAAATTTTACCATTAAAACACACCTATGTCTTATAAAATCATAGTTATAATTTTTCTATTTTTTTAAATTAGTATTTTTTGGTTTTTTTAGTTTGTCATGATTGCAACCCAAAAATAAAGAGGTTCAGAGATAAATTTCCAAGGAAACCATAAATGGCCTAGTGATTCTCAATTGCAAATATTTGTTACTAAAATGTTTTCTTTTTTGGTTTGGTTTTGTTTTTAAGAAAAAATTTCTAGTAGAACACAAACTATTTTGTACTAATACAAATTTTAAAATATTTTTCTTTTGCCTCAGAATGAAAGAGAAAATTTCAGAAAAAAATCATCTGTGAAAGAATTTCATTTAAATTAAAATTATGTTTTTCAATATATGGGTAATGAATGATACTGGGACAAGACTAAGCAATTCCAACTTTTTAGCAAAGTATTAATTACAGATAATTAGTAGGGAGTGGAGGAGTTCCATAAATGGGCCAAAGCATCTTGAGGGTATTGCTGGCTTCAAGGGATGAAATACGACACAAAGCAAAGTGATAATTAAATGCATATTTCACTAACACTTGTACATCTTGACATTTACCACTCTAATTATCTGTAATTGTTTAAACCTAAACATATTGTCACAGTATACTTTTCTGCAAGTCTGATGCACTGATGTCAGAGGAAAACAATGAAATGAAAGTATCAGGTCAAGACTGGCTTAGTTTATGTATTACCCGTACACTAAACAGCTCCACAAGTGAAATTTTAAATCCATATTTAAGGCACAAAGTTTAAAAGCTTCCATATTCCTCTAAGAAATTTCATTAATAAATTCAGCATTTTCAAGGAGTGCCTATAATAAAAAGCTGTACAATATCTATGACGAAAAATCTTACTGACCCAGGCATGCAAATACTCTCATCCTAAGTCTTCTCTATTTCTTTATTGTAATGTAAATTGGCTCTAGATGTATAATCTGTTTAAAACTCTTATATTTCTACAGTACCTTTTTTACTAAAAGGCTTTTTAACATTAAGTTTGATGGAGTACAGTTAACTAACTTGACATGCATACATAGCTTTGTGAAACAATAGACATAGTTTAAGTTTCAGACCACAGATTGGAAATGGTGGAAACAGCTGGAAGTACTGGCACAAAACATATCCACAAAAGAAAGAAAACATATTAGTTTAGCTCTTTAAATGACAGAGAAGGAAATATGTTATTTAAAAATGCTTTTGAGCTCTTGAATATTCAAAGCATTCTAATAGGTAGTTCTGGGGACAGAAGTACCAGACGACATTCATCATCAGGAACATTTTACTAAGCTAAAAAAGAAGCAGACGCAAGCTTTTGCTGAACCTGACTCGGTCTATTTTTATCATCTTCAATAAAGATTTTTTTGCTATGTTCATTACCATGGGAAAAAAAAAAAAATGCTGAATGCAACAGTGTATTTGCAGCAAGCACTCATCCTACAGCAATACACCACAGATAAGTGAGAAATAAGAGAAGCAACAAAAAGGAGGAAACACACGAACAAGGGAACAATTATATTAATGTGCATTCAGATAAGCTTATCTCTAAAACAATTCCTACTGTAGTGAATTATTAAACCTGCTGTGACATATATCCAGATGCAGTAGAGCCTCACAGTGAAGAGAATAAAGATAGAGCAATTTACTCTTTTACAGAATTAAGCAAGTTGGTTTTTCTACAGATCTGTATCTATACCCCATCATCTCCCATTGCAGCAACTGCAAGTGCCCTCTCTACACATGCCATGATTTCCCTGCACTCTTCTGCCACATTTCCTGAGCACTTCCTGACTGCCCACTAAAATATTTTAGTACTCAAGGTGCTTCTAAGATCACTAAATTCAATAACTCCATACACTCAAGAACTTAATAACTCGTTGGTTCCGAGATCCCATGTGCTAAAATGTGTGCAACCTAGAAAAACAGAAGATAACAGCTAAGTCTGTATTTCAGCCATGGAGTGGAAGGACTAAGAGCACAAAGCTTCAGAGGCTCAAGCCTCCTCCTGGTGATGATAGTAATTAAGGTTTCCCTCCTCCTTACACTCGATTTTTTTAAAACTATGTAGGGACTTTAGCTCACAGAACTCTCTACATCTCTGTCAATTTTGATTGAAATAATGATTTTAAGGGTCTTTTCCAATCCAAACGATTGTATGACTCTATGAAATGGAATAAAATGTGCAATTAAAACTTTAAAATATTATTAGAAATGAAAGCACAGACTCAGCAAGATTCAGAAAGACAAACAGATGCAGAGAACAAATACTTACAATCAAAGTTTGCACTTCTGAGCATAAATTAAACAAAATCGTGTTAGATGCAGGAACTACATTTTTATGTGGATATTTCTGTTTTAGACAGGGTCCTTGAAGTTTCTCCTGAGCAACAAATCACACAGGAATCTGATAATGACAGAATCTAGGACAAATGAGCTGGATTGAAAAACCCTTGTTTTCGTGTCCCATTCTTTCAAAACTGCTAAGAAAAAGTGTCATTCACTTTGATTTACATTTAACAAGGAATCACTACAACAAAAACAATTAATTATGGTAACTATACAATTATAAGAGATATTAATTTTATTGACTGTCATTTTCTAGCCCTCACCTCAAAATGAAATAGAAGCTGAAATACAATCACAAAACTAGGTCCTAGCCCCAGAATCCTTAAGTGTGACTCTGGATAGAAGAAATAAAGATTAAGTTTTTTAATTCTTTTGAGGAAGTATAAGAGCTGTCTTTTCTGTTCTTAAACCCATGCTTTAGGACACTTGCAGATAACCTACAGAATTATTATGACAGTGTTTGCATCATTGCCTCAAGTTGTGCCAGGGGAGGTTTAGAGGGTTATTAGGGAAAAAACGTTTGCCAAAAGGCTTATAAAGCATTGGAACAGGTTGCCCAGGGAAGGAGCTGAGTTGCCATCCCTGGAGGTATTTAAAGTACGCGTATATGCGCTGCTTAGGGACATGGTTTAGTGGTGGATGTGGCAATGTGAGGTTAACAGTTGGACATAATGATCTTAAAGGTCTTTCCAACCTAAACGATTCTATTACCAAAGACTACTCTTTAAGTCTTAAATCTTTTTTCTGGCTGCTGCTGCCTCTGTCTCTGCAAAAGGAGACATCCAAAAAAAGCAATCATCCTGTAAAGGAAGTACGTGTACTTGACTTTACACCAAACTCATTAAAATACTAATACCATCATTCTGAAAAAAAAAGGGGGGCGGGGGGAAGGAAAAAAAAGCAGGATACTGGTAAGCACAAACAAGAAATGTCAAGGGCTGTGTCTACATTACCAACTTAATGTGCAGGAGAGATTCTTTCTGATGTAACTCTTCCCTGCATCCCTGCTCAGAATTATACAAATTGCACTTGATTGTGCTGCTGGAGAGCTCAAAATCACTTCCCTTGTGGTGGAATCAAGGTGAAAGTCATGCAAGGACACCTGCTAAGGCATGTGTCATCATTTGCAGCGTGGACATAAGGTGCCCTAGCAGCCAGGACTCGGCACATGTTGTGTCCATATGACTGGCAACTGGGATGAGCATCACTGCTAGAAAAGTCCAAGTTTACACATACATCCTGAAACAGAACAACAAATAAATGAAAAATAAAAAAAATCAAACCTCAGACTTTTCCTCAGTCTCTCTCCTTGTGTCACACAAATAGATATACCCCTAATGTAACTCCAACAAAGTACACAAAAAAAAAACTAGCACAATGAAAATGAGAATACAAACTAGGTGAGAAAAAACAATGGTACTGGTATGATGATGAAATCCTGGAGGAACTAAGAGCTACTTATTAATCATATTGATTTCACAAAACAGATCCTGACTAATCATGAGATAATAATGATTTTTCTGATATCAGAAAAGAACAGAGGAGTCTTTTTGAGCATGAATCTGAACAAGAAATTTCAAACCTCATATACAGTTCCAGCTTTTGAAAAAGTCGCATTTTACTTACAAAGTCAAGAAGAAAAAAGGAAATTTTAATATTCTGTGTGACAACAGTAGTAGTCAAAATGCTGTAAGGACTCATTATTTATACTTTTAAAATTGCCTTGTAAATTGGAAAAATACTTGGAAGTGTTACGGGGACAAAGACAAAAATCTCATCTCAATGTACAAAACTACAGATTATTTAGGTTATTATAAACAAATGTAAAGAAGTGACTATTCCCATTCTCCCAGTAGATACTTCTAAATAAATCAAGTTCTACAATTAAGTAACCAACAGATAATTTACTCATGCTTAGAAGCAGAGGTGAGGAAAATTCAGGTCAAGTTAAAAACCATGTTTTAGTTTTTTGGGTTTTTTTAAATATAAGATTATTCACTCTTTGAACAATTTACTTAAGAGAATAATCTACTGAAATTATACAAGATCATAAATGGTCCTTTACCTTGCCTTTAGATGCACTAAACTGTCAGTAGTTAAGAGATAAAAGCTCTAGTATCACCACCTTTTTTCTTATTTGCTCTCCCCAAACAAGCAGCAGATGACAATTTAGATGGGTGGTCTCCCATGCATGCTGAATACAGTGATTCTTGCTCACTATTTAGCATTTTTCGAGTCTGTGCCAAACAGGTGATTCTTGTGGATACAGTACACTTACCAGAGTAACTTCAGTAACATTTACAACAATAATCTCATAATCCAGTTTAGTTTTCAACTCGAATAACTGCAGTGTGTGTCTCTAACATACACCCTCCAAATTACATCTGAAGACAAAATGCCTTTTCACTGTTAGAAAGATGCCAGAGTTCACCCAGGGTGTGGCAGCTTTGCACCACTGTGCCAAACAGTCCAAGAGCTAATATGTGAACTTGTGAAGTGTTTTGAGATCCTACAGGATGAGGAGTGCCATAAAATGGAAGTAATTATCCCATTAGAAAAAAAACTTTTAAATTTTTTTCTTATGCAAGGCATTAGAATTTCTCCAAACATTCTTGTGGCAGAAATTAATTAGGGCAAGGTGGCGATTCATACAATATCCTGGCTCTACCATTGTGCCAAAGAACTAATCAAGTACAGAGATATCTAAACTAGCATAGTTTTCTCAATAGACCACCAATCTAGCTTCAGGTTTTTAATAAATCAAAGCATTATTGACAAAATAAATTTAGTGTATTCGTTCTGAAAAGAATTCTTTAGAATTTGGTACATTTTAAGGACAGTGAAGCGGAATTATTTTTATTTTTTCCCTCTAAATCACAAGACAAAGCTGCTAGGGTAAAAGGAAGCCAGATGAAGTAACTGTAAAATATCTCTGGAAAACATATCTGAACTATAACCTGTAAACTGCACAAATTAGGATATTCATTTAGGACTTTGACAACCCTGTTTTTAAGCAAAAGTCTTGTGTGCATCAGCCAGAATATCAACAAAGAAAGGCAAACAAAAATCCTCCACAAAAGTCCATTATTAAAAAATTAGCTCCACTGCAATTTTGCATCAAAACAAAAAAATACCAATTTTCAGTAGAAATTAAATGGAACAGAACTCAAGTTCCAAAGAAACCACTTTTTAAATGGGAGTAAAATCGGAGAAAAAATCCAAGGCAAAATGGACCACAACAATGGAAGGGCACTGTTAATAAATAAAAACTTCTCATGTAAGGAGAAATGAGATACTAGGTTTTCTTTCAACATTAAAAAGCTGCACAGACTTCCTTGTCAAACAATCATATCTAGAAACCTACTGACCCATGACCAAATCAGCAGAAAGGCTTCCTTTGTTAGGTTATTTCATATGCTCAGATTGCATATTGAAAAACTCAAGATACTTCCCATCTTGATGCTATTATACAGCTAATTAAAATCTATATTACTACACCATCAAAGGAACTAAAGTAGGAACTTCAACAAACTGAAATAATCCATGCTACTTCACTATCCAGCCAAGTACTTGGCCCAACTAAGTGGGTAGTTACACTAAAGCTACATAGAAAGGAGAGCATTGGCTTGTAGCACTGTCCTCATACATATACCTGCCTGGATGCAGTCCTATGCAATGTGCTTCGGGCAATCCTGCTCTGGCGAGGGAGTTGGACTAGATGATCTCTAGAGGTCCCTTTCAACTCTGACAATTCAGTGATTCTGTGATATATACCTGGTGAATGGTTTAAAAAAAGTTGAGGTTCCTTGAAGATTTAGATATCTTTAGTTTTAGTGGGTTTTTTCAGAATTCTAGCATTAGACTTAAACATCCAAATTCTGCCTCACTTATATTTTCACCCTTCAGTCCTTTTTCTGAATCTGACTTTTCCCAAAGTTCCCAAGGTTTTAGTTAATAATTTGTCCACTACTGTTCACGTAATCACCTGTTGCTCCTGGCAATGTTAACTTGACAGACGCTGATTTCTTTACCAAAGAATGAACCCACACAGGAAAATCCCCAAATCAGTCTAGACACTCTGCCTCGAAGGACTTGCCCAACCTATGCCAAAATATTACTGAACAGCTACAGCTGACTCCACTTCCCCGCTACAGAGGATACAAAAGTGCTTCACACATTTGAAGAAGTATCCCAGTAATGCTGTACCCTTTCAAAAAGAACTTTAGAAGTTTACAAAATCCACATGGAATACACTCCCTACTATTTACATACAAAAAAGACAATACTTTGAACAAATTCTTCTACAATGGGCCTAACAATAGCCAACTTCCTTTCTTACCCTGGCAAAATCTTCCTTCAACATTCTCAGGGGTCTCTTAGACAAGAACAGTTTTGGGATTTCCTTTTCTTCTACTGAGGACTGGGTCGGACAGTTTGCAGAAAATCTCTTCTTCCCATCTCAGGACATCTTGTAATCATTTTTAGGGGAGGGAGAATAGAAGAACATCTGCCTCCCAGAATTTAACAAAGTATTTGCATGATTCTCCCTGACACTATTCTTTTGTATCTTGTCATGACTATGCTTATATATAGCAGCTCTATCCTATGTAGGCAGATGCTGTAACCTCCCATAACTAAATGTTATAGCTTATTATCCAAAAAGTGGGTAATGTTGACTATGAACAGATGTATTAATTCAATGTAGCACCAAAAAGAACTAATCTCTACTTGCTTCTAAACAAATTAGATAGAATCCCTACAGTCAGTCTGTTCTGTGTGGGTATCTCTAAGGAGGTTATAGACATGTATGAGAAACATCTACAAACATGTTGAAGCTCATACTCTTTGAATATTCCTGCTCCCTTTCCCTACTGTTTTGTGTTTTTTTTTAATTCAGATTTATTGCTCTGATTAGCTATATATAAACTTCCATAATCTACAAAACACCTGCTATCAATAGGTGATTAACTAGATATGCAAACACCCCCCAAAAACAGTATAGGGCCTAATTAATTTCTGCCACAATTTTGTGGTAAATTTTCCCAGGTACAGAAAAACTTGAGGATATCTGTAAAATGTCACATAAAAGACTATGTGGGGAAAAAAATGTGTATAAATTTTATTTTTTAATTAAGAATGTTATGAACCTATCATTTAATCTTTAAATAGTGGTAAGACTTTGCCATGTCCTGCACATGTGAATGATTCCTGCAGAATAGCCTTCTAACCTGCTCCACCCTTTCTTCAGCTGTGTCCAGCCTTCCCTCTTACAAGGTCCTTGGCTTCACCACACTGGTCACACCAACAATTCCATTGTATCCCCATATCACTTCCCTAGCATTTTTGTTTATACTCCTGACATAGAAGCTAGTCAGGGTTTCCTATAGAGCACTCCCCTTTTGTTTCCATTTTCAGTTCTCTACCAGATCAGGATAGGCAAAACTTTCTAACTGTTCCTGCTACCTTCCCTACTTTGGCAGATACATTTCAAACACACAATGTTTTGTTAAGTTTGGGTATTTCAGCCTTTGTGGTGACATGACAAGATGCTTTGTGTTAAAGAAAAGACATCTCCTAGATCTCTGTGTATTTCACAACATGTCAGAAACAGGTATTAATCAGTCTCAGCCTACTTTAATTAAAGGAAAAAGGTAGTCTACCTGACTTCCTGATACTCTAATTCCTTAAAAGATACTGCTCCAGGGGAACACTTCTATTAAGTGAAGTCTTCCTCCCACCCTCCTCCTCCCAGGTTTACAGGATCATACTTCACAATTGCTCCTATTTAATTTTAAAAGCTGAACAGAAATATGAAACTACCTTATGCAAAAATTAACAAGTCTGGTCTAAGAAATTTATCCTTTATTTGCTGTCTTTGGACAGGGTGGATTTTCAATTAACAGTTAAACTTTTCCGATTTCTCTTAGGGTTGATAAGAATAGAAAATAAGCATGCGTTTTTAAAATATTAGGAATTTCATTCTAATTAACCTACTAACAGTAAAAAAAAACAACACACACACAAACAAAACCGACACAAACTGGCTGGTTTTGTCCCAGGTATGTTAGAATTGAAGTAAATAACTGAATCTGCAATTTTACAACTTTTCCACAAGTTTCACTAGTTATTAGAAATTTGCAGGTTTTATTTTGTTTAAAGCTTAACTCATCCACTACTATTATACACTCAAGGTTAGTGGTATGGCTCATTACACTGTGCAAAAAAACCAAGAACTCAGAAATCAGGACATACCAGAACTAAGAGAACTGATACAACATTAAGTTCATCTGCTTAACACCTTTATGTGGTGTTGTACCCAACCTCCTAAGGAAAACCACTGGCTAAGGTGGTCTCCTGCCTGTGAAATACCACTCACATAATAAATAGTTCTTTCTGCCCCTGCAGTTGTTTGCATTTGTCACTTGTCTGCCTGGTGTCAAGCATGTATCCATCACACAAATAAAAGCTGTAACAACTTTTATAAATTTAAAAAAACAGAAGGGCATGAAATCAGAGCTTTACTTCATAAGAATATAAGTTGAGGTGGCATATATAAGATGAGTGACACAGTAACACTCAAGCTTATGTAAGGAGGCACATGTAATTCATCCTTTTCCCACATCAGGACCATCCTAATGCCAAATCTTAAAGTCCTACTACAAAGTGGTAGGAACACTTCATTGAAATGGAAGTAAAAAGCTGTTTACCCATGCTTCATATAACCAACAGAACACAGAGACTTGCAACAGAAAGCATTAAGCAGCACTACATACAGCGGTAGGTGCCTGTATCTGCCAAAATCCTGTATGTCTATTAATTTATTACAATTAGGTGCTCTATCTAATGACACATAAGCCAAAAAAGTGAGGCCTTTTAAGATCAAGACATCATTTTAGCTCCACTAGTTGTTGTGGACTCTGAACAGTTACTTAGTTTCAATATTCACTGTAAATGTTTCCAGTCTTGTTCATGTCATGGCCAATACAAGGGCCCTGAGGTAGCCTGAGTTAAAAGTATATGTTTAATAATGTAACAGAAACTTTATAAATACATTAAAATCACTATCACTGTTCTGGAGTGGAAGAAGTAGCTGTTTCCCTGAATAGTGGTCTTCTGATCCTGCTGCGTTGCACCAACTACTTTTGGAGGTGGAAGAACACTGAAAACTCTTGCCTTCCCTGTTACAACTCCACTTACCACAGGAAGGCAGACACAAAGAACTCACAATTCTTATTTCACCTAGAAACACACAATGGTTCTCAAACTGCTTGCATTTCCCCAAGTAAAAATATAGGACACCTGAAAGTCTTTTTTTTTTTTCCCTCTGGTACACAGGCTCATAAAAAATTGCTTCCACCAATAACTGATGTTAAAATTGATGCTAAGTGGAAAAGTGTGAGACTATTCTTGTTTAATTATGGTTAAAAAATGTATTCAAAATTAACCATCAGAAAACCTTGCAGTATAGAGTACCTCACGACATTTTTTTGCATTGCTCTTCCATTTCAGCTTTCTTTACTTCTCTGGGTAATAAAAATACCAAACAAACCCACCCTATTTCACAGACAGAATCTTACAATAGCAGGGTAGAAGTATGAAATAATTTCCCCATCAGAACTAAGAAGCATTATGGAATTTTGAAAGGAGGGCTGTCCCAAAGAACAGAAAATTTCACATCAGTACACATTGCAAAAGGAGATGTGACTAGTGGTAACAAGAAACCCTTTTGAAAACAATATAATGCATACCTTCTTGCAGAACCCAATTCTCTCACACAATACAAGCAAAAATTAGAAACACAACAGAAATTTTTTCATAGCATACATCGGAGGTAATGGATGGAATACTTCACTCTGTTTCTGGGTCAATGACCAAACAGACTCTAATTTGATGTCACTTCCAGTCCTATGATTTCTCTTGTTTTGATGAAGTGTTTGTAAGAAGGAAAACTCAAAAAGACCAGGAAAAAAAAAAAAAAAATCACATTTAAAAAATGCAAGTACTGGTTTTGAACCTTTGAAAAGCCCTGTTTACAGAGGGCTTAAACATCAGGTATACAAGTGAAGAGTGTTTTAATGAGTTCTCAAAGTTATTAAAGACAATTGCAATTTTTGAGCAACAAAATCTAAAAGGTTTGAACAGCTCTATAAAGCTGAGAAGCTAATAGTTAGGATGTCAGAAATCCTGACATCACCACAGTTAAATCAGAAAGCTACATATATCTGAACAAAAGATCTGTTTGGAATGTGTGTGTCCTAGGCACCAGAGAAAACGTAAGAGTAAAGACTAAATTGAGATCCAGCACACAAAAATGAGATGCATCATAATGAAATGCATGCATGCAACTTGGCTGAATGCCCTTAAAATCTATCCTGGATTTTTGACACTAAATGTAGAGGGAATTCAGCGTACCATACACATTTTAAGATATTGGCATTTGTTGTATCTTCGACTAATTTTATGTACAAAGCATGTATTTTCCCCAACTCATTACTATGACTTTTTAGAAAAGTAAGAAACAGATGAAGTTTAAGGTAACTGCTTTAATTTGTTAGAGATGACACAAAAGTATTCTCACATATTTTAATAGTGTTAATTGCTTATTCCTTTCTAGTTCTAACCACATTGGAAACAGCAATAAAAGGAGAAGGAGAACTAGTCTGCTCTGCTCCGATTGGTACCAGACAAGAAGAACAAAAAAGACTGCAGATTGCAAACCTGCAAGGGTCACAAAATTGACCTTTGAATGTTGTAACTTCATGTTCAAGGCACGCAGAAATCTTACATTTATGAAAAAGAATGCTTCTGTAAGTAAACTGTCTAAATCTACCTACTCACATCAGACGATGCATTTAAATAGAGACAGAGTTTAAAAGCAGTATTTCACATAATCCACATTGTAACTAAAAAGACTATGTTATTTGATGCAATAATTGAAATGGAAAGTTTCTTCCTAAGGAATGCATGTTTGAGCATTGGTTTTCCCCCCACTGTTGCTACATAAAGGTCACAACTGTATAAAATGCACAGGAGTGAGATCATGATCCCATGCTGAGTCAGCCAAAATTAATTCCATTCCAAGCTTCGTGAATGACTTGCAACATAAGTTAACAAAATTATTTTATCTTTTTTGGTTAATCTGTACAATGATACCTACTTCACCAGGTTGTTGTGGGAACTAATGACAGCTATGTTCATATTTAGGAAGCATCATAAGGTGCAACCATTCCTACAAAAATCTGTCCTACAGTAGCTTAAGTCTTTCAGGACAACAATTATCTATCTTTTTTTATTTGTTTGTACAGTTCCCAGAACAATAGGGTCTTAATCCTTGACTTGGACAGCTAGGCACCATTGAAACATAAATAATTAGCAAACAATATGAGTTGAGAGGTTTAGCGAAGTGTTATCCTTCCCAGAGCTCAAAGGCAGAGAGCATTCAAATGACCAGAATGCAGCCAATGCAAAGGGAACTGGGGACAAGGAACCATAGCCTTGAATGCTTGCTAACAACTTTGGTGGGTTGTTCTTGAAAGAGCAAGGATACACACAAAAAGAGTGATGGAATGCATATGTGAGAACACTACTCAGAGGAGTACAGGGACTGCAAATATAGTTGTCTGTTGAGGAAGACATTTAGGTCAAAAGCTTTTTATGCATTTGCCAGCTTTAGTGTATCTGCAAACTAAGTGCAAACACAGTAGAAAAACACAGGGGGTTGTTTTTGGAGTATGTGTGAGAAACAACATATAAGCATGCAATTTGCAAAAAAGAGATACAGATGAACAAGAAATAAACAATTATATAACCAACAGTACCTACTGTCTCGAGATGTGTCCCATCTCATATATGCTGCCTTTATCATGAGTATGCCCACTACATTCAAGCTCAGAAGTATCAGCTTGTGTGTTATCACATATACAAAGAACATCCCCCTGCTTCCCATAAGAAGTAAAAAGGTTGGAGATAGTCCAACAAATAATTTTAGTAGCTGTTTATCTTGAGCAGTCCTTCATCTTCAGCATCTAGGAATACCTTCAAGTATCAAGCATAAGGGGTATGACATGGAATTTGTACCAACATTTTAAAGTAAAACAATTACTGAACAATTAAGCAACTGTTTCTTCTTCATTGCCTGTCCACTCATTTGTTCTGTTGTTGGTGACTTCTAAGTTATGTACTTTCTGAAGGTGGGAATCAGTCATTTGGGCTTGTTTACACTAGAAATGAAAGACTCATGGGAAGCATGACTGTAAGCATTAGTGGAGTGAAAAATAATTCCTTCCAAGTGATAAATGAAGAAATACTCTGCTTCTACTCAGTTTGGAAGATACCTGGAGGACAGGCAATTTCCACAAGCTGATGAATGAAAAGGAAGTAAAATGCCAAGATGAAAAACTGGAATGTTTCCAGTAAACTGTGAATACAGGGTGGAGCAAACAAAAGCAGTTTTCAAGAGGAATAAAGGCAAAAGAGTCAGAGTTTAATACACTGCCTGCAATTTTAATTTTCTGAAATAAAGGTGCTGTTAAGGCAATAAATTAGGAAAAAAACTGAAAAATAGAACAGAGACTTATGTAAATATTATTTTCAGCCACTAACCAAAGTACACAGAATACACATGCAATATGAAACAAATTCAAAATTTATTTACCTAATTGTATCAAGTTATAATCCCTATATTTTAAAATAGCCTGTATCACATTATTTTATTATGTCATTGTTATACTGTGCACTGAACATTTTTTTATACTCTTTTTTTTATACTCTCAGTCAACAATACATATTGAATATATACTTAACTTTAAAAACATTGAACCACTCATTTAAGTAATTTATTTAATGCACAGAAAAAAATAAAAAAGCAAATCTGTGCTTCCAATAGTTTAGACCCCTCACCTCCTCTTGTATTTGGCAGTTTGATTAAAAAAATTTAATAGATCAGAATGATGAAATATCTTCATCAGAAGACTACAGAAGAGAAAGAAGCATACAGTTTAACGTTTGGTTTTTTTAGGTGAACAGAAAAGAGTCTTGAAGTCTCTAAGCCTTACCTGTTGATATGCTTCGTAGATTGTATCAAATAAGAACGCCTGAGGCATTTCACTCGCTCTGTACCTGGCACGTTCCAATGAGTGGTCTAAACAGCCATCTGCAGCAGACGCAATCACAGTAGAAACTAGAGGACGAATTGCTCCTGCTGCCTGTGGAACAAAACAGAGATAGGCCTAAACTTTATTAATACTCATGCACATCAGATAGAGGCAGTCAAAAAAAGAGCTTTAAAATGAATTTTCTACTGATTTATCTTTTAAATATGTCACAAAGCGTAAGTCATACTACTTAGTCTGTATGAGACATGTAACATGAATATAGCAATGAAAGACCATGTAAGTAAATACAGAGGGCCAATTTACAAAAAAAAGTCTTAAGTCCTTCTTAAACATCTACTGCAAATACATAGGACAGATCTGAGCTGTTCATTTTTCAGATCTTCTTCTACATACATATTAGATGGTTTCTGTAAGAACAGTCCTAGGCCTATTCAGATATCAAAAAGCAGAAAACACATGAGAGGTCTTGACAAACCACACCACCTATTGCTTTCAAAGATTTCGATTTGGCTAAGCTGTCCAGAAATAAGCAATGAGAAAAGTTTCAGAAAACTAAGCTTGTTCCTCTGAATTGAATTCACCCAGTGAAATAATGAGCAACTTCACGTACCACTGAAATCACTGGGAGCACAGTAAATACATCAGAAAGCTTTCAATATCCAGCAGCACTGTGCCCCAGAACAGATAATTAAATGTTTATATTTCAGTTTTGGTGAAACCACAGAAAAATTGTATCTCAAGGGGTCATCCAGTCCATGTCTCTGCCTTAGGCAGGATCAATTTACTTACGTCATAGAAAAGACAAACAGAAAAAACTAAATACCACCATAATTTTAGTTATCAATGTATTAAATAAGGAGTAAATTTAACAGATGTAACTTTGAGTAAAAGCTGTGCACAATCAAAGTAGAGAGACTAAATTACCAGCAACTCTATTTCCTGTGCTACCAGGACATAGATTATCACCTCTGTATCCCACCTGCTGGGCATTTGGACTATGTTATTTCACTCTGCCATCATATTTATCTGGTTTCACACACATACAAAAAAATTATAAAATTAGAAGGTCATGGGAAAAGAGACAGAGCAGCATGCTAGCCACAGCTTTTCTGTAATTAGTTAAGTCTATTTTTTTTTTTCTGAAACCATTACCATTCCAGAAAACCAGTTAGCAAAAGAGGATTTCTTAGGCTGATCCAGTATTTTATTACAGTTTTTAACAATCATGTCATGTCACATTTTAAGCATAAAACAAGCCAAGAGAATACAATGTGACTTGCATAACCAAGTCTCACAAGTGAAACACGCACTCTGAGGAACAAAAAACCAAGCTGCAGTTCTAAATAAAATTGAAATACTCAAAATTGTATTCTTAAAAGAGCTCTGAAACACATTGTTTTCTTGACATCTGGTTTATTGCACAATAAAAATTCATGAATGTCCGTATCTGTATCTTTGTGACAACACTGAACCACATCTCCTGCTCTGCTAAGGCCTAGCTCTTCCAAAAGTTGCAAGATCTGATTTCTAATAAATCCAAACAGATCACTTTTAGACTGTCCAGTTTAATTTTACAAGTAATTGAAAGTTTCATGGCACCTAAAATTAAACAAATGGCATTTTTCAAATAACTACATTATTGCTTTACATTATCCCAGCACAAAGCCCAGTGTGGCAGGCTGAATTTCTCACTTGCTGTCCCTCCGTTTCAATGAGAAATCACAAGTTGGGCACAGTAAGATGTCTTCTGCAGCAAGTCCACTCAAACGATACCTGTCACGGACTGAAAACATCGAGTTTAATACAAAGAATAAGATTTACGGCTGGCTTCTGATCACAGAGAATTCTAACTATGTATTTAGTAGTGGGATAAGTAGCAGTAATTTTATTTTAAAAAACCCAAACAAACAAAAAAAAACCCAAATCTAAACAGCTTTACTAAAAAAAGGGGTGGGGGGCAATTCAAGTCCATGACTGCTTTATGCTCTAAAAGCAGCATGCAGAGCTCTAGTCCTCAGTAAAGCTAGGAAGTTTCTACTGCACAGAAAACCATATAATGAGCAGCTGGGATCCAAAAGCCATGAATCAATGAGCTAGAACATATTTGCTAAGATGCAGAACTGAGTTGAAACCTCAAAATCCTAAGACAAGATACAGAAACTCATTGGTGGTTGTGCTCAGTACTGGCTCACCTTTCTGCAAGACTTTTTTCTGTCTCAGCAATCATGCCCAGGCTCCCTCAATCAGATGATGTGATCCAATACAGGGCTGAGTTTACCTCCTCAGTGACACAAGAACTATGCTAGTTCCTAAGGTCACTTTCAGACTGGGTGAAAAAAGGGATGAAGCAAAGGAAAATACTGGCCTGTGTATGCCCTGCATTGTTTTCATACGGGACAAGTGAGCCAAGCTCCTAACACAGGAAACTGCAACTGCAGTACTTCTGGTGACATTCTCTAGCTGGCATATTCTGACACAGCTGCCAAGCCCAAGCTGGCTTAGACCTCACTGCACATGCTTCTGCTTCCAGAATTGGCTCACTGCTATCTTAATTCATGGTGTAAACATAATATTTGGCATGTGGAAACAGAAGAATTGGGCTTTTTAAATTGAATTTTGTTCTCATTTCTAGGCCAAAGAGTGGCACAGTTTAAGATGTATGGCGTGCTCTGCAGTGTTTTCTTCTGGTTAGTTCAAGTGTCCTCCCCACTCAGTACAAAGCCTTTTCGAATCCCACTTATAGCAGTCTTACAATCAACTGAACAGGCTATTTACATACTTAAGATAGGGCTATAGACTACATTTTTAGTTCAGAAACTTCAACATCAGAGCCGAGTAGGGCAAATAATACAATAAGGTAGTACTGTATCAAAAGAGGCTTTGAGCCTGATGACCATGGAGTGTAAAATACAACCATCCATATAGTCTATATTTATTCAGTTATAACACCAAATATTTTATTCTTTGCAAGGATTTCCATGTTGTTTTTCTGATTATAAATCCATAACAAAGAACTTAACTTCCATATTGAGTCTCAGGTATTTGAATTTTATTTGGTCTAATTTGAGATGCTTTGACTTGCTATTTATGTCACGAAAATACAGGTATTTGGCCCTGCTCTCAGGCAAGAGGTTCTGACATGAATTTTAAGAAGCAATAAAACCAAGAAAATCTGTCCTCATTTAAAATTGTAAACACTTGTTAATGTCACTATAGTTTTACAGATGTTTTCTACACTTTGAATTAACCTCCCAAAAAAAACAAACTCTGGGAGTCTAGGTCTCTTATTAACACTCCCCTACCCAGAGTACTCACCTTCCAACTAATAATAATTTTGACCCATATTTCAAGTAGATTTCCTTTCAAAATCATCCACAAAATGCATCTCACACTCTTCCTGAATCTCAAGTGGATAGCTGACAGATAGTTAAACTGAATTTCTTTAAAACTCCACTTCATAATCTTCAAGCCACTCCACTTCAAAGACAGTCAAGCACTAGTTTTGGTGAACCTGGCATGTCCAGGAAATGCATATGCTTCTTTCCCCGATTTTTGCATATTTTGTTAATTAAATTAGTTGAAGTATCAAAAAAATCTGTGGGCAAGCTCTTAAAATATTATTTTATAGCATAACAGACATGTGAACAAAAACTGCTAATCATCAGTTCTCTTTGGCAGACAAATTATGGGGGAAAAAAACTTCCCTTTAATCTATAATTTCCTTGAAAAAATCCTAAAACATCCTTAGAACACAGAATTGCATCAACGTCAGTTGTAATGACAGACTGGTATCTCTCAGAAGCAAGCTCATCCATCCACCTGCTGAAAACTGAACCAGCCTCTACATACTTTTAGAAACAACAGGTGTATTTTATAATCCATTTTAAACAGCACTCATCAAAAATATTTACGAACAGGTTCTCAGCCTTGTGTTCAGTTTATGCATGACTGCCTAGAGGACAGCATACATTCAAGATTTGAAGACTCGATGGTGCCTGAAAAAAATGTGCATCATCAGGACACTATAATAAGGTATCCTAAGTATTTTCAATAGATTCAATGCATATCTATCCACCTTTCCACTAAACAATTAACACTGAATTATTCCCATTTAATTCCCATTTAATCACACATTTATTCTGGCAAGAAATTATTTAGGTGTATTAATTCCGTGAATGCATAACTGGGGCTGTTTTTGAGATCAGACACCACCACCAGCTCAAGGAGAGTAAAGTCCAAGCAGTACTGATGACATCTCATACTACAAAATGAAGTCTGAATGTTTAGGCCACAGAAGCCTACACACAACACAGCAACCTAGCTGACACAATTCAGTATAGCCTACTTTTCTGCATATTTGTAGAACATGAAAATCCTTATTTTATTTAAAAAACACAGTACCCATTAAAATTTTGAAAAGGATTGCTCAGGGGAGATGGAGCCTTTATCACAAGCAAGAAACTACCCAGGTTACAAATACCCCCAACTAACAGTGTGTTACTTAGCTGAGACCAATACATCAAATCTAGAAGGCAACCTACCAAAAACAAGTTACCATGCAGCCAGAAGCTCCAAATGAGCATGGAAACCAACTCACACACATCACTGATCTGGCCATTTTTCTAGCCAGAGTTGAAAAGGAACAATGCTAAATAGCTGCAAACCTCAACAAGTTGAATGATACGGACTAGGAAGAGAAAAAAACTGCAGTGGCACAATATCACTACAAAAAAATACCACAACTACAATTCCTTTTGTTTTATAACAGTGTGGTAACAAGCTCAGACAACCACAGATCCCCCAGGCTGGTATACTGAAGAAAAAAAACAAAACTACACTGTATCTTTCGCATTCCCTTATCCCCAGTAGGCTCCAAGTACTAATGCAGACCCACCAAGGTCACTCATGCAGCCAATTTGCAACCCTGAACTTCAAGTGAGTGGTAATCACAGCCTAAGACTTTACAGAGTCTAGTCCTAAACGAGCAGATCCTCACCTCTCTAGCATAGCTTGCTTCTACTTTTTAACTACACCGACACCACTTTGATTTTCCTTCATAGCCTTTATCTCCTCTGAAATTAATTTTCCCTATGCTTTGTCTTCTCAGCTGTCTAGTAGCATTAAGTAAATATAAACTTTGTATTTCTATCATCCTAACTGCATTAGGTGCAATGGTTTAAAATTACTTCACAATAGGCTTGATGTCAACCGCATATAAGCACAGCTCATGAGTGTTATCTTTAATACAACGTCCCTGTTCTCATGTTTTTACATGTTTTTTCTATGTTCATATTCATTTTAATTCTTTGATAAGAATTGTTTTCAACTCTGACAAGCAAAATACTACTGAACCAAGACTCCGGAATTATTTAGTCACCCTGTCTTAGAAAAAACCCCAAACTAGTCTTGTATATATCAACTGGAAACAGAAGTATATTAGAAGTATATTTTCATCTCTTCAATAAGATTACCTCTCTGAAACTGTATCCTGGAGATTGTGGGACTAGTCACACTCAGTAGGAAAAATACTTCCATCTTAGAACATCATTAGTGTAAAATTTGTAAATTTTGGTAAATTTACGAACACCTTTATCTTGCTTTTCCATGAAGAAAAGAATTGCACTGGGACACTGTCCAGCTATATAAGAATAACAATGTTAATTTAGACAAGTTAGGTATCTAAAAGTTTACAAATATGCCCTGAAATGTTTTTTATTAGGTGAAAGATTATTTATATGTTACCAAACACTAACATCTCCTAAGGATTTCAGTCTAAATTAGGTCTGGCCATGAACCAGCAAGAGAAGCTCAGAATAACTATGATTAATTTCTTCTCATTTTATTCCATCAAACTGTTTCCACATGTTACTACAGGGAAAGTATTCTTTACACAGATCAATTCGTTTGCCATGAAGGGCATTCACAGCCTTCTACAGTATGAAAAAATAAACACAGTATCTGTGATACAGGTAGAAACATGCATTTCTATTCAGACATCTACACTTAAACTAATTGTATATATAGTAATCAACATGCTTTAGTCACATTCAGTATCTACCATTTCAATTAGAAGAATCATCTCTACTGAAAGTAGAGATGTTAAGTTTTTCAAACTTAAAAAATAGAATGCTTAAAGCAAAATTCAAAAACTCAATTATAAGATTAAAATATTCCACATATCTAATAAACCAAGTCATGTAACTATGTAAAATAAAGCAATCCGAGAATTTCGACCCACGCACATTCAAGGTATGACATTAGATATCACATTTTTTTCTTATGTTTCTTTTCCTTTTCTGCATTTTCTATCTAGCTGTTGCTTAAGGCTACATTTTACCTTCTCTATATCCAAAACGTATAATCTATGAGAAGTTTTATGACCCTTCTGCAGACATGGAAGACTTGGGGAGTATTTCCTCCTCCAACCTACAGAAATCCTTGCAAAACAATTCTATATGGAAGCAAAAGACTAGGGCACAGAGAAAGTAATGACATAAACTATAAGCTACCGCTCCCATACAGAAGTGCAGCTGACAACTACAATTTGGCTGTATGTGCAAAGTTTTTTCACCTTAGGTACTGACACATGCTCAAGCCCAAACTAGCCAAACTTCCAAACTGAACTGATTCAAGCCTGCACATAGTCCAGAGTTCATAACCTCATTCTGCACCCAGAACCCACCCACTTCTGTACAGCAAGGTAAGGCAGCAGTCTGGCTGCATGGGTTCAACTCTAACCTGTCACTGTTGAAAAATAACTCAGACATTTCAATATGTGTATTTTGTGCAAGATGTACTCTATACATACAAGTTAAAAAATTATAGTCAGAAAGGCACACAATTAGTACCACAGTCAGTTCTGAGCAAGGTCATTCTGGAATTACTAGGCCTTGAAGTAGCAATTAATCAAGATGTTTTGAGGGTGGTTTGTGTACATCACTAACTTGGCAGGCAAGAAGATTCAAGGTCTACTGGACCTAAGGAATGAAGGATGTGATAAAAAGAACTAAAATAGAGGAGAGATTGAACAAGTCTTGAGTAGATGGAGTTACAAAACTTGTGATACTGTGTCCTTTTAGTGAACTTAGCTCATTACAATACTAAAAATTATACCCCCAAGTCAAAAAAGATCCCTGCCCAGGTGAAGCCCCTTCCCCTGCATGATAGCAGAAATAGTGATGTAACTATATTATAACTATACACAAGTAGCTAACCAATCATAGTAGGGAGGAGGGACTTGGAAGCCTACTAACTTTATAGTTTTGTGTACAAATATAATTAAAAAGTCTCATTTGATGTGCTTGATTTGTGAGAAGGCACCACATGTCCAGATTTGTACAAACCTGCAATAAACAAAAATGTCTCCTTCCTAATTGTAGCCTTTTTGTTTATGTTTCAGGAGCTATCTTAAACCAGTAACGTCACCCTCTGCTCCCATAATTCCTGTTCATGTCATGTCCAAAAGACCCCCCAAACCAATCTCTCAGCCACAATCTTCTCTAGCAGGACCATATACAGCATGCAGTCAGCACTACAGGACAATCAGGATGACTCAGTGAAGAACAGCATACCTCAACAGAGGTACTCCCATTACCATGCAGAAACACAAACTGAGAGCAGGGCATGTCTTACTTTCACCCATACTCACACCCAGACTCCATCAAGTAGCACAGACAGTTTGTGTGACAGCACTGTGGTGGGGACAGGATTCCTTCAACCAGCAAACAGGTACAATCAGCAACCCAGGCTGTCTACCTATTAGAGATTAAGGCTGAAGAAAAAAGGTTACCTTTCTGCCAGGTATTTTCCTTTTCTAACAAGAATAATTCTTGAATTACCTTATTTTTAATTTTGTTGGGGAAAGAGACACGTAGGGCATTACAAGCACATGGTCTTTGATTATCATTAGTGAAATACTAGCATTTCTTCTATGTAAGCAGTAGCACCAACCAGTGCAGTTCCAGCTATCTTGACATATTTATACTGGCAGCTTTTAATTGCCCAGGGACAGCACTGGTTGGAATGTTAAACAAGTCTGGTGTATCATGGATATTAAACCTAATCATCAGCCAGACAAAAAGAAGGTTAATTAGAACAGATGTAAGGAGTTTTGAACACTGCGAAGAAAGGCTTGTATGCTAAGCCTTACCTAATTTCCTTAAAGTCTGTTTACCCAGCTGGCTAGGAGCAACAGTCAAACTCACTAAAACTGGGCACATGTTAATCTTAAACCAACACCAGGAAGGAAGAAGTTATAATTGTGTTTATTTCTAGCTGCAAAAGAGGGGATGTTTAATCAGAAATTTAATATACACTTTGATCCAATGTTAATGAGCTGACACCGTGTTGTAGATTGAACTGACTTCAAAGACGAAGGATGCCTTAAACAAATGCAATGTATATTTATTACACTGTTTAAGAAAAATAAAACATTTCTTCTAATGAGGTCACCTTTATCACAACATACTATCTGAGTAACTGGGGATAGTACATTTATAACAAGACATGTCAGAACCCAAATTAGTTAGAGCAAACTAAAGAAGACGACTAGTAATAGAAACTGTTGATCAAAAATTAAGACTGCTCATGTTCTTTTTTACTTTACATCATTTATATTATTTTGTATTCAAAGTATTTACCTCTAAGTGTCAGTAAATATTTTTCTCTGACAATATGCTAAATTCTAAATGTTATTCTATAGAAAAAGCAAGATTTCTCAAAAAGATTCCACTTCAAAAGACAGGACAGTAGGAATACACAACTGAATATACACAAATTATGAGGTGGAGGAAGGAAGCAGAAGTAGTTATATCATAGGTTGCAGTTTGTCAACATACAGCACTGAAACCAAGCTCAAGAACATATTGAAAGTGGAAGAGGAGCAAAACCAAGACCTTGCATATGCACTAAGAAAAGGCAGAGTGGTACAGCAAACAACAATAGTACAACTAATTTAGGTGGACATTTTATTTCATATTTAAATTATTTATTTAAAAAGCAGATTGAAAATAAGTCTTAAGGATATGAATTACTGCTATTAATCAGACAAATTCTTTTTAATACAATAAAGAATTACAGAAATCTGCAGGATTAAACAAACATTTATTTTTAATCAAGTAATAAAAATTAAATAGCATTTATTCTAATGCCTTCCTTACTGGTGCATTCCTTGTGAGGAATTCAAGAAAGGTTGAAGAAATCCACATTTTCTATAAATACAATAGCATTATATATTCAATAAAATACATTTTATCATATTATTAGCCAAGTAAGGCCTCATTAGCTCAGTCAATACATTCAGCTAATTTTCATCACAGTTCAGTAACTGGTAATGTTTATCATGCTCTCATTTATTAAGGTTTTGTTTTCTTGTTGATAAGATTTTTCTTTTAAAGATCTTCAAAGTTTGCATAAAGTCTACCAAAGATCCATATTATGGATATGATCCAGACCACATGTAGCATACCCCACCTAAAGAGCAGCACAAGCTGGTATCATGCTTCAAGCCTTTATTATGATGTATTTAATCTTTTCAGTTGTCAGCAATAATTGTATATTATACACAATTACAATGGATTCTATTAATACGTACAATTCAGTCTAAAAAATTTAAACATTCCAGACCAAATCACGTGGCCAGTATTCTACTGGCATTTTCAATTTTTTAAGAAATATTTTAAAGTATACATATACCTTTAAATTTTTGCATTTGTTCACTGTAAGGTGACAGTAACATGAGCTACCCACACTTTCTTGCTCTAAGTAGTGCTATACTGCAAATCTAGATGGCAAAAATAAAACAAAATATTTGCTATAAAAATTATTGACTCACAAAACAAATCATTTTTGCCTCTAAAATTAACAAGACTATTTATTTTACTTTGCTTAGTCTTATCTTGCATTAACAAGTAACAAAACACTTTGTACAGTCAGCAAGGCATCTTTCCTACTCTAATTACTGATTTACATTGCAAAAAGCTATGGGTGAGAGTGCAGTGTGCCACAAAGGACTTTGAATATTAGAGTAAGTCAGTATAAATAAGAGTTAATGTTTCTATTCAGTGGAGTAGAAACCTTGAAGCTACTGCCATAGCAGTTACAATTACAGTTCAGAAGTTATATTTTACCTCCAGAAAGTCTACAATCATTACAAAATGAACAATATCATAATGTGACAGCTACTGATCCACTGCATATCATTAAACACATGATTTGCATCATATTATGAAGAAAAAAAATCTTGAGGTATTGTAGGAACACTCTTGCACAATTTAATCAACCAAATGCAAAACTGCAATGTTTAATTAATAACTCTTTCTCCCACACAAAATCCTGAGCAACCAAAACCGCAGGTACCATACTTTGTGGTCACGGAGTTCCCTAGAGTAACTCTACATCTGCTTATAAAACATCTTTGCCTTCTCAACTAGATCAGCTGCTTCTGTCGGAACTGCTAATGTCCTCTCCTTGCAGGAAACCTTGCGCCTAAGCTTTTTTTTTTTTCTACAGCCCAATAGATTCAAAATTTCAAGTCACCTCTTTGTATGAGCCTCACTGAAGACCTTCTCTTTTACCAAAGGTTTGGTCTTGTAAAACAAGTAATTTTACCTTACCATGAAAGTTTGGCTCAAATAGTGACTAACACCTGTATGTATGAATTCTTGTGAATTCTCCCCTACATGCTCCAATACTCCTCAAGGCAGTTTCAGTTCTATCTGTACCATAACCCACATACCTACTTGGAAACAGGAGGATAAGAACAGAATCAGTCCAGCAAACTACTACAGCATATGAAAAAGACCAAGTTGGCTTTCAGAATCTTCACCTAAGCTGCAAGGCTGGCATTGTCCTTGCCACACAGATCACAAACTCAGCCAAAATGCAGCTGGGAACATTTCTGTATGAAAACTCAGATTTCTTCTCGGTGTAGTATTTGCTGAAAAAGGGAAAAAACTCAGGAGGTATGAATGCCTCATCCTTAGCCAGAGAGATATGGCTAAAAATTCTTTCTAGATCTTTCTTGCACTGCAGAAGTGGCTAGAATGATCCAAGACCTTTATTCAGCTCCTCACACATGGTGGACAATTATTTTAAGGGACTAGTCTTTACTACTTTGATATGCTGTAGGAAGGAGAAATCCAAGTGACTAAATACACACATCTTTGCTAAAAGCACTGAAGCAGGTTTCTCAGGGAGGCTGTGAATGTCCCCTGCCTGGAAGTGTTCTAGGACAGTCTGGATGGAACTTTGAACAATCTGGTTTTGTAGGAAGCATCTCTGCCCATAGCAGGGGAGTGGAACTAGATGATCTTTAAGCTCCCTTCCAATCAAACCATTCTATGATCTAAATGACTTAAACTGAGACTGGGAAATGATAGAATTGTTTCTCCCCCCACCAGTGCTCTCCTACTTCCAAGCACTAACTACATCTTGTTAGGACAAAGACTTCAAATATTCACTAACAACACATTAGTTCTCCATTCAACAAAGAAAACAACTAACAACTTGGCTGAGAAGGTTATAACTTTCTATGGGACCAATAATGCCATAAGCTATGGAAACATCAGTATGTTTCCAATAGTTATTCATTACTACAGCATTGAAAAAGGCATAATGCATTGTATAACTGTTTTCCATACAGCAGCAAAACCACACTTGATTTCTTCACACATTCAGAAATGTTTCAGGGCTACTGAACAGTTTCTTCACAATATTGTAGCTCTTCAAATGCTTTTTTCTTCTAAAATTGCTATATAACATCCTTACAATTAATTAATATGTATTTTTTAATGTAAGTCAGAGTCCCCTAAAATACAGAACTCATACCACCAGTGGAATAAAGATCACATCAAGATGGTAGTATGCCATACGTTTTTCACTCTGCTTTTGCACAAGTGTCTGACATGACAGCAGAAGCCCCCCAGACTACGAGGCTTACAATGAAAGCAGAAGCTCCGAGAACACAGCACATGATGACTTCAGATGATGCATTGTATAAATACGAATAAAAAATAGTCTGTTACTCATGTAGCCTTTACAGATGGCTAGAATCAGTCTTTGATTATAACAAATACAAGAAAGTTCGCAGGTCAAATATTCCATATATGGCCAAAACAGAGGCAATAATAAGAAAATATAAAAGGATAATTGCTTCTAAGAGAAAATAAATAAAAAATTGCTCCAGCATGGCCATCCCTATTCAAGTACACCACACCAGATCAGCCTATGCATCTACCCAAGTCCTCCTTCAGCTTCAGTGGAGAAAAAGAGGTGTGTTTTAGTTTGTCACTAATCATACTTCACCAACGCAACTCAAAAATCATACACAAGGCATTTTATTTTGCAGTCTAACTGGATGAAAGAACAGCACGTGTATGGGTACGTGATTTCTGCTCCAGCCTTCTGATACAGTAAGACTAGTAACCACAGCACTGAGTACAAAAATCTCAGAGACAGGAACAGGCTGAGTATAATACATAGTGTTTTCTGTTTGGAGATATTATTTTGACTGATTATGTATGTGAATAAGAGTCCACAACACTGAGTAGCACTGTCCATCTGTATTGGCATGTATGCTTTGTTCAGATCATTGGTAAAGCTAGAAATAAAAGTAACCATGTCAGGCAGCTTCCAAAAACTAGCTTTTAAGAACAGTGTTTTGATTCAGTCTTTTCAAAGAAATAAGCTAGACTTTCAAATCTAGTTTATGTTAATTTCAGAGTCTTTGACTGTGTGTACTTTTTTAAACTCTCAGCAGCAGAGCTGACAAGTTTCCCCCCCACACCTTCCTGATTTTCCTTCTTGTAAGCAATTCTTTTTTTGGTTAGGTTGTTTAAAATGCAATCTTGGCAATGAGATATTGCCAGAGGCTTTGGACTGATGCCTTCTGAAGCTTCCACTTTTCCCAACTTTTACTAGCAATAAAGAATTTGTTTTTAGAAACATGTAATTTTAATTATAAAATTACCCCCAAAACAAATGGAATTTAATTGGTTACAAAGTAATATTTTACATAATTATGTGATTGTTTGGGGGATTTAAAGCATAATTTATTAGTTCTGGATAAGGTGCACATTTTGATTCCTACAGGCAAATAACAAACTGATTAGTAAGTGTAATAAAACAATTTATTTTTCTGACAATTGGCAACTAGAAGTATAGTAACTTACTTGATCAATTGCCATTTTAAAGAACATTAAAGCTTCTCATAATTATCCTACCTATATGGTATGTAGATGAACAATACACCATCACCTCTATTACAGTAGTGATTTAATAGGATGTTTCTGACAGGTTTTGTACCTTTCCACATAATGCAAAAGGAAGTAATTACTCTTTGTACTGAAAGTTTGCAGAATCTACTCCTTTTTAAATATGCAAAGAATTTGACTATAGGAAGAATTGAAGATGAAAGGTTATTTTTTCTGATATTCAAAATAATGTATGTCAGTTTCAGGAAAGTGTCTTAGCTCTCCAGTGATTTATTTCTTCAGAATTCAGCAGTTGTCAAGTGAAGATAGACACCTCTCCCTGGCAGGAAACTTTTCCAACTTATTACATGAAGTGAAGTTCTTCTTATGTTCCTTAATTAATTTAGTTTGTCAGGTAACTTCAATAGCTAACAGCTTTTGGAGACCAGCTCTCTGACGATCTAGCCTCAATGAATTCAGTGGATCTATGCCAACACAGGAAGCCACGACAGAGCAAATAAATACCATACACATTTCAAGACAGACATTATACAATGGAAAAGACTAGGACAAATGTGTAAGATGACCTTTTTAAGATCAAATGATATTTCTGTGATCAAGGTAAAGAAAAATTTACCAGTCACAAGTTCAGATGAACTAGGGTATACTGCCTTGAGAAGGCGAATGGAGACTTTGTTCCCTACTGTTTTAATGAAAATGTCATACATTCAATTAAAAAGAAAACCAGGGAAAAAATATTACATTAGAATCACACAAGTTTTGAGTAAAAGTGAACAAGTTATAGAACTTAAACATGAAGACAAATGAGATATATCATAACATGGAGAGACACGTAAACACAAACATATTCAGAAAACAGTTACTCTCATTTCAACTCAATATCAGTACAATTAACCCTTTTCTACTACTCTCAAAAAACCTCATTTAAAACAGATTTACAAGGCAGATCTAGTTTAAATTCTTTGGCAGAGAATCAATTCTGGAAAGCTATTTTGTGCTCTACAAGAAAGGTCAAAAACCTTGTTAAAATTCTAACAGAATTTAAGTTGTAATGACTAGAAACTTACATTCTGTATCACTTAAGAACTACAGAACAGAGTTTCTATTTCAATGCCATTTCTCATTAAGCCAATCTACAAAAGTAAAGGCCTACTAGCAAGAAGCTAAATATACACATGTTCCTAACAATGTTCTGTGAGACCTTACATAGTTTAACTTTCATAATAAATATTTTAACAAGTTGTACATTTCCATTCTGTACTATGAGCTTTCAAAAAAAAGGCAAAGGAGCACTAAGGATATATTACAATGCATTCTTTGGACTCTCTATTCCACTGTCAAAGTCATGAAACATCTGTTCATCAGCCTTTTACCTCATTTCCTGAAAAAGAAACTGTGATAGGTTTTCCTAGGTTTCTAATACTCAACCAACCTGCTGTCACTACTGACTTCTACCTCAAATCACCTCCTATCTTAAACATTCTACTGTTTCATTAATGGAGAACTGAAGTACAAGGTAAAGATAGCAAATTGTACAAACAAGCCAGTGGACAAGTCATGATTACTTATATCTCTGTCTTAGCCAGTTTACCCACCAGTCCCTCTTGTTGCTAGTGTATGACGTTAATAACTCTACCATTCTACTTGCACAATACAACTTCTACCAATTATTCACCTTCACCTATCACTTTATCAAAAATCTTTCTGGTTCCTGTGAATATTCCCAGTCCTCAGATGCAGTGATGACCAGGAGGACCTGCAACCTGTGATTGGAGGCTTCCTGCTTCCCCTTTTTCCCAATAGTTCATAATGCTTACAGATTCTAGAAAAAAATAGCATTAATGTAGAGATAGTTCTCTTGCCACTTTGTCAGAACTGCATAAAATTTGGAGATGAAAACAAAAAATTGGTGAGTCAAGCAATGCAGTACTATCTTTGGCTATTATTAGTAATCACTAACTGATCTACTCTATCACTGGGTGAAAATTCTGCATGGAAAAAAAGGTAAACTATCATTTATGCAATCTACATTTCAACTAACACACTTCCAATTAATTCAATCTCTTACTGATAGTTTCTATGGCAATAATTATTCCCCATAGCAAATAACACCTGTGGCATTAAAAGTGTCTCTCTCTCCTATCTGACTTCTGCATAACAGGGATTCTGCAACTTTCCAACAAAAAAATCAACATAATACATTAATAAAATTGCTAGAAAAAAATTCTTATTTGTCAATCATGATTTTACACTGTATGGTATAAAGAAAATTGCAGAGTTGCATTGCTGTACAGTACATACCCCATGTTCTTTAGCAGCCATAACCACTTTTGAAAGGATATCTTCTTCAACAAATGGCCTCACAGCATCATGGATAATCACTATTTCTGGTTTCTGGAGCAGATAGTTGGAAAATTGATTCTCTGCAAACACTTTCAGTCCATTGAAAATTGACCGGTGACGAGTTATTCCACCTTTTACTATCATAACTCTTTTGTGGCCGTATTTTTCAATGATAGACTTCATTGTTTCAATATTTTCAGGAGAGACCACCACAATTATGTTGGATATCCATCCTATCCTAGAAGAAACAGTACAAAACCAGAGAAAGCAGACATCAATGGCAAAATGAAATTACAGATGTATCCATGAATCAGACATTAATATCAAAAGGAATTCAAGATGGCTAAATAAAGCATCTCTCAATATACTCAAGCCAATGTTTTCATGTGTGTATTAGCACTCCACCACCAAAAGGAGAGCTACATGAGAGGATCTCAATCAGTACACCAATGTCAACCAAAATAACTGGAATTCTGGGAAAGGATTTGCTTTGGACCTGTAAGAACCATTTTGGAGACATGAAAAAAGCCAAACAAAGCAAACCAGCACTTTCTGATAACCATCCAAAACACTTCCCACTCCAACCTTACTCCGACCTTCAAACAAATTCTAAACCAATCACCTACAATCTGTTATTTTAGCCTTCTCTAAAGTCAGTCTCCAATAAATGGGTAAATGCTGGCACCTGGAATACTCCATGTTCTCCTGCGCAGTACACCTCATACAAGTGAGTAAGATCAAGAAAAACTCTGAAACAAAGATCACTATCTAGACAGGCATGAGAAGTAATTGACAGATTGCTCATGAATCAAAACTGTGACACTAATATTGACAGGAAACATATGAAGTGTTTGCAAATAATTTTATATAGACATTCAAAGGTTTCTACTCTAGAAATTAGGAATATGTAAAAACATAGCTACACTATGTAAAATTATCATAATATGAAAGCATATCTTTGGAGCACTTGAAGCTTCTACTGTTGGTATTAGCCCAGCTCTTGTTGGGGCAGAATGATCAACAATCCACGAGATGAAAACCAATAATAAAGTTAGGCTGACGTCATACTTGTGTCAAAGGACCTAGGAGTACAAATCACAGTCATATATGGCTTACTGTACTTCAAAATAACAGAAATACCATCATTCAAATCCAGCTATTAGTGTATCTTATTTCCTATATGATATGTAGAGACCATAATAAAAGGATTCAGAATGGTTTTGTTTCCGTTCTGTCTCTCCACAGATGACAGGAGGAATTTTTAGCATGATAGACAAGAAACTCCTCAGGTAAGAAATTATTACAAAAACTATTTACCGTAGCAAAATTACTCATGTGTAGCCTACACATCCAACTAGGGAGGGAGACAAGTATGGTATGGTATGTTCTATCAATTAAAACTAGTAAGGCAATGGAAATTAAATTTGCAGACACAAGAGGGACTAAGGTACTAATACGTTCAGTTAGAAAAATAAGAGTAAGAAATTTACAGTTCAGAAATACACAGGTTCAACCTATCGCAATCTGCAGTAACACACGAGAAGGCATTGCCTAGGAACTATCCTTATTGCAGAAGCAAAGTCCTCTGTCATACAAACCACTCCCCAGAACTATGTGAAACAACAAAGCATCTTCCACCTCCTGTAAGTGTTTTTTTGTAATTAATAGAACTCCATGGAAAATTATGTTAATTAATTTTAAAATAATTATTAAAAGTAAAATAAATGGAAGCACTATTAGATTCCTAAAAAAACCAAGTTTGTTCTTATGTTCATTTTATTATTAACAAAGGCAGAAAATACAGCCAAACCAACACATCCTCAGGATTTTTTTAAGTATCGAAACTGTTCAGATGTAAAATCTGAAGTCACATGGTTTCAAGTTTCATTTCAAGTTGTCACTCACCACAGGTTCATCAAAAGGTTTTCAAACCTCTCAAATGAGTCCTATCATAGTTTTACATTTAGCCACAAAACTTAGTACCTCTGCATGACTTCAACTAAGAACTAGGGCAAACTAACTGGATTAATCACTGTTCTTCTTTTGCATTGGTCATTTAAATAATGCAAAATTCAAGAGCTGTTTCACTCTAAACAAGAATAAGAACCCTGCACTTAGTATTTGCAGAAAGACTATAGCCTTGCATAGTTCCCGAAAACAGTGGACACTGCACATTCACGAGTGGCTGAGTAAGAATACTGACATATCCCATTCTGTAGTAAAGTGAAAGAGATTACGAAGCAGCTGGGTAATACACAGCACCTTCTGAGAAGAAGGGACGAGAAGTACTGGCCAGCCTATGATAAATCTCTGCACGGGGCTGGGGGATGTAATGGCTCAAGGCCTCCAGTGGTACAGTACACCAAAAAGTGACAGGATGCGGACACAGCTCCACCCTGTGTCTGGATAAACACATTTATAAACTGGACTATGTCCTCCTTAATGTCATTCTGGACTAATGTTTTATCATTAGAACTGGGATGTAAAGATGTAACCTGTTCCTAGAAGAGTATAAAGATTGATTAGGTACAAGAACAGCTCAGGCTTTGAAGCCTAACATTTCCTATCAAAACTGATTTATAAAACTCATGCAAATTCAGTACTCATACTCAATTCAGTAAAGTATGCTACAAATTCTCACTAATGAGAACTGTGCATCACACAGGTGCTTACTCTTTTAAAAATCTGCTTATCAAAATGTTGCAAAGTGCTTTAATAAAGTAGAAGGATTAACAGTACACACTCAGTCTGGCAGTAAACAGATTTTTTTTTCCTTTCTCAATTTGTCACATCTTCAGAAAGATTTCACACTAAAAATAATAAGCAGTACATGGCCTGCTCAAAACCACTTAAAAAATGGTAAACACTGCTTCCACTTTATGACTGTAATTTTAGATCAAGCTCTAGAAAGCATCAGCAGAAGGCATGAAAAAGATCAGAATGCTGTACACCAACATGCTTTAACGAGCACTAAACACAGAACTCTAGTGCTTTCATACAACATCGGCTGTAGTTCCAAGGAGGAAAATCAGGTCTGATCAAATTAAACAAAAGTAACAATCTTGGTTATAATCACTTTACAACTGCTTTGGGAGGATGTCAATATTAGTAGAAGGGAAACAAGAGGCAGAAAAGGACTATATGTTTGTGTCTTGCAACCATCCTTCTCATCATCACCTGCGGGCAGACAGATCAGCTGCCTAGTAGAACACAGTATTGTTTCATTATGTTACAAACAAAAGCAGATACATGTATATTAGCTGAGCATAAACTTAAAGTACAGGAGCTTGTCAACTCAGCAACATATTAAACTATTACATGACTTTGAAACAGAGATTCCAGAAGAAATGAAATAAACCATGAGTTATGCACTGAGACTGTATCACCTAAATGGCATGCTCAAGTACAAATGTGACTGAGGTTTAATGCTCTATTAGTTCAGTCACATACAAGTCACTGTTGAGCCTTAAATCTGATATAAAGCCTAAATACCTGCACTCAGTTTTTTGCAGCTCCTACCTATTTAACATAGAGCCTAATAAAATAAGCAGTCGTATGAGCAAAACAAGGCCAGAACCAGGCAGTCACATCTGTGATGGCTTCAGTAGTGTAATAGACGATCTTTTAGTGACACAGAAACTCTTTAAGGGTAAAAATCCATTACAAATATAAATAAATCCATTATATTGCTTTTGCTGATACTGTTATTCAAGCATCAAATGAGAAAAAGAACTGTCAAGAACAAAATGTACTTGTAGCATGTAAGCATAACTTCCTTCTGCTCGCTAACAGCTTTATGACTTTATTGATACATGAAAAAACACATTAATACCTATCTAATTTTTACAGTACAGAAATAATTTCTTTTTTTCCTGAAAGACAATGTTCATTATTAGTCAGGAAAAATAACAAAGATATCTCCATAAAGTTAAAACAATTTGATTGTTTCCTACAATAATTTTTAGGTTGTCAGCAATTTCAAGAATAAGCTAATGATAACTGTACAAAAAAACCCTATCACAACAGCTAAACTGTATTTGTGTGACCCATAGAGGCAGTGAACACACATCAGCCAACAGGGAAAAACACTTGGCAAATAAACTAAACACAACTCTTCCAAAGAGGCAATTATTTAGATGCTTCCCCAGGTGATGCTTTTCTGGTATCAGGCCACCTGTTTTAAGAGACTACAGCAAACAAAGTAAACAAAGCTGTCTGAAGCCTTTATGGAAAAAAATTATTTTGCCAGTAAACCCCCTAACTCTGCTTTCCTCTTTTATAACTTGTCACTGCATTTTCAACAACTGCTGAAATATGAGCATAGTAAGAATAGCAGCAGCTTATTTGTCCCACAATTATTTTAAAATCAACCTTTACCTTAGTCTGTTTTCCTCTCTATAGCTTTAGTAAAATATGTGTGCACATGTGCACACAGAGCTGAGGTTCCTCCCTGTCTCAGAAAGGAATTGGAAAGGTTCTAGTCTAAACAAACATACACATTAACTTAATGCAAAAGCCTTACGCAGTTAACAAAAGCAGAAATAAATCCAATCAGAAAACAGACATGTAAGTTCTCTAACACACTTTAATTTTACCCCCAAGGTAGGACCTGACCTTCCTATCAGTGCCACTCTACTGGTGATAAAACCCAATTATTTCTCCTCACTCTATGTGTTCTCACCTCCTCTTCCTAAGGGCATTATCTTTTATTATTATTGGCAGGCCAACATTCTACACGCTGTCATCCTATGCAACAGGATGCACTACTTATTCATTCATGTCTGCACTTGTCTGCCAGTTTTTCCACGATAATAGTTAAGATTCTCTTACTACTTTCAGCTGAACAGTGTAAAAAATCTTTTTATCATGAGTCTTAAAAAACACATGCGAAGCAGCTGAAGATTCTTTATTTGCTCACGTATTTCTGTCTATATGTTGCTACACTTTTTCCAGATTAAAGAAATGTGAAAAAATAGCTGCAGTAGCTGAGGTAACAGTTCAAATAGAAGTTACTACAGGCGAATGAGTCAATAATTCAGTCAATTACAACAGGCAAACAACAGACTTCACAAGACAGTATCAAGCTGATCACTGAAGATCTGCCACTTTTGGGTGATAGATTACGCGACAAACTACAGCTCCTCAGCATCGCACTTTTGCACGCACATTCGCACAAAGCAAGAACAAGGTACCCCCTTTGCAGTTTCAGAAGATTAACATTAAAGCCACCCCAAGCCTTAGCCAGCATCTGTTCCCAACTCTGCATATACATACATACCAGCCAACATTCCAGTTCTGTACAGAGATGGCAGAAAGCTCTGCCTGTGACAGCACTGGCACCAGTTACTGCACTCCTGAAGCTAAGCAAAAGCACTAGGTTACTCTCACAATCAACTTGGGATCATGTGCCCGGTTGGACTGTACAATTAGAATACAGCCTTCTAATTTTTTGCAGCTTTAAGACATAAATATAATACTGTTGCTCAAAGAACTGTTATTTTCCCAGAGCTTACTGGCCATAAAAGTGAAACTTTTTTTAATGAACATTTTATTTTCCTATTATTATAATTTTCTTCTCAAACCTCACTTTGTTCTCTTTTCCAGGTCTCCAATACACTGAGTGAGGATATTATTCCTCTCTGTAGAATCCCATGACATTTTTGGCAGAAATTACAGTTGTGACAAGCTTTGGATTGGAGGTTTTGCTTACTGATGTGCTTAGCTTTGTGACTGGCTGCTGCTGAAAATTAAAGAAAGAAAACAAGTAATATTTCTTTAATAAAGTAACAAGTGACCTGAGGGAAGTCTCTCTGGGTGGTCATGGAAAAAGAGTCCGAATTTTGATGTTGTACAAGTTTCCATGAGTTGAGAACTTCAGGACATGCTGACAATTCCATTTCTTTTCACCACCCCTCACTCGTTCCCATTTATTCTCTCTAAAATCTAAAGGTTGGGTTTTCTACAAGTTACTGCTAAATATTCAGAATACATCTGACTCTCCAATCCTACCTGCAGTGTTTCACGTGACACTAAATACAAGACTTACATTATGTTAACATTTGACAATAATATATTAACTGTCAGTCACATGCCTAGAACTCAACAGTCTTATGGAAAGGAAAAATCTGACTGCTAAGATACCCCATTACCTAAATTCTTTGCTCCAATGTAAACAAATAGAAGTTACACACGCAGCCTTACATGCTACATAAGCCATCAGCTTTTAGCCCAGTAACTGCACCTTAAACAAAACCAAGGCATTAAAGCTTCCAGCTGAGGCAGGGCTCCACCATGGGCTATAACGGTGAAGCATAACAGCATATTGCAGACCACTCAGTTCATCCCACTATCAAGGGTGGATCTTTTTTCTAGGCCTCTGGACACTACTAAGACCAAGACCAATGGCTTTGGCACATCTCTTCTCAAGGTCTCGGTACAACATTATGACTATCTCCACAGCTCTGGTAGGCTTGTAGCTCACCAATCCAGCCATTGCAGCTACAGAAACTCTACCACTTCGAGGCTGAAGGCCTCAAACAAATCTGCAGCAGCAACGTAAAGTGGCACATCTTCAAGGCATAAGCAGCACGGGGAAGAGAACAGAGCCACCGGGAATGGAAGGCGAGAGAGCCAGGCTGGGGCAAGGCACACAGCACGCAGCCCTCGCCGGGTCCCTCTCCCCATGTGAGCCTGCCCAGCCCCACCTCAGAGCACCCCTGCTCCGCACCAGGCCTACGTGTACCCAGCCACCCTGTCCCTCACTACACATTTTGACTGGGTGGGGAGTGAAGGAGACCCCACCGAAACGCAAAACCAAGCCCTCTGGGGGCGGCCTGAGGCAGGGGAGGCTGGCAGAGGCTTCTGGGGACCTGGGGCACAGGGAGGGCCGGCGAGAGGCCGCGGCGGGGCCTCA
>NW_009952801.1:5502473-5510604 GCF_000747805.2 Chaetura pelagica
CGGAGCGCCCAGGCCGCCCTGGGCCCGCCCGGCCTGGGCCCCCCGGGGGCGCGGGGTCAGCGCTGTCGTTCCGCGGCCCGCGTCGGGCTGCGCTGCTCGGGGCGGAAGGGGTTCTGTGTGAGGACACAAATACCCGGTGCTAGAGCCGAGGAGGAGGCGGGCCGAGCCGCGGGCGGGCCTTTTCCCTCGAGCCCCGGCCGTGAGGGGATGGCTGTGAAAGTCCGGTGTATGTTACCCTTAATCCTTGCAGGCGGGGGATGACATGGCACGGTCTGTTCACAGGGAGAAGCTGGGATGCTCCAGCTTAAGGTGTTACTCTGGGCAGCAGCCGAAACAGGTTGATAGCAAATCCGCAGCCCCGTGGGGGCAGAGGGGCCCGGCGTAGGGAAGAGGGGGCTTGCCAAGCGTGACAGCAGGTCACACGCAGAAATGTCTGGTTTCACTGTGCATTTCAGCCTGTAACTTGAGTGTATTTAAATATTATTGCTACCCAGTTGTAATCTGAAAGTTTAGCACATCTTGTAGCCTTGCAAATCTGAAAGGAGTGGTGTGAGCTTCTGCCCGCTTGTCAGGGAGCGGCAAGGGCAGCCACTCCCCAAAGGGAAAGGCAGCCTGGAGCTGAGCACAGTACCAGGGCTGGAAAAAACAGTAGCTTCTCCAACCGTGAGCCAGGATCGGGCCCTCGGGGTCAGGCATAGTGCAGTGATCACCCAGCAAGGTCTCGGTGAGGAGCCAGGTCCCAGGGCAAGCCAGGAAGCTGAACCAGTGTGCGCTGGTCAGGGAGGCACCAGACCTGGTGCAGATATAGGGGGCCAGCAATAAAGACTGCCTGAAGTAGCTCCCAGGGGAAAAGGAGGAAGGGATGTTCAGGCCCTTGGCTCTAGCTTTTTTCATAATCGCTTTTATTAGTGGAGGAGCTGCAAGAGGACTTGGCAAGCCAAACTCAAGTCAGCCAACTAATGTTCTTGAAGATGTGTGCACTCAAGGCCCTAACACTGTCCTCTTTGACATTGATTTTAGGAAAAAATCTGTGTCTTTTATGCAGGCTGACCTAAAATGACAAGAGACTTTTAGAGTCTTTGGGATTTTTTTTATCTATTACTTGTATTTTTGAGAAGCTTAACTTATTTACAGCTCTTCAGGTTTCTCTGAGTTGCGTTAAAAGGAACCTAAGTAGAACACATATGGAGACTTTTCTGAGTAGATCTGATAGAAAAAGCAGCATGGAAGGAAGTTTGTTATGTCTCAGCTGGGCTGCTTTGCCAGTGCCAGCTGTGGACTTGGGTAAAATGATCATACAGCATCTCACAGCCATCATAAGTAGGAATCACACAATAGTGAAGTGGTCCCTGCTAGCGAAGGCAGAGTTCATGAATATCATTGATACCTGCAATAGCAGAAAAGTCCTGGAAAATCAGACAGTATAGTGAAGAACATAGGCACTTTACATGCAGAGATCTCTTGACAGTTAAGACAAACAACAGAAATCAGAGTAGCTGGTACCATGCAGTGAACCATGAGAGGGACGGGTGGCAAACAAAGCAAAACTTTTGAAATGAAGGCATACAGATGTGCCTTCTAGATAATTAAGGCTCCAGAAGCTTCTGTAAGGAACAAATGTATTATCATGGACATTGAGGGAAAAGGGCATGTTAAAAATATTAATTATACGGATTGCTGACAAAACTTCTGGAAGGGAGCTGCTTTTCACTAGTGTTGGTCTCATTGTCTTGAGGACAGCATATCTTGTGGGATTTTTTTTACAAAAAATCCATTGACTCAGAAACTGTGTTTACCTGTTTCTTTTCCTTTTCAGTGGGTCTTATATTTTCTTTTCTTGGAAAGTATTTTTCAATACCTAATTCCTGACTGATGACATACAGTTTCTGCTGTCTCTTTTCAGATTTGCCCTGACACTTCCCCTCTGTGCAGACTGCCATCTATTCAGCATCCCTTTGTTATCAGATGCCCCAAATGAATTTTCCTTCTTAAGGTAGGCACCTCCAGCATCCACAATCAGCTTGAATCACATAGCTTACATTATTCTGACTTTTTCTTGCAGCAGCTCTATACAAACATGTTCATGGAAGGTTGTTCTGCAACATTCCCACTTTTTCCTTTTTTTCAGTGTAACAGACATTCAAAATTCATTACTCAGGTCTTCATACTTCTGTTCATAAAGAACACAGACATTAATCTAATTGACTGTAGCTAATTTTGCAGACTTTTTTCTTGTTTGTATTATTATAAGGAGCATAATAAGGTATTTTTAGTTCCCATGGCTCCTCCCACTGTACATGGGTTCTGAGTGCTAGGTTAAGTAGGATATTCCTGAACTAAAGCACAACCTCTAGAACTATTTTCCCCTTCTGTCTTGACATAATGGTTTTGTACCTCTTCCGCTACTCCAACAGCCTGTTGTGCTTAGTACCCTCTTTCTTGCACAGGCAGCATTACCCTACCCCATTCCTTCATGCATAATAATTTCTTCTGTGGACAAAAAGCCAGGAGAGATTGAAGAAGGATGTTTGCATGCCAGATTTGGTTCTTGTTCTGAAGCCCATTTTCCTTTTTATGGTAGTTGGATAGGAATGTCCAGAAGAAATTATATTTTATAGTAACTTTGATGGATGCAGACTTAAGTGTCATAAAATATGTTTTATATTTATGGTGAGATTTAAAGAACCAGCCAGACATCACTCTGAAGCTGCCTTTGTCTGCACTTGAACGTCAGAAGCTTCAGAAGTTTTCACACTTTCCACAACCCCTATGGAGTCAAAAGATTCTTGTGTTGATAGCACCTGTAAATTCTTCAAGAAACCCTTCAGTATAGATTCTTGTGGTCTTGGTTAGACTGAGCTCGGTATTGCTACTTCTTTTATTTTCTGTTTTCTTAGACAATGACATGGAAGGAAGAGCATATTTAACATGATTATCAATTTATGCTTTGTCTTAGGATGAGTTAAGACTACTGGAATGTTTGGTTGTACATCTCTTTAATATTCACCTGATAGTAACATGCAATGGAACACAATAGCGTTTTATGAATACGTTATTTGCTTCACTTCCATTCCATTTTGCATTTTTAATTGAATCAATCTAATAATTTTGTTACTGTGCATATATGTGCATGGTCATATATAAAAATTTGAAGTGGGGCAAAAATTCACATACTGGGAGAACAGCCTTACAGAGTTTTTAATAGGATAAAGAGGGAGAGAGGCAACATTTTTGCCTCAAAGCAAGAATAGTGCAGGGTAATCCATCATTTTTGTGCAGGAGTATAACATCTGAAACCACAGTAGTAGTTTGCAATTATGCAGTAAATATGCCAATCATATGTTTGCAAAGAAAAGTGTGGGTTTTTTTTCTTTTTTTGTTGAAGAAAGAAGGTATGTACAAATAGAAATCAACTTACAGAAGTCACATTCACCTAAAAATTTAACAGCTGGGGAAAAAAATCATCTGTATGACTGAAAGTTGTAATAGTGGTACCAGATAACATTAAGTTGTTGGAATGGTAGGAATCACACAAAAGTTTTTTGTGAAAAAATGAATAAAATAATAAAATTTCTTGATTAAAAATTGCAATTGAGTCTTCACAGATGTGGTATAAATTAACTGAGAAATTGTCCCATTTTTTCTGTTCAATTGCGATAGCAGTCTTGACTTTCGTGAAGTCACCAACAACTGGCTGTAATTGTTGCAGTCACTGTTTATAGAGATAGACACAGGTTCTTTGCATATCTAATGAGATTATAAAGTCCCCCAGAAAACTGTATTTCAGGTTTTTTCTTGCACGTCTGTTGCTCTCTGTAGCAGTTTACATGAGATCTCAAAGTCTGAGATTTCATCATTGTCTCTACATTTTATATATGGGAAGGAATAAAAAAAAAAAAAAAGAAAAGAGAAAGCATGGTCTGGGTAGGCATTTTATGTCCAGATATTTTATTTCAGTTCTGATTGATGACTAGAAAATATCATCATGTAGCAGTTTTCTTTTACACTCTTCACAATCTTTTATTTGTTGTCTGTGACTGAGACCTAATTGACCCTTTGTATAATCCTTTTGGACTGACATATCTTCACTGTTTCAGTCTTAGTTGCACAGCAGCTGCCTCAGAGTATATTCTCTGTGGTGACAGTGGTTCCCAGGTCAGTATCATGTCATAGGGAACATAGAGCTCAAGGCAGTATCATGGGTAATGGAATGTTGGAAAAGGCAAAACTTTTTTCCCTCCAAATCATAATTATCTCCTTTGGGGAAATCTTATTTCATACAAGCATATTTTTATGTTTGTATTTTTACAGATATGATTGCAAAGGGTTGTTTCTTGCTCTGAGATTCTTTGATGAAAGACGTGTGGAATACTTACACGAAGTGTGCTATTGATTCACTCCTATTGCTATGTGCAACTGAGATCAAAACAGCAAGTATTCAGTAAAGTAGTTCTGCACATGCATAACTTAAATGATGTAAATAGTTGACTATCAAATATCAAAGAGTGCTTACATGCCTAATCTACAGTGTGTGTAGAATCACCTATAGATCAGATCCCTAAGGGGAATTCTAAGTGTTATTGCCTTCATACACAGTTCTGCAAAATATTTCTGATGTGTGGTTTTGATTTTTGACAAAATGGTGTATCAAGCTGTAAATTTTACTTAATGAGGTAGAAGCATTCAATGATTTTTACTTTGTTAATAGTGGAAGCATAAATAGGGAATATGAATGCTACAACTGTAAAGGAGATGTGGTCTCTGAACACAATGGAGTGTTTTCAGACTTGCATGTCATTGTAGGTGAGTGTTGAAAAATGTGTTTCACCTGGTTTGTCGTGTTGTATGTCGCACCTTTGGCAATATTTTACATGGTTTTGGTAGATAAATTTCATCTAGAGTCTAGGAATACTTGATACATAGGAGAAGCATCTTGCTTATGTTCTGTGCAAGTGCTAGAGAAAAAATTGGCAGAATTTCATTTGTTGTTTGACATACTTTTTAAAGCTTCGCTCTAAAATACTGTGTTTTCCCTGGAGTGTTTATCCATTCGGTACTCAGTAATCCTTTAGGCTATTTCTCTGGGATATGGAAGGTTGGTTCAAGAGCTAATTAGTATTTTGTGTACACAAAGTAGAAGAATTTAAAGATAAGAGAATTACCCCATAGTATCTAATAAAAAAATTAATGGAGTGAGTCCCTGACTGCAGGAGTTTTTGTGAAATTTAGAAAGGTTAAATACTTAAAGAAAGTATTTTACAGCTTTGGGGAGTGCTTTGGCAAGTAGGTGATGGGGTGGAGGCCTCATGTAATTTTTCACTAGAAATGGTTTACTAGTCTTAAACACGTGGCTACGGGAGGGTCTTTGTACCTAAGTCAGATGTTAAGTAATGCCAAGGTTGGGTAGGCCTATCTGCTCAGCTTTAACTTCACCTTTTATTCTACTGAGTTACAGGAATTGTGTCTGAATCTCAGGGTGCATTGTATGGTGACAGTAATAGAGATTTAGATGTGGAAGTTGAGGGACGGAAATCCCAGAGGCTTTTTTCACTGTTACTGTGACTCAACAGCAAGCACCAGACAGCAGGATAGTGCCCTCTCATCTCAGCAAAAAAGGTTTAATTTATTCTTTTTTAACAGACATCCAGTGATGGCTGGAGAAATAGTTACCTATGAGGAAAGACTAATGATAGTTTCCTTTTCCTAAAACTATTCAAAGCAGAGATAGTCTATGAACTGGTTAAATATGTGGTATTAAGCCACAGATGCCAGTGATATGGAATGATATAGTGAAACATTAGAGAATGCTTAAGAGCTGAAGTTAGATTTGGAATAGTGTTGGGGTTTTCACTGCTCTAGATCTTTATTTTGCTTTTGTTGTGTGCATATTATCATGCCATATTTTATTGCTTTACCATGTTCTGTGTTATCTCTATGGAATGTTTGTGAAGGAATGCAAAACAGTTCACCAAACTTAAAGTGATGGAGAGAATCAAATAGCAGCAATACAAATTTGCAGATTTGGTATGGAGTACAAGCTTTACTATTTATTACTACACTGCAAATATTGCTTCTGCATGTATTGTCATGTTAATAATGGTCCTTATCCTTAGAACGCCAGGAATGTTAGCCATTAGTCCTGTGTCTGAAAAACATAGATAAGGAGAAGCACCTCAGCTTGCCAGAGTTCCTATAAGAGGGATTCCATCGTTTAAGCCTTTACTTAACAAATGAAGATTGATAGCTGTACCATCTGGGATTGAAATTGCAGCAGGTAAAACAAGGGACTATCTAAGACAAAAACTGGGCTTTGCCGTCATAATAGTTTTGTATGGTACACATTAGAGAGAAGAATCATGTGGAGCTGGTTTACTTTACTCCTCTTCTTTGGAATTGTTAGTGTTATATTTTAACCTTTTTGGCAGTGTGTAAGGAAAGTGTTTAAAACGCAGCATGGAAAGGTTTGTGAATCTTTTTGCCCTTTCTAAACAGTTGCTTTTTAGTGAGCAAAACCTGCAGAATTATAGTCCCTAAACACAGTACTGCTACCCTAATACTTGGCCTTATCCTTCCCTGGCTTGTCCAGTTCAAGCATGAAAACATCACATTGAAAAGGATTGGTGCTTTGATCTTGTTTAGTTTTTAGAAAGATCAAGGTTACAGATTTTTTCTAACTGCAGCAATGTGGCTACCTGACATCCAGCAATTATATAGTCAGCCTAGTTAACAAATACCACTAAACAACCATCAAAAGTTAACCATTTTCCAGCAGACTAATCTAGCTGGATGCAAACAAACTACTTAATTCAGTCCCATTCATCTGACTTTAAAAAATTTTCCTGACACCTGTGCCAGTACATCCTCAGTGTTTTTTCGGTGTTTGTTTTTCTGTTTTGTTTTGGTTTTCTTTTTTTGGTATCAAAACAGGACTGTGACACAGGTAATCTAACTACTAGAAGTAAAACAATTTGGTCATTGAGACACCATGGGAAAGAGGAACTAGATTTTGCCAGAGCCAGAATTTTCAAAGTAGAGGGCAGAAGCAGGCGGATTTGCAAGGGCCTGCAGTATTTGAGTAGACAAAGTATCACAAAGTCATGCATTCTTAAGATTCAAATAGTGGCTTGAATGGTTTGTCTAATGAGGGGTTTTATGGAAGAAGTATGCAAAAAAGTAATTAAGCAAATAAAAATGGAAATGCATCTGAATATTTACTTTATTCTTGGCAAAGGATGTTACAGACATTTTCTGCTGGCAGAAGTGGCAAGATTCATAACGGATTACAAAAAGTTCAAAAGAAAATATGGGGACAATAGTTGTGGAGCAACTAAAAGAGGTTTTATGGTTAACTCACTACCACTGTTCTTAATGGTCTTGTTCACAAAATCAGATTACTGTAATATTATAAGGGTAGCACTGAGAGGGAATCTAATGATAGATTTTATGTGGAGTTTAAGCAGGAGTCTGAGCCAGATTCTTCAACAAGGAAGTCTGGGTGTGTGGTAGATTGTCAGCTTTCTAAGAAACTTCTATGTGAACCCTTTCAGCTTAGGCAGTATTCTTTTTCCACAGAAAGAGGAGCCTGTGGTCGCCCACCAGATATGTCTAGCGCAGTGAAACACAAGTTTCTGTGAAGGTGTCAGGTTCTGAATTCTCCCTGACTTGACCCAGTTCTGTGCAGATCGTGTGGATGGTACAGGCACACTCTGCTGTACATTCTTCCCTTTGCATGGGAAGAGACATCATAGACAGCCCACAATGGTTATCTACCATGAGAATTTAGACTTAGCAGTCTAGTAAATTGGAAGGGTAGTATGTGCATTGGCTTATGTTTGGCTTGGCAATTTGCAAACAGAACAAGTCTTTTGAATGTCATGAAGTCTCATAAAAAGTTGTAGTGGTCAGAAGAAAATTAAGGACATGCAGCACTTGCTGTCCTCTACATGTAATTTTGTTCCATTTTTTAATCCAATTGTTCTTCTTTCTACTCTTCTAAACACATCCAGAGTCAGACATTTCAGTATCTGAAAACAAGAGATCTAGTGCAGCGATACAGCCTGGCTATCATCCTAAACATTTCAATAAAGATGTACAAAAGCAGAAATTTCAGCAGGCTTTTTCAGTGTGTGGT
>NW_009952801.1:5510973-5518784 GCF_000747805.2 Chaetura pelagica
GAGTGATCCTTGCTAAGCCCAAAATTTTTGCAGCTTTACATTTTAGAAACAATCAGACCTCTGTTCTCCATCCCAGCTTAATGGCCATAGGGAATGTAAAAGAGCTTTCTTCAACCCATCCCAAAAGTAAATGAATAAATAAATAAGTAAATAAATAAAATAATCATCTAACAAGTAGCAGATGTTTAAACTTGCTTTAGCTGCAATTAAAACAAAGTCTTTGTGCTACAGAGTCTCTTTTAAAGCTCTGCATAGTCCCTCCATTTCTCAGAGCTTGTTCTTGTGGTAAGGCTAGGTAAGTACTTGTCTCCTTAGGCCCTCTCCCTCAACTCTCCACTGTTTCATATAAAATAACTTTAATGATTGTGCCTGGTTAGCTCTTCTGTAGCCCACCAAAGCACCAGACTTCACAGACTGGTTTATGCTTTTAGTAAGTTTCTTTCCAGTTTCCTCAGTAAGTCTCTTCTCACAGGGGCTAACAAAACGAACGTGGAACTCCTAGGTCAAGTCAGAGCATGACTTTTCCTCTTAGTAGTCAAAATTAAAAACCTATGCATCCAGCCATTCTAAAAAGAAATTTAAAATATTTCTGTATCAAAAAGCAAGTAATTAGTAATAATTCTAATTCGGAACAGCTAAAGTTTTAGATAGTGAGACAATAATATACTAATGTAGATCTAGGGCAGGGGACAAGAAATAGACAGAGTTCAACAAAATATTTTTAGGTGATTTTTTTTTATTTAAGTGGATGGGGAAAAAGGTCATTTTTTGACAGCAGTTGTCTTTGGGATTTAGCAAATAGAACTATGTTAATGTTGCAGTGTATTCTGGTTCAGGCCTCTTTCAGGGAGCTGAATTTTTTTTGTTTTCTTTTACATTAATGAAGTACCATATTCCTCAAACAGCACTATTAAAGTCATGGTCTTGATTTTCATTTATATTCAGACATCCTGTGTATTTCTTTAAGGTTGTACAGAGGCATTAAGAAGGCCTGAATTCCAGCTAGGCAATGTAACAGTACTTCATCCACTATAATATGTTGTCAAACCAAAGTGAGTTAAAAAAAAGAAGTTCCCCAAATGTAGTTACAGTCCAGTGTTTATAGAAATTTTTCTCAGCAATTAATAGAGACTAGTTGTTTTCGTGGTGTGTAGTTTGGTGAGCATCATTTAAGAATAAAAAGTATTTTCTTGTCATGGAAGTACTGAAGTAATTAGATGTTTGGTTATTAGCTCAGCGGCAGGCAGTATCACCTGTAAATCACACCTTTCTGGTGTGTCAGTCCACATAGCTAATACGATGAATGAGCTGAAAGGCTGGATGTCTTTCAGAAAGATGCATGGGCAGGCTTTTTGTTGAGGGACGACGTTTGGGTAGAATTAACAAACCCAGTGACAGAATGTCTGCTTAACTCATAAATCTCTAGACAATTTTTGGTTTTACCCTGGAGCCACGTTTCTATGTATGTCAATGAACTTAAAATCAAAGCCCCTTGCTTGGCCTACGGGAAAGGAAATGCATCACAAGAATAGGATACTTTCCAACACTAAGGATTCCATATAATTTTCCACTAAACACCTCCAGGTTAATACTGTAGCAACAAGACTCTCACAGTGGAATGTCTTGTGGACATGTTCCTTGATTAATGCTGTACATCTTTGGAAGGATATAAAGGTCAAGGTTAAGAGCACTACAGTGATTTACTAGCAGAAATCTCTTGGATATTCTGAAGGGTGTTATTCCAATGTCTGCTTTATTTCCAAGCAAATGAATTAACTAGTGTTGGGTGGTTTTGATTCCAAGGCTGCTGTACGGGAGAGAGCAACAGATTTGTTACTATTACTAAAAAACTGAATAAAGAAACTTCTCAAGGACCTTTCTGGTCTAGACTGGAAATCCCAGGTCCTTCTGACTCCCACAGTTGATAATGTCTTAATGATATACACCAGCTACCACTGCCTCCACACAGTGTGCCCCTGAGTGGTACCATGCTATCAAAACAAGCAGCATCTGGCTTAGTTTGTTTCTAGTGATGTCTAAGGAAAATTGATTTCCATTCATTATAAAACAATTTACCCCCTAGCTGGGGACAGTTTTCATCAACTCAAAAGTAATAAAATAATGACGGTAAATTAACAGATTATTTTTAATTTATTCACTTTTAGTTTTCTAAAGAAGTGTGAGAACATAAAAAATTATGTTTGTTTTAAGATGTTTCTAGGAAGCCTGTGGACTTAGTGATCTGCCCATATGACATGATATTATTGAAAAAGTCAGCTTCTATATATTTTTAGTGTAATAAATCTAGACTATTCAGTGATCTGATTTATGTAGAAAACTTACCTGATCTAACTGTATACTGTACTTTTAAAAAACATTTACATGCTTCTTTTATGTATTTGACTTAATAGTCCAGGTAAAAACTAAGAAAATTCTAGCATGTTTTTCTTTCCTTTTTAACTTTTAAACAAACAAGTGAAGGAGTATGATGTTTAAAATTATATCAGTTTAAGCAGTACTATATTTTTCATTGAATCTTTGAGAAACTTTGGCAAGATTCTCCACTATAGATGGAAAAGCAATGGCCCATATCCTACCCACTGCAACTTTACATGCTGGAGACTCTCCATATAGAAAAAACTAGTTGGAAAAACTAGAAAAAACTTGTATAATACCTTTTGTCTGAATCCTTGGATAGACTCCTGTGAGTTCACATGTGACGGTGAAATAGAAGGCAGATTGTATAGGCCAGCATTCAGAACTAGGAGATGAGTCACAAAGAGTAACATTGTTACTCAAGAAAATTCAGAATTGACGTATTTCTGAGACCATTTTCCTTCAGATATTCCAGACAGAAGGGCAAAGTTAGGGCCAAAGAAAAGACCATAGCTAACTCAGGTGGCAGTTCAAAGTTAAGTTGCTGCTGATGGGCAAAGCTCTTAGTGGCTGCCCTCATGTTCCCTCAAATATTCCAGACTTAGAGATGGCACCTTCATTAAGGCATCTGAATGGAAATGTGCCAAAATATTCTCCCTCAGTTGGTTCTGTGTGAAAAGACAAACTAGGAGTTTTGATTTCTATTGCTATATGCAAATTCTTATTGAATATGCATGTTGTTCCTACAGTAAAACTTCACTGACTGTAGAAGAGACATGAGCATTAAGGGTGTGGGGTTTTTTCACCATTCTTGTTTCTGGGAGTCAAACATACAAGGCAACATTACTGATGTGTATTGACTATTGGCTGTGAAAATAATTTTGGTTAAATTTTGGTCCATGTCTCAATCTTTTGTGCTTTATCATTTTAAAGAAGTAGCTGGAGAACCATTTAAAAATTTATAGACATTTGACAACAGTCTTTCCTCCATAAAACAGATTAAATGAGACTATAGTGTCTGTTAAAATAAAAAGCTAGGATATCTGAAAGTCCACTGGACTGAAATGCCTTGGAGCAACATCATCTCATCTCTCTCACTGCTAACTCCTATATTCATCATCTATCTTAGGCTTGAAAGCACCACCTTTAAGATCTTTAAGATAAGTATAAAATTGTGTCCTGTCTCACAGTTCTGATATTTTCATGACCAAAAAGCTAAACCTGAAACAACTAGGTCATTAATGCAGTGTTTTTAAACTGTATCACCATGTAGATAACTTTTAACTAAATTATTTATAAAAGTAGATACCTTTCTTACATGTAAGAGATTTTAAAGAGAATTCTTGAAAACAGCTTGGAGTAAAAATCATTACATTATGGCCATAAAATTTAGGATTCAGTAAATCAAGCAGTAGCAGTGATTTTCAAACAGTTCTACGTTAATGATCAATCTTTTGGAACCAAAATGGAAGATGGAATGATATAAAGAGGTCAAAGAGAACTTGTGTGACACCTTATCAGGCAAGACTTTTCATTACTCTCTTCTTGTAGAATCTCTTCTTTGGTTGCAAATGGGTTGTAAAAGTTAATTATTCAAGAACAGCAGAATCCCATGATGAAGTCTTACCTAAAGTATTTCAATATCATTTGAAAGATTAAGAATTGGTGATTCAAGGACTATATGTTTAAAAGTAGATTGCTTACTATATATTTCCCGATCCATTCTGTAAGAATTTGTAGATAATGTGCAGGACTCTTTTTTGATCTATGGGGAAGATGAAACTGCATGTTATTTTTACCATTAATCTTTGACTTAGTCATTACTAATGAAAAGAAAATAAAAAATTGTGGTGTCTTACTAGCTTGTAAAACTTCCCAAGTATATACCACTTCTGCAATGTACAACTTGAGAATTACTAATTAAGATCCTGGCTTGGACCATTAATAAGCACCATCTGTTAAATGGCCATGTAAGATTTTTAGATCCATAAAGAACCCATAAAATGATTGCTTTAATGTTAAATACTATTGATAGATATTTTTTCTAACCAAATAATGTTCTTCCACTTTTTAAGATTAAATGTTGAGACCTAGTAAAATATGTCCATTTACATACACTGAGCCCAACAATATGGTTTTTTAGCAGTGTTTATTTTTGTAAAAAAAAAAAAATAATCAAAAAACAATTTGAAAGAAAGTCATTGTATGTCTTGTGATTGCACACTTTTAAACAAAAATAATACAGAGTGGAGAGTGAAAAATACAGGTTTTATGTTGCTACTTCAAAACAACACCTAGGTTTATGAATGTTCAAAATGAAAAAATATATACCAAGAATGCTAAAATGTCTATTTTACATTATCTACAAAATATACGTTCTAAACCAGCCACAAATCATAGGAAAATACTTTGATACATGAGAAAAGCTATAAACATAATAACATTTTGGAAGGAAATAACACACCAAATAATGTTCTTCCACTTTTTAAGATTAAATGTTGAGACCAGTAAAATATGTCCAATTTAAATACACTGAGCCCAACAATATGGTTTTTTAGCAGTGTTTATTTTTGTAAAAAAAAAAAATAATCAAAAAACAATTTGAAAGAAAGTCATTGTATGTCTTGTGATTGCACACTTTTAAACAAAAATAATACAGAGTGGAGAGTGAAAAATACAGGTTTTATGTTGCTACTTCAAAACAACACCTAGGTTTATGAATGTTCAAAATGAAAAAATATATACCAAGAATGCTAAAATGTCTATTTTACATTATCTACAAAATATACGTTCTAAACCAGCCACAAATCATAGGAAAATACTTTGATACATGAGAAAAGCTATAAACATAATAACATTTTGGAAGGAAATAACACACATAAAAGCTCATTAAATAATTACAACAACAAATAAATAGTTTGTTCAGCTTTACTTTTTGATTGCTGCCATGCATATTTTAATTTTTGGTATACTGAAATAAAAGAAAAGTGAGCATGCAAGGCATTTTTTAAGAATGAATCTGAAAGCAGATACTAGGTGGTATATTTTTAAGCTGTTTCATAAGTCATAAGTTCATAAAACATTATATAGAAGGCAATAGACATAATAACTGTTCTCATGAAAGCACACAACAAAGCATCTTTTTACAAAATAGACTTCAGTGAATATTCATGGCAAATTTTCTTTGCCTCCATGGCTGGAGGAAATGTAAAAGTTTATCATGTGGGTTTGGAAGACTTGTGTTATTCCCATCTTGAGCATTTGGCAGATCACCCGAAAGGTCCATATGCTGAGAATGCCCCTTTTGATTTTGGTCAAAGCAATAAGCATATAGTGTCAATTGAGACCACAGCAATGGCAGACTTGTCTTTAAGCAGTCAGAATGGTAAAGTAATTGGCTACAGGTGAGTTCAATTTTGGCAGGACAAGAGGGAGATGAGACAGGATATCTGACTTCTAACTTGTACTATGTTTGCTGGATTTACTGGCTCTTTTCCTCTCTTTGTGATGCTGAATAGGTTTTGCTTGAGAGGTTCCCTCGAAGTTGTGGCTGGACTCATTGTGCTGCCTGGTATATCTCTTGCACTTGCAGGCTGTGACCACAGTTATTTTGTAGGTTCTGATACTTCCATCCTGGCACTGAAGCTGGATCCTCTGAGTGCGAGTTTTGTCATTGACACATCTCCACTCTTGTGAGCTCCGCCTGCTCCAGTACTTGGTTCCATAACCTCCTCCAATCCAGTTGGGGAGCAGTGGCAAAGGGAGGCATTCACCAGCACATACCAGCTCCTTCAGTGGATTGATGCTGGTGCACTGGCCATCTGAAATGTACTTGGTGGATCGCAGTTCCCGACAGCCAACCTGCACACGATCTGTGGAATGCACAGAATAATAAACATTGAGATTCAGAATGGAAAGCTTTCCTTAGCCATTCATATTTCCATTAACAAGCTATGTTTTGGAGAAGTTAAGGTAGGCTGTAATCTTTACAGGACATCTCTTTACTGTTGTGTACCCCAACACGAGGGCCTCAAGCGCTGATGGTATCTCTGGGTATTACCACAGCATAAAGAAATAATTATGATCTGCACTTCAGCAGTTGTGGTAGAAGAAGCAATTTTATTCTCTATCCTTCTCAGGGACATACCTTTTAGAAGAGAAAAAATGCCCCAAGGGAAGAAATGTTTCCTGCTTGTTCTCAGTCTAGGGAATCTGCTCTGTGATGTTTACAACAATTATGCTGGATCATTAACAAGGGGGGAAATAGTGCTTTGGAAACTGTTTATATGCTTTTAAATTACTTTCAAACATTGTATTTCTTCTCATTCCACGGTTAGAGTGGACTGAGTCTCCCGTGAGTGCTGCTGCTCAGAACACAGATACTGCAGAAGTGATAAGGACTGAAGTTACCAGGGAATGGTGTTCTGCATACAAAGTTTGAATGATTAGCACTAACGATTTCAAGAGGTTTTGTTCTTCCCTCAGGGTAACACCATCTTTGTATCGGTAGTGGTCTTTATATTGTGTGTAACATAGAGGATCCTGCAAATTCTCTCAGGCAACTGACATAAAATGAACAAGCAGAGCTTCTCATACAGGCATGTTTGTACCCGTCTGTATGTGTAACTCTGCACCCTGCAATAAACACAACTGTTTATTTCAGTAATTACACTTTGAAATAAACGCCCACAGTGAGCTTAATTTTAATAAGCAATCTTTACTGGCTGTGCTCTCCCTCTTTCTGAAGGACAATTACGGCGCAGGTTCTACACACAATGCAATTAACTAACGCCTTTAAAACAGAAGTAATTACTAGAAACATTTTAGAGTGAATCATAAAAGGCTTTGAAGGTACATCTACATATCACAGCTACAGGCTGCTTCTGTTTCTACTTGGATTTTTGCAAGCTAGTTCTGAACAGAGACACTAAGTTAAGACTGCTTCACCCTGTCGCCTGTGTCTGAAGGATGGGTAGACAGAGAGACTATAAATCTGCAGACTGATTGATCAGAGGGACTGCTTACAAGTTCTCCTGCCTTGCAGAAAAGATTCTAGATTGCCTTCTTGCAGCTGCACTCAGGAATGTACCTGGAAGCAGCTGGTCACAGATTTGAGTTTGTCTTTCCTGTTTTTATGTCTTTCCTGGCTGAGCTTTTATCCAGTGACAGCTCATTGACAATGAATACGTACTGGGCTGCTTCAGTAATCTCATAATGATGACATGCTTCCTGTGCACTTAAACCCTTAGCATTCATAGAAGCTGACACACCTGGCTTCGCTGAAAGGTATTGGTGTCACTTTTTGCCTTCACTTTCCAGGGATGATGCCATTTTTATCGAATCGTTGTGGGTGGGTTGGTGTGTGTATGTCTCTATTTTGATTTCTTTCATTTAAAGAGGCGGGCAGGGGAGGGAACAGGTAAGTCAGCAGAAGG
>NW_009952801.1:5518798-5530232 GCF_000747805.2 Chaetura pelagica
AGCAGGAAAAGACTACATATAGAAAGGCAAGTTGGAGCAGAGATCATAGGTAAATTATGAGCTGATTTGTTTACTTTTGCTGGAGGTGTTAAGCAGGTAAGTGCTAGAGCAGGAAGTAAAACTAAACAGCGGGAACAAAATTCAGAGGTTTTTATTGCATTTGAAAAGAAGCCCAGACACCACCTCTGCCCAGAGTGGGAGGGTGAGTTAAGAAAGCGAGCGCTTTGGAAATGCCTTTCACTCCTTTTCCTTTATCTTGCTTCCCTGCCGGATAGCCCATAAAACCCGGCGTTCCCGGATGAACCTCCCTCAGGAAGTAACCTGCCCGAGAGAGCCGGTCCTACAGGCTCGCACGGGGGGGGGAGGTTTGCTCTGCGGGCGCCCGGCGACTGTTCCCCACTGGCGCCGCACTACGGGGGGCAAGGCGCACCGGCACCAGCCGCGACCGGGGGGCTCCGCTCCCGGGGCCGGGCCGGGCTGCCCGGCCGCCGGGGTCCCGCCTGGGTCGCTCCGCCGGAGGACCAAGGGCTGCAGGACGCGGTCCATGGAAGTGCCGTCGGTAGGATACTCACTGTTACGGTCGGATCCGGCGCTGGTGTAGTGCCTGCCTCCGTTCCTGGCTTGATTCAACGTGCTGTTGCTGCTTGGGCTCGCTGCAGCAGGCTTAACGACGTGTGAATAAAGTATCTCTGTGGCATCGTTCTTGAAAGCCAAGTAGCTTTTCGTGAAGATGCAAGCTAGGAGAAAGCCATAGAAGTGAATGGCAGAGAGAAGCATGGTTGGTTCTGTCTCACAGAGCTGGATGAAATCTTTTTCTCCTGCTTCTTCTGGGTAACTCTGAAATTGCTCTTGAAGGTTTCCTTTATATATTCAGTGAGGCTTGGCATTCATTCAGGTGTAAAGTTGTGGATAGCTTCAGAATGAAAACCCACAAAAGGGGTGGGATCCCTACAAGAGCCTGTGAAGACCTTTTACCAATAGGAGAGAAGACTGCAGTAAAGGAGGAGTTAGATGCACTAATTGCAGGATTCCTATTTGGGGCTTTTGAGGGTATCAGAAAACTCTTAGGCACCACACAGCAGCATTCGGGCTGAGACCTTCGAGGCTGCCGTCTCTGCCCTGCCATTCCACATGGCCCTGCTCGCCGGGCGTTTTTGTGTGATCTGACTTAACACGGTGTCAGAACCAATTTCTCGTGCTCCTGTAATGTCAAGTTACATCTGCTCTTCTCAAATGTGACTTTCAGGAAACTTGCCAGCTCTGTAAGGATGCAAAATATTGTAGAACGTACAGAAGACTGCTAGTTACACTTAAGCTCTTTACTATATACCAAGATGACTTAAAAAAACCCAAAACTGTTAATTATTTAAAACTGCCTCTGGATGCTTTAAATTATGCAGCTTTGATCAACAAGGAGCACTGCTAGAGAAATTACTTGTTTTAGGGGAATATTCTTGCCATGATGTGCAGAGTAACATGTATTTCTGTATCACCAAGCATAAAAAGCATTTCCTCTAGCATTTCTTCCTTCATATGTTTGTATGCTAATACAAACATATCCATATTCATAGCCTCTCACTATGCTTATTCACCAAACTAGTCTTTTTTAGGTTTTTACATTGCCTAGAGCATTCTTACACTTTTAATGTATTATTTTGTGTGATAAAGACAACAAAGAGTTAAGAATAGTCCTTATTTTGACATACTGTTTTACTGTGTCACACACTTATTTGATTTTACATACAATTACTTGGCCCAAATCCAAACTCTAGTGTAAGTTGAGATGCTGTCAGTAGGCAAATGCTTGTCTGCATCATAGTGAATGCTGTTTTATTTGTTATAAATAAAACAACAGTGATCAACACTGAAAGCTATAGTGTTCTAATTAAAAGGAAACATTTTTCCTAGGAAAAAGCACAACCATGCAGGAGGCCACATATGTAAAGATTAAACTCTCTGGAAGTGAGTTGATATCTATAGAGCCATTCTGGATTTTTTTAAAATTTTTTTTCTTTTATTTGTGTGTGTTCTATAGGATACAGGTCAGTTACCTCTACTGTCAGGGTCAAAATCTCAGTCATTCAGAAAACTCAACTTACTTTCATCCTAGTCACAAGCAGACTATTGTCTGAATCAGCAACACTTTCCTCTTAAATCACTAAGGAAGTTACCATGGATATCAGCAGGAGTAAGGACAGATCCACAGTAAGTGCCAAATTGATAGCCTTTGCTTAAAAGACACAGGAAAACAGGAGTGTTGCAAAGTGAAGTGAGTTTTACTGGCAGAGCTGTGTGTGGGGAAGTTGACTTGATTGCCTGCATCTATTATGACTAGCCCAACCCAGTTCTGGAATAACAAGAATGTTGCAGCACAGAGTGAGATCTTTCAGCAGAGTAATGTATGGAGGAGTGGGATCACTGCTAACTCCTGACAAAACTCCCAAGTTCCACTCTCATGGAACATCTTATTTAGCCACAAAAGCAAAGGTGTGTGTTCTACTGTAGCTTTAAAAAAAAAAAAAAGTAAAAAATAAGTTTCCTTAAGCAAATTATCAAAGAAGACATGTACATTACAGACCATTAATATTTGAGCATTATTTTTCTTCACCAGCAGCTAACCCAAGGTCTACTTTATCTGTGTTCACGTCCTACTTAATTTTTTTCTCATACTCACAGATCCTACAGATCTTCACACATCTCACCTTCCCTGCAGGATAGTCTCTGTGATGAACTGAGCCAATATAATTAAAAGCATGGAACCTATTTTCTAGTTATCCACAGTACCTGTGTATACCAGTCAGGGGACCTCTTCCTAGTAGAAAGATTTTCCCACATTAGATGAGACTTGGGAAAGTCAGAAGTTTCTTTGAGAGCTGTTTTCTTTGAAATAAGGCATATAATCTTCTCACAGGAAAAATGTATGGGAACTTGGAGTGGCTATAGGACTGGGTCTGCAAGGTCTGAGCTTGCTATGCCTCAAACTTTTCAGCTTTCAGTGAAAGCTAAAAAGAATCCTTTCAACTTTGGGCTATGTGAAACCATCAAAGTTGTCATATACTTCTCTTGGTCTCGTCACTTAGAGAAGGAATATCTCAAGACAAGCCTCCTACAGCCTTTTTAAAGGAAAATTTTGGCCCTGAATTTGCCACAGGAAAGATAACACAGATTACCTCATTTTTCTGTGCACTAGACACAGAGTGGTCATTATTTTAATTTCATTTGTATTTTCCTCTTCTTAAAAATATTGTATGAAAACTTCACTATTTCAGATCCTTGGTCAGTACTGTCATCCTCCCTGCTTTGAAAAGCAAGCAGGCTTCTGAGGAGTTTGTCAGTTAATTTGATTCATACTTTCTTTTTGTTAAACCTAGTGCTTGCAGTCTTTCATTTTTTTCTGAGTGAACCTGAGAGAGATTAGAGGGGGAGGGATATTGGTCAGTCAATTTTAGTTATTTTCCTGAGTGAACTTCACAAAGGGTGTTTCTTAATGCTTAGCTCAGAACAGGTTTCTAGTCTTGAAATATGTTTGCCTTAATTGGTTAAATGATTCAAAGGTAAAGGCTGTAAGTTACCTTTGTAGCCTCCAAAATACACTTATTCTAGTCAGATTCAGTGGCTTGAATAGAACATTGCTCTGTGCTTAATGTCTAATATTGGCCATAAGGAATATATTACACAAGGTCTTTGAAGTGTGCACTGGCTTCCTTTTTCCCTCTGGGCATAACTCAGGATGTTCTTATTGATCTATAAAACCCTATATGCTTTGAGTCCTAGGCAATAAATTCTCTCTCCTTTATCTTCCATTATGACGCTTAAGATCAGCTGGGGGATGCTGACTGTATCTGAGTGTCCGGAGAGGTAGAATGCTCAGTGTGAAGGGCCCAGGAGACAAGATTCCACTGCTCCTACAGATCCATGAGAGCTCCATTCTGCTACTTGGCATGGTGTAAAGGCCATTCTTTAGTCAGATCCTTGAAGGTGACTGTGAGGAAGGCACAGGGAAGAAACCCATTAACCAGATCGACGTAAATGTTTGTACATATGTCCAGGGATAAAGGGGTGCATTTAACTACATGCTTGTAACTGTTTCTGGTGTCTTAAGACCCTTGCTTCTGAATGAACTTAAACACAGTGGTAAAGTAATTAATTGCTATTCAGAAATAAGGGTATCCAGAGGTATACCTGAAACCTTGTTTTCTCCATTTTCTATAATGGAAAAAAAGCCACACTTCTTTCAATGGATGTAGAATAATCCAAGGCATATGTTCTGTAAATATCCCAAAAGAGAATTCCCTGATTTGTGGTCATTTGTAAGTCTGTCAGGATCCCATCCTCCATGTTTCTTAGACACTACAATGATGTCCAAAGGGCAAAGTTCTGTGCAGAGTGCACACACCTGTCTAGCAGCACAAAACAGCCACAGGGGATAGAAGGGTATGCACTGACAAGTACAAATGACTGCCAGAGAGCTTTGTCTTTGCAACCCACATGGTCGCTGAACATGCACAAAATAAGAAGGAGTTCCCAATTTTTCATAAAACTTGGGCCTGCCAAGTTTTAATAACAACAGGAAAAGGCCAGAATTAGAATGGAGGCTGCATAGTAAACAAGGTTCAAAAATAATTTTTATATTTTTATTTAGTCACAAAGAGAAGACCATTAGGGCATTGCACTTCTGATTTGTTACCAAAGGCAGATACTCTGAGAATAGTCCCAGCTCAGATAAATGACTGCAAAAAAGAAACTGACATTTATTACTTTACACCTTAAAACAGAAATGACTGTCAGGCTATTTTCTGTTAAGCAATATGCATATTAGTAAGGTACTTCAAAGCAGCATAAAATGTGATTTGGAGCATGATAAGAGAATTTGTCTTAAAGTGAGGTAAAATTGTAATAAATGCAACTTTAGAGAGCTCATAAGCTGTTGTGCAACAAGTTAGCATAGTTTTAAAGCTCACACAGAAAATATATTCTATAAATTCTCAAATCAAATATTTTTTGAATACTGAGGTTTTTCAATATTTTTAAATTTTCTCAACAAATTACATTTGCAAGATTCAATTGAGAACATGAGATGTATTCTCATTAATGAGAATTACTAATTAATTCTGATTTATGTCTTCTTCATCTCCTTAAGATTTCCTAATGCTTTTTTTTTTTTTTTCTCCTTGCTTTTATACATAATGTAGACAGAATAATTTAGGTCAGGCTGTGGCTTCAAAGGAGGCAATTTATCACTTTTATCAAAAAAGACATTATATACAGACTGAAAAGGGGAAAATATTTACATTTATTTTGAAATTCTGGAAAAATTGACAGCACATTAAGGACTGTCTGCGCTAATTATAATTGCCATCTACTCTTGAGCATATTCACAAAGATTTTAACACCTGATCGAGGACAATGTGGCCTATTATAATCCAAAATACGTTTCATGGTTTTCTGCATATGTTGAAGCAGAAAGAAAAACAAAACAGGGTTTTACAAATGAAAAAAAAAAATAAATCAGAGCCTGTTTGTTTGGGGTAACATTTTTGGAAACTCTTAGGTGACAATGAAAAGTAACACATATTTTAAAGAGGCTTAGGGCAATAAAGCAGGATTTTTTAAATATACATATACACTGAACTCAACTGGACTTCAGTATCTACATACTTTCTAAAATGTTGCCCTAAGGACTGAAAGTCCTATTGATTTTCAGTGAGCCAGTCACTTAAATGCTTTTGAAAATTTCACCCTCAGGTTAAAATTCTGAAACTCCTACTCAGTGTTAAGCAGGCAAAGTCCCATCAACATGCCCCAGTTGCAAATAAAATAGAAGCTGAGTAAAGGTTTTGAAGTCTGTCTTGTTTCTTTACATGTAATTAACTGAACTCTTAATATATCACTATGTCTCAGTAAACTGCTTTGTGTTTCTAATTACGTGGTCTGAAATGATTACAGTGTATTTTAAAAATGCACACTCTACAACAAACCAGCTAAGAAAATTTGGCATAGTTTCAGGATTTCCTAGGCAAACACTTGCCAAACCTGTTGTTAGATCCAAAGTTGTAATTTAAAAATAAGCCTACAAGGTATCTGGAAAAAGATCCCTCTTTCCTTCCTTCTGCTCCATCTCCTGCTCCCTTATAAGGAAATCATTTTACCTTATCAAAACAGAACAGTTACTGACATTTGTCTCCTGGTAAGAAAAGTATCCCTGCTATGTTTAGATTTTAGATCCGACTAGTGCATATTCTTGTTAAAGAAAAAATTTACCTTCATCAAGAATGTTAATGTCCAAATTCTTCAATCAGATAAACATATGTAACTCCATACTGAAATTAAGGAAGTACCTGAGGCCAAAACCTGCCCCCAAATTAGCATTTTAATAATTGTAATACTGTGTAATCCATTCCCTGCCAAGAGACAGAAATGGCCCATCCTACACAACAAATTCACAGACTTGTAATGCACTGAACAAAGTGTATGCAACTTCTTTTATTAAAATTAATCAATATTATGGTGCATTTGTACAGTACTGAAAATCTCCTATTTGCACATGTAGGATCTGCTGTGTTTCCACATCTGCTAGGATCGGCAATTGTTTCCATATTATCACCCCAAACACAGTTTTAAACACTGGGAACCTTAATTTAAATGGAGATCCGTCTTTCTCTCAAAGGAGCTGTAAGAATATAATTCCATGTGTTCGTTTTTGCTCTCACCTTCTGATATTTCCTTCTTACCTCACCTAGTTTTCCTTAAGTCACAAACTGCTTCATGCAATCAATGAATGAGTCAGGCTGAATTAAATTAAGATACAGAACCAAGTATCACCCGCCTACGCAGACGCTACAGCCCTTATCAGGTTTCCTTTCCAGTAATTTTAATTACCTTGAATTACCTTGAATTCACAGGTAAAAGGAAATGTAACATAAAGAACCAATAGATCCCTGCTAATTTATTATCTCTAACAACTAGGGGTTAGTAAAACTTACTATCACTACAGTACAGCCATAACTAATAAAGTGGCAAAACGTACAAGAGCTAAGTTTCCAAAATCCCAGGTCTAAGTGCTTAAGAGTTTTTTAGGTGCGTTTACAGTGAGAATGTTTTGTTGTTGCCATTGATTTACATACATAAATATAATCTATAGAAACACATGCACACTCAGTTTGGCTAAGAGTGTGAAAAATGCTATTGCCATAAAGTTTAGAGGTGAGGATGTATATTCAGTACAATTCACTAATTCTCCCAGTTGTATGTAAAATTTAATATCAAAAACATTTTAGGGAAGAACAAAGAATGGGAATTCTTTGCAGCAGTAAGTGTAGATTTCAAAGTATTTTCTTCAATCCAAGTCAGAAAAAAATATTCACATTCTGAGACGCCTTACAGAAGAAAATTCAAAGTAAGAAGAAAATCTAACCAGATGTTACTCCTCAGATTTGACTCTTTCTTTGATTAATCTTGACTTTTAATAATGGCAGTTAAACTGCAGCAGGATAATCACTGCCTTAAGCTTGACACTAGGTTTTAAAGGATTATTTATCTTATCTAGGCTTAAAGTCTCTCAGTATACCTTTATGATAATAAACAAATATTAGCTGCACTTGTTACTTGCAGAGTTTTAAGCAAAACCATCCTCTAGCCTAGTGCAGTGGGATCTCAGTCTTCAGCAAGGCGCTATATATCTCTACGGTCACAACAGATTAACATTTAGAATGAAAATGTAGTTAAAGTAATATGGTTGCAGAACAACAGTAAGACCAATGTCAGCAGAGATAATAATCAATAATTAATTTTAAAGGTCTGCTTCTCCAAAGATTAAACTTTGTCAATACTGTTCACAACTGACCATAACAGTAGTTCATGTCATTATTGCATCTGACATGAGTGTCCAGAAACTAAAAGGGCTCTATAAAGATTGTGTTACCCCATATTCAAAAACTTGTCACTGTTTATGGCCGTAGTCTTCAGTCAATAAAGATATTCTTTTTCTAATGCAAAACGTGGTTGTTGTGAGAGAGATTTATTTTGGGACCTCAGTCTCAAGTCTGTTTGGAACTGCAGACTGATTTAGATGACATATAAACAGTATTCAAGAAAGGAAAAGACAGAACATTCTGTTTTTTCACTTGGCCTTCCTGCAATTCTTCAAAGCTTTTCACAGGGTTGCTTTTCTAAAATGTATCCTAACATGGAAACATTATACAAATAAAGCTTTCATAACTGTCAACATCTGAATTTGTTTTTCAGGAGGAATATTTCCAATACATTTTCACTCTGAGGAATAACAGAATAGTGTTCTCCATTCTGGTAATTTTCATCTAAAATATAGCTCTCATTTCAAATATTCATGTTTGCCCAATTAGAAAATCATAACAATTTTTATTGTAAATCGAAGATCCTGCAGGTGAAAATCCCTGGAATTATTCTTTCCTGTTGGTAACCACATTGGCCTCTTCAAAGTCTAGGAGGTGCATGCTTCCTTTTCAAGGTTGGATGTAGGAAGCCACCTTTGTATAAACAGCCAGTAAGAGATGGTGTTTTGGTATGTGCCTCTGACCTGCATAATTTTTGTTTTTCTCTTGACTTGTTACCATTGCTACCTCTTGGGAGAGTAACATCATGAAATCTTGCCTTCCAGCTTCCTTTCAAAGTTTTGCATCACAGATGCTCTTTTCTATCCACCTGTTGAGTAGCCAAATGGAATTAGCATCCCAGACTGACTCCCTCTTTTACTTTTTCAGTTGCAAACTCTGGCAAGCTGCCGGAGTGTAAGAGGTGTGATAATGACAGCCTGGCATTTTTATGTCTGTCTACCTGGTTCCTCTGTGCAGGGAGCACCTTTAGCCACCAACAGAAGAGACAGAGGATCAGGAGGGTATCCCTCCAGATATTTTTTTTTGCTCAGTTGTACAGCTGAAGATTCAAAAGAGAGTATTTGAGATACTTACTAAGGCTGCATACTTGCACAGTGTCATATAGAGACAGCAGATCAAGCAGGTGAAGGAGGCAATTTAGGAACAAATCTCATAAGAGAAGGTATTCTGAGGAGATTCTATTAACTAGTAGGTAACAATGAATTTCATGCTCATTTATGTAAAAAAAATCAATTGAAAGAATTTTAGTAGATTCTGTGACAGATGAAAGTGCTTGTTGATGTAGAGTTCCTTACAATAGGAAAGAGCCATATCTGCAAGGGGTTTTTTTCCTTTATAGAAAGTACCTAAAATGACTTTAAAAAGGACTTCTATGTATAAAAGAAGTTATAGCATTATTTCTGCTAAGCTTGTATGTAATGTAAGTAAATGCTATTATATCTCAAATGCCTACATGAACTTTTAGATTGTGCCCAGTCTAGCATATATCCAGTTTTACATCTGCTTCTTACAGGGACTGTACCACATTTACATATGTAGCATGTTATAAGTTGTTAATAGAATAGATATTTTGTGCTCCTTCTAAAAAAGTAATATGGAGAACATAAAAGAAGGATTTCTTTCTCAGAATAAAATATTTTGTTCTGGGCAACACGATACATAATTCTTGTCAACACTCAGTATCATTTAAGGTCTGTTTAAAAAGCACTAAAACTGAACTACTGGAACTAATTTACTCAGTAAGACTTTAATTACTTTCTCTGTTCTTAAGTGAAGTGAGGAAAGTTGTTATTTTATTACTATTCATTTTAGTCAACAAGTATAAGCAAAAATGAAAGGATATGATCATTACTAAGGACAAATATAGGTATGACCATGAAACATCTAATTTTATTTTACATTCTAGAGAACACTTACTGTCAAGAATAAACTATTTAAGATGGATTATTTGTTTTATACATTCTCAGAAGGAAGAACTATTGTCAAGATTTAAAACTCAAGTCTTGACAAAGCCAACTACACATAGTTTTGCTGTAGCATTAACTTTCTTTAAGGGTCCAATTCAAACCTTGTTGAAGTCAATAGGAATATTTCAATTGTCTTGAAGAGAGTTGGGTTCACAGTAAAACAATCATCAAGAGACTAGCTGGCACTGTTCCGATCATCCCAGTGTACACATTAAACTAACTTAAAACATCTGTCCAGTAGGTGGCATATGAAATCTCCTCGTCTGAAACGTAAACAAAGCAATGGCGCATCGCCACCAACACAGGAAAATGGCATTTCACCAGTTAGGTCTTAAAGGCCACTATGAACTAATAACTGTCTACAGGCAGTAACCAATGTGGTCTTTTTATTAGTTTTTATTTAATTAGCATTATTAGATTCACATTTCCATGATAAAAAGAACTCATCTTTATGAATAGCATGGTTATAAAATATTCATCCAGCTAGTTAAAAATAGTTTTCACTTTTCAGTTTTTCCATTACTTAATGTTTATTACTAATGTCAGCACACTTGGGCTTATAATGGGGTGGCAGTCCTTCCCAAGTCCTCTTTCCAAACATCTGAGGGAGGACTTTTTCTCATTCCCCTGACAGAATTTTAGTCTACTTAGAGGTTATTAGTGAATGCATCATTCCCTAGAAGCCCCCTTCCACTCCTATATGCATTGCTGCCGATGGACATCCAGCACTGAAACTTTAATTTCAACCTCATGCCACATGCAGTAATGCCACTGAAAGGAATCTGGGATTGCCCTTGAAACGTGTGCTTGGGAATCCACCATTCCTATTCAAGTCCTCTTCATATCACTAACTGTTCTTTATTTTGATATGATAGGTAATGTAGCAGTGACTTAATACCACATCACCACATAAGACTAAACACCACTTTGTGCAACTACAATACCTGAAAGAACTTCAAAATATCTTAATTACCCTCCACACAAAGATTAAAGGAAGGAAGACAGTCCCAGGAATAGGGATGCTGCTTATTATAATCATGCTTCAGGATTACTTTTGGTTATTAACGTCCTTTTTGGGTAGAGATGTTGCAGAGGATTGAAGTTGCTCATTGTTTGCCTTATTACCTTCAGCAAAACATCTGAGGAGCAGGAACACTGAGTTTGCTCTCTAGATCTAGCCTTCAGCTTTGTGGCACACATAATCTTTGCATGGTAAAAGTTCAGGCTGTATCCTGAACACTAATTGGTTTGGGCTCCAGCATCAAAGTTGGTGGTGTACTTGAAAATATCTCATTAATCTAATCTCGTGATTTTGGGGGTATTACAATGTTTTTTATGTCTAGGATTTGCATCTATACTGTTAAGCATGTATGGATCTTGGCATATTCTCAAGAACAAACTTTCCCATAGCTCACACCACAAACCCTTAAGTTAATACCAAGGCGTTATTTTACCATGAGTGCCAGGAGGTGGGAAAACTCTCGCTGTGCTGAGAAACGCTGATTATACTCAGTGGCTTTTTGTAGGCCGAGCTTTTGTTCAGGCAGCTTGCCTGGCCTGCTCCCAGGCACAATCAATCTCAGTATTGGTTCAGCA
>NW_009952801.1:5530255-5549019 GCF_000747805.2 Chaetura pelagica
TCAGCAGCTAGTACAGGGAGATTGTTTTCCTTTATAACGGCGCAGATTATTTAAAACCAAGCTGTGAGTGGGCTGTGTACAAAAGTATTGATGGAAAATTTGTGGGACATGTGGCCTAGTGCGCGCATGTGAGCAGTCAAATGCACTTTTCAATTTGTAGTCTAGACGTGGCCTTATGGCTTGGATTTTGAAATACTGCATCTCACAGAGATGAAAGTAGGGTTTAATACCCTAAGGCAGATGGGTTGGAATGTGGAGAAAACCTAATAAGGCAGGTTACTTTAAAGTCTGCAGTATGACTGTGGTCAATCCTGCTCTTTTAAATGGGGAGGGGGGAATTTCATCTCATCAAAATTTGGCAGGTACAATTCAAGATAAATAGTTTGAATCTCTAGTGGCTGTGGTTTGGAAAGAAAATTAAGCTTCTAATAAATTTTGGTAAATTTTATTTCTGAATGTTCTGATAAACACAACTTCTCTCTTGGAGGCAGCTGTAATAATAGAATATTTTACATTTATAAAGTGCTTTTGATCCTGAAAATTCCCAGCGGACTTTGCAAACTGCATTCGTACAAAATCACCTAAATACGACTAAACTGCATGGGGAGAAACAACCAGACATAGAGGAACACCACGTAACTTGGATTTTTTTTACCAAAAAAACTAGACTGAAATTATATCAATATTGAAAGAATAGGGGGTTTTTATCTACATGAAATAGCCTAAACCCTGGATTTCCAAAATACTAAGTTGACTATATACTTTACCAGTCCACTAAATACCTGGGTAGGTAGAAACTGTCAAATTCTTTGATTTGGACTGAAATAGTAATATCCAGGGTGTCTTCAAAATAATGCTCAGTGTTACGCTTTCCTTGCCAGACATTTGGATATTAGTTCCAGCTCTCCATGTTTTGCATACTAATGAGACAGTTGTTGGGTACAAAGCCTTAACAAGGCTGCAGACAAGCAAAATCACTTTCCTACAAGAGGGTGATGAACTGAATTTTATCACTTGCCAAACTGGTATGCTGTGTTAAAAGCGGAAAATATTCAACATATCAGTAATTTCAAAAGAAAAAAGAACACTGCATGCAAGCATCTAATGCAAGCAATAGTATTAGGTGAACGCATATGTTAAGATGGTGAGCTTTTCCATGACAGTGGAAATAAAATGGATGATACAGGGAGTGTTAATTTTTTTTAGTTTTTAAAACTGTCATATAGCATTATATTTTGGCATCAAGCATGTTAAAAGATCGAAAAATGCTCGATACAAGTTAGAACTCAGATGTCTACTTCTTTAGAAGAAAGAACTCTTGTTGAGTCCAATTGAAAATGGGTGAGACAGGATCTAGCTTGCTGAAGAGATGCTGCATCATTCACTTAAATGCTGTTAGCTAAGGCTGGAAAAGTAATGGACTTAGTACATAGTACTTCAGATCCGAAATCAAATTAAAACTGCATGTTTGGACACTGAGACAAAAGTCTCAACAAAATAAAAATTTCTTTCACCAGAAGAATCAGACTACACTGATTCCTGTTTTATGTACTCTATGCTGCCTCACTCCTGCCAAAGGGCTAGTCCTTATCCAAGCATTTTAAGGAAATTATCAATAGAACACTCATGGGCAAAGCACAACTCATACGGTACAGATAATGAACATGTACATAAAACATTTTCAAATGTACATTTTCTTTTTTCCTTTGTAATGGTAAACTATAGTTTACACACTTCCCAATTTTTGATACAAGGTTTTGAAAGGATTCTTTTAAAATTAGACCATTTAAAATTTAAAATAAATTAATTATAACAATTGTTGTTTCTTGGGACCTATTGTAAATTAATTATTATTTTTTCTTTTCCACACGAGAGTCTACTGGCCAACTTGTATGTTGTTCTGTGCCACAGGCTCTGAAGTCTTTTACACAATATTCCTTTGTTTCAAGGATAACTGTTTAGAAAAACAGAATAAAAATACTGTTTCTTTATAAATGTATGGAATGCAATTTTTTCTAGTTCCTGAGCAAATGCAGAATCCATCTCTTCTGCTACTTTGGACATTCACCCTTGCCATTAAAATAGTTTGTCTTAACTATCATCTGAAAGTTTGGGCTTTCATTTTTTTGGCTGCAAAAACATTTCTCAGCTAGAATAATACCCTGTACTTTCCCTTGTAAAGGTACTGGGACACGAGGTTTCAGTAATCTAAGACTTCTATTTCTCTCTCATCTGTCACTGTTTGGTTTCTCCATTAGCTACCAAGCTACTCAGCTGTACACAAAATGAGTTATTTTGTCTCTAAGAATATGGTGTGAGACCTACTATACAGAGAGTACAAAACATCAAGGCATTCATGGCTATCTAATTCAAGAACAGTGCTGTCAAATTATCAGCAGTATCAAAGTGAAGAATTTCTAAATAAAAAAAATAAATTACATGTGTCCTTATCTTTTACAAGCTGTTATTCATCAAGCAAATAGATGGAAAATTAATTAGTTGAGGTGGACCCCCCCTCGCCCCTGTTTTTTTGAAAGTGTGCCAGTTTGCAACTGGCTGATGATTTTTCATTGGACGCTGGCCAGTTGTGCCTCTGCATAGTCCAATTATGCATCCTCTCTAGAAACATCTTACAGATATTGGTTTTTTGTTCTAAAGCTAGACACAAATCAGGAGGTTGACGCTTTCACAGACATGAAACTAATGTGTTCCTAGAACTTGTGGGATAAAGGCTGGTATAATTTGATGTGAACTGGGGGCAAGATTACATGTTCAGGTGAGTACTGTGGTTTCAGACCAAAACTTCCATCCCCTAGAGGTATACTTCTGTATTTCATTAGGGCAAAATCTGCAGAAGGCCTTAGCAATTACACTGATGCCCCACATACCAGCAGACTGCTACAGTCCAGGTGCATACCAAGGAATAAAGGCAGTCAGTACTGACATTTTCAACCACTTAAGGTTACATATAATTGTTCCTCATGTTTCCTAAGTACTGTAGGAATCACCAGGAAGTAAAAAAAATAATTAAAAAATATATTTAAAAATTACCAATAAACAAGGATTAAACATAAAGATTGGGAACTAATTAGGAAATTGGACACAGAATATAGTGAATAAGAAGATGGAGCATACTATTAAATAGGGTTCCAAATAGCTGCACATCATTACTATTCACTTTTATATCAAATTATGAGCTCTGCTTCAACCATTTAGCAGAAATCTATAGCTTAAAGCCAAAAGAAGCCTGAGTTCTTGGGGTTTTTTCTGTTGGTGTAACTGTTACTTATTTGTCATTCTGGGACAGTTCCCCACAAATCATGCTGCTTGAGAAGTGGCTAAAAAGATGGATGAGGTCAAGGCACAGAGCTGTGCTGAGGAAATGTCTGCTGAACGACTGATATACACAAAGCAGGAGCAGAGAGAGGGCACAGAGCAGTGAAGCCATTTCCTGAACGATGGTCACTCCAGAACCTTCCTCTTCATCTAAATCAGATGCTGGAAAGGAAACTTTGACACGCTTCACAGTTAAACTGAATCAGGCACCCCTGATTCAGGCACAGGCATACCTGTGAGTGTAGAATCTACGTAGTATGGGGTCAAAACCTTTCTTTACCCATGATTATGTATCTACTTGTCCAACAGAGATAGGGCCTGTAGGCAACAGTTCTCATACTGCAAAGGAAAGAGGAAGTAGTAGGAGAGTATTTTGTTGAGAGCAGTGGCAAAGGTGAGGGGAAAACTTTGCAAACCAAATCAAAATGTTGAGCACTGTAGTTCGTACTAACTCAAGAGGATATGGTTAGGCACTTGGTACAACTGAGAATTAGACCATTGATTTATGAACCAGCTTTAGATTCCTAATTTTGAAAAGTACTGGAAGTGTTGGCTTAAATATCAAGAATTTATGAAGTGTTTTGTCCAGATGGTAAAATAGCCTATTGACACGAACTCTTTCAGTTTAGTCAACAGATACATAATGAATGACGCACTACAGGAAGAAAAGATTCTATTTTTATTTTCTATTTGCTTTTCCCATCTTATTATTCTGCTAGTAAAGAATGTAAAGTGATATTATAGCCTTTCTAAACACAGAACCAAATTCCACTCAAATACACACATGTAGCCCTATTCAGTAAAAAAAAACAACTTAAATTTAAAAAAATCCCTGGTCCTCATGGGGAACTACAACCACCCCAGTATCTGTTGGAGGGACAACACAGCAGTGCATAAGCAATCCAGGAACCTTCTGGAATGTGTTGATGATAATTTCCTTCCTCAAGTGATAGAGGAGAGGTGCTATGCTGGACTTTGTTCTCACCAGCACGGAGAGGCTGGTGGGGAACTTGAAGGGCAGCCTTGACTGCAGTGACCATGATATGCTGGAGTTCAAGATCCTTATGGCAGCAAGGAAGGTAGATAGCAAGCTTGCTACCCTGAACTTAAGGAGAACAAGCTTCAGACTCTTCAGGGATCTGCTTGGTAAGGTACCATGGGATAAAGCCCTGGAGGGAAAAGGAGCCTGAGAAAGCTAGTTAATATTCTAGGATCACTTCCTCCAAACTCTGGAGTGATACATCCCAACAAAGAGGAATTCAGGCAAAAAAGCCAGGAGGCCTGCAGGGATGAACAGGCTGTTCCTGCACATGCTCAGACCTGAGGAAACCAATGGATGAAATTACTAAGACACTACCCATGATATTTGAGAAATCGTGGCAGTGTGGTGAAGTTCCCACTGACTGGAAAGGGGGAAACATAACCCCCAACTTTAACAAGGGAAAAAAAGAAGACCTGGGGAACTGCAGGGCAGTCAGTCACAGGGCACTCTTGTGCCTGGAAAGATCATGGAGCAGGTCTACATGGAAGCTATGCTAAGGCACATGGAAAATAAGAAGGTGATTGGAGACAGCCAACATAGCTTCACTAATGGTAAATCATGCCTGAAAAATTTGGTGGCTTCTATGACAGGGCTACAGCATTCGTGGGTAAGGGAAGATCAACTAATGTAATCTACCTGGACTTGTTCAAAGCATTTGATACTGTCCCACATGACATCCTTGTCTCTAAACTGGGGAGACATGGACTTGGCAGATATATAAAGAATTGGCTGGATAGTCACACTCAAAGAGCTGTGGTAAAGGGATCAATGTCCAAGTGGAGATTAGTGACCCCTGATATTCCTCAGGGGTCAGTCTTAGGATTGGGGCTGTTTAACATCTTTGTTGGAGACATGGGCAGTGGGATCAAGTGTACCCTCAGCAAGTTTGCAGATGGCACCAAGCTGTGTGGTGTGGTCAGCATGCTGGAGGGAAGGGAGGCCATCCAGAGGGTCCTTGACAGGCTTGAGAGTTGGTACCATGTGGATATCCTGAAGTTCAACAAGGCCGAGTGCAAGGTCCTGCACATGGGTCAGGGCAATCCCAAGCACAAATACATGCTGAGAGGAGAATAAATTAAGAACAGGCCTGAGAAGAAGGACTTGGGGGTGCTGGTTGATGAAAAGCTTGATGTGAGCCAGCAATGTGCACTTGCAGCCCAGAAAACCAATCGTGTCCTGGGCTGCATCAATAGAAGAATGGCCACCAGGTCGAGGGAGGTAATTCTCCCCCTCTACTCTGCACTCATGAGACCCTACCTGGAGCGCTGTGTCCAGTTCTGGGGTCCCCAAGATAAGAACATGGAGCTGTTGGAGTGGGTTCAGAGGAGGGCCATAAAGATGACCAGAGGGCTGGAGCAGCTCTCATATGAAGACAGGCTGAGAGAGTTGGGATTGTCCAGCCTGGAGAAGAGACAGCTCCTAATGGCAGCCTTCCTATACCTGAAGGAGGCCTAAAGGAAAGCTGGAGAGTGACTATTTACAAGGACAGGTAATGATAGGATAAGAAGTAAGGGTTACAAACTGGAAGAGGACAGATATAGATTAGACATTAGAAATTCTTTATTGTGAGGATGGTGAGACACTGGAACAGGCTGCCCAGAGAAGTTGTGGATACCTCCTCCATGGAAGTGTTCAAGGCCAGGCTGGACAGGGCTTTGAGCAACCTGGTTGAGTGGGAGGGGTCCCTTCCCATGCAGGGCATTGGAACTAGATGATCTTTAAGGTCCCTTCCAACCCAAACCATTCTATGATTCTATTACTCATCTTCTGGCTTTCTGTGAGATTTCATTTTTGTCTGTCACGTTTCCTTCCCCTATTGTTGCTACGAACTCCATGGGGTACCATAAGTGAAGTTTCACCAGAAGTCTCCATTGTAAGATCTTTCTTTTGTGCTGTCTTTTGTCCTGGCAGGAGATAAACCATCTCCTTCACTTTGTCTGGGACACAGATGGGTATGGGCAACATTCTTCCACTATTGAGTCATTAATCAAAAGGATCTATTTTTCCACTTTTTAGTGGCCTCCTTTTTTCAAAACTTTGTCATTGAGTAAGACTGTTGAATATCTTCTATTTATATAAGCCTGATCTTTTCCTAAACCAGCTTGAATTTATTAGTTTAGTGTCAATAGTCTCTAAACCATGCAGTTTTTCTACACTTCTAATAAAATAGGGACACTTGAGAGCTTCCTGCCGCCATGGCTCATGAAAAGATCGAAATGGACAAAATATAATGGAGCAATAAAGAGCACCATTGACCATTATTTTTTTCCAGACACAGCTTTTTGATAAAATGTAAAATTTGTCTGTGAGCATTCAACTATTGAAAAATATTTGTGAGTTTCAAAAAGCCAGTGTTGGTATCTGTGAAATAGATGTAGAACCATTTCTCATTCTTTCAGACAGCTTCTAAAGGATATGTTGTGGGACACCATCTGGTGGATAAATGTAGTTAAAGCAAATATTTATATTTGCAAACAAGTTTTTTTTGTTTTGTTCTATGAAGTTCATGTTTGCTCAGTTTCCCCAGCTTTATCTACCCTTAGTCTTATACTTAAGGAAGGTTAGAAGTACTGTTCTGATGCAAATCCTTCACAAGCATGGCCTCGCAGTAACCCAAACTGTGAAAGACCCTTGTGCTAAACTACTGAAATGTAACAAATTTTGAATGTTGGTGATATCCATGACTGCATTTCACCATTAGCGTTTTAGCATGTGCATCTGGAGTATTTATCATGCTTTTATTCACATCACAAAGCAATTTCAAAGCATAGTAACTACGTTGCTTTTGGATGAGATCAAAATAGAAGATACGCTTCAAAGCACACCTAATGCTCTCCAGCCACAGGACCAGGCTAGAAATACCCCTAGGTAACCCTTCCTGAAATGTGCAGTATGGATGTTAAGCTCTCCATACAAACACTTTTGTGCCACAAATCCTTTCCTGTTAGCCTGCACTACATACTGATGTAGACATCATTTGTATGGCTCATCTGAACCTACCTGTAGAGCAGAGACTACCTAGATGGGCTTTGTGAGTCTGACTGGAAACTTCAGTCCAGCCAGCAAAGTGAACTTCAAAATAGAAACACAGATGGGGTAGATTCTGGTAAACTTGAAAAATTGGTACATGGATCTAAGCTAAGTAAAAAGCCCTGGATCAAAACTTTTCTCCTTAGTCAAACGAAGTCCAGAATGATTATTTTTCAGAACATGGTTTTATTTATTGGGGTTTTTTTGTCCCCTTTTTGCCACAGGATTACTGTTTTCTGAGATTTCCTGAGAAGCAGGGCATTCTACTGAATTTCTTAGCATTTTGAAGACAGCATTATTGATATGTATGTTACAGATTTGCTTGAAAAATTCATTTTGTCTGCTACTTTTCTATTTCTCATGAAGCAAACAAATAGAAATGTAAGGTGTCTTTTTTAAAATTTAAAAAAAAAAAAAAAAAGAAGAAAAGAATTGCATCTGTGTGTAATTATAGCCGATGTGCTACAAATTTACAAATCCTTTGTGATCTCATCCTCAACAAAACTTCACACAATCATCCCCTTTTTTTGCCAATAAAATGAGTTTTATAGCCTGGACTTTTCTACACCATAAATGTAAAAATACAGCAGTGTGTTGGGAAATATTATCGGCAGACTGTATTTCTGACGAGCTATAAAGCATTGCTGTGTGCTGATTTCTAGGTTAAGCTTGGCTGTAAATTTGTAAGCACATACAACCAAGTAGGTACTTTCATCTTACATATAGAATATTAATATATGAATATAGAATCTTAAAATATACAAGCTCTCTATTTAAAACAAAGTAACCACAAATTATTACAAGTCAGAAAGCAGCAGTATTCCTGTAAAGAGTGAATATAATTTACTAAAATTGTTTTTATGAGGCACACTCTATTTTCACTTTCATGAGGCCAAGATAAGTAACACTGATTTCGTAAGTTATTTTAACAACAAACTTAACTATATAAGCTTCATAGTCACTTTTAGGATTAGTAATGCCTATCAGATTGATGCTCACACTTAAAATGAGCTCTTAATTTTATTTTAAGAATGTAAGAAAGGCTCTACAGGGTCAGACCAAGGGTCTTTCCAACTGAGTTTTCTGTCTCTAGCAAAGGCAATAGGAGAGGCTATTCTCAGAGACTAACAAGTCCAACTGTTTTCAGAGGTCCATTCCTCTTTCACTTCCCATGATATACTATTGTTGTGTTAGACATGCCAGAGGTACATCCCTACACTATGGTGATATTATCCATCTATTTTTCTAATCCCTTTTTATACCTGTTGACACAGTTTGCCTCTACAATCTCATCTGACAGTGAGTGCCAGAAGTCCTCTACCTTGTGTTTAAAGAAATGCTTTATCTGTATTAAGCTGATGTTCTATTATTTTTATTAAGTATTTTATTAAGTATCTCAAGCTTTTAGTCTCTCCTCATAAGGTAGTTGCTCAGTCCCTCACTCAAATTGTCCTTAGAGCTACGTGTTGTTACACAGAATGCAAAGACATTTTTAAATGCTTCTCAGCAAATTCTGGTCTCCAGTTGCCACACTGGTGAAGAGAAACCTGAAGGTTTCCATATTATCAATCAGATAGTTAATTTTCTAGTAAAACAGATTACTTCTCCTTATTGCTTATTCACAGAATCACAGAATCTTCACAGTTGGAAAAGACCTCTAAGATCACCAAGTCCAACTATCAACCCAGAAAAAAACCACCATGCCCACTACAGCATGTCCTGAAGTGCCACGTCTACACATTTTTTTAAAACCTCCAGAAATGGTGACTCAGCCACCTCCCTGAGCAGCATGTTCCAGTGCCTGTACTCCTTCGGTAAAGAAATTCCTCCTAATTCCCAAGGGCTCAAAAAAATTAATTCTGGAGAATATGCTTTGATTTTCCTCCTTACTAATTTCAGCCTAGTTTTTTATACATAATGCTATTCATCAACTTCAAATTTTAATTTTGAGGAGTACCTTGTTTTTGTTATAGCTTCAGTAACTTACACTTTCCTCCAATGTGCTATTTGGTTATTCCTTTAATACATTTACCTATCTACAGCTCTTTTAATTATGTTAGGCTCTTTTGGAATGCCTTTAAAGTTTTCCTCAAAGACTCTGAATCGTATATATTAATCACCTTCTCTGACACTCAGTATTTCTTCTGCTCTAGCAAATTAGGCTGAACACAGGTTTTGAAAACTTCTTTTTTCACTTTCGTTTGAGGGGCTTTTTTTCCACCTCACGTTAGAGGTTTAATTTTGCATTAGTAAGAAGTATTATGTACAAGCACAGAAGCTTAGGGCCACAGGTAGCTATCTTTTTTTCTCCCAGGAGAAAAATGCAAGCATTGTGCTGACTGCTACTGATTTATAGAACACAAAAGCCTCATTCATTCTCATTTCAAGGTCATAGCTATGTGATCTTCTTGACAAGTTTGAACAACTTGCAGATAAGCATCAAGAAGTCCTCATGAATAACAATGACTAAACTGTCAAGACAGTAATAGTATGATTGAAGAGAGCATCCTCTGAATGCAACATGTACTAAGGAATGTGAAGTAAACTTCCATGCCTTACAGTTGTGATAAAATGGGATGTGCCATTTTTAACGTAATGGTGAACTGGATTACTGATTGGAAACAAGTATTAAATGAGTGGGTTATTTAGCCAAGAAGAGAGAGGTTTTGACATTTTTAATAAAGCAGAGTGATGTGCAGGAAGCTTAGGGAATATAATCTCCTTCTCTAGCTCCTTTCTTCCTCTGTGGGAGGCCACTGTATAGCATTCAAGGAAATTCCTTGATGCTGCTTAGTTTCATACATGCAGCTTGACAGGATGCACACTTTGGCACAATTTTCTGTTTCTGATCAGCGTTACAAAGCAGGGGTGGCAAAGATACAAACTGATCTATACTGGCAGTATAACTAGAGTAATTATTCAGGGATCCATACTGCAAACACATTTAGTCCTTTACTTTCATGTGGAGTTCAAAAGGCTGTGAAAATCTCCTGGTATGCTGCACAGTTGTGAGTTCCATGCTGCACACGTTGATAATAATGTGGTGTGGTACCATGTGAACCTGAGACAATAAGATACATCCACCAAGGTTCTAAAAAGTGATAAACTGGGTTTATTTAATACCTAGATAAATTTCATTGAAGCAGGACACATGAAAATTGGATGGTAAAAATTCCCATTCCCAGTATGGCTAGGAATGTCACATATACTAATTAAGCAAACAGAAACAAGAAACCAGTTTGTATGTATTTTTGAGGTGCATACAATTCACAACAAAACAGGTTTCCAGTCTCAGTGCCAGATAAGCCTAGCCAAAAAGGATAATTGATTGGTTTTATGCACCATTGCACGGTGTCTAAATGCATTCACAATCTACGGTTGACTGCATTTTGAATATTGCCAAAATTAACACAACCCCTCACTGTTGAACAAGACCATAATATTTATATTGACAATTGAGAACTCTGAGTAATACATAGTCCCATCACGTCTTTTCTATAAAATTGAGATGCTTTTATGTCCAAAATAAAAAACAGATTGCGCAGTCCAAATAGTTAGGATTTTGTCAGCATTATTCAATTAAAACTGCTTATTTGTGTAAGTTGTGTCTTTCTCATATAAGTATGAAAATACATTCTCACAGAATGGACTTGGATTCAATTCAACTTCCAGTTTTTCTTGTATGTTCTTATAGCTAGCTATCTGCTCTCTCAAAATGAGATATTAAAGGAAGAAGCTGCACAGTTAAGAACTTTAAAGAGTAACAGTGAAGTCCTGAAGGCAATCAGGGCATTGAGGATAGAGGTGTCATGCTGTGTTGCTGTCAGAAGGGCTCAAAGGCACTTGTCCACACTTGACTATTCTGTGAGGGGTGTGAGGTCTGACTGCCTTGCCGAGGTGACCGAGGATGCTTTGAGGTTGTGGAGCACCATTTTTTAATTTTACTGGGAAGTGTCTCAGGTACCAGTTCCAAATATTCAGTTGTGTGATTTTTTAAGTTCCATAAGAATTCTCCAGAACTGCTTTCTAACTTTGTTGGAGCTATTTCTAAAATATTAACTGGGACTTGTCTGGTTCTTTTAGGCTGTATGGGAGAACAGGGAAAGTTGTTCAGGATATGTTCTTTCCTTTTGGCACACACATTGTATGCCAAAGCTGTTTATGTATGTGGTTAGCACACTAATGGAGAGGGGAAAAAAACACCTAACAAACCCCCCCCCCAGAAAAACAACACAAAAAACCACCAACAAACCAAGCTAGAAAGCCAGTTGCAATGAATGGCAGTTTAGCTTGTTCTTATTTGTGGTGGGGTTTTTTTGCTAATGATTATTGGGGAGGGGGGGGACCAGTATTTACCTACAATCCTATCTATCCAGGAGTTAAATATTCAGCACTGCTTGCTAGTCACCTAGTGTTAAAAACATCAGATTTAATGGCAGTTATTAATGTTCTCATAGTAGGTGGTTTAGACTGTTCTGAGAGTTAAGATGGTACTGTATCAAAAGCTTGGAGATACGTATTCAACTCCAGTAAATTCCCAACATGCACTGGCAGACACAGGAAATCTTGTAGAAAACCATCCCGTTGCAGATTAGCCATTATTTTATTCCTGGCCCTACCGAATATTTTAATCAAGGCATTTACATATATAAAGTGTAGTTTCAGAAAACCTGCACAGTTTTTGTTGTCTTTCAAGCTGAGACTAGATTTAAAAGCTATTCAGACATTGAGAGTTACAAACAAGTGTCTAATGTCAGCTTCCAAAACACCCAGCATAAACCAGGTTTCTTAGTCAATCAGATTACTAAACATTAATTCTTGGGACTTTTAAAAAACTTACTAGAACTGCACTTTGTCCCAGAGCACCAAAGGGAAACTGCGATACTGCCGAATTTTTTTACATAGTTTGAGTAATTCCTCTGCATTTGACAGTGCCAGAGTCCATACTGGATTCAAATTGTGGTCTGCTACAATGACTGTTACTTACTCGAGTTCCCTACCACTTGTATAAACATATTCTCAAGTATTCTTCTCCCCAGTACAGTTTTGTGAACTTGGACATGTATCTTTGTTAGTCATGGGGCCAAATACTGCCAATACATATTGGCATACATACCATGATTCTACATATCATTGCAAGATAATAATATGAAAAATGATAGGGTGGGCATAATAAAAGTTTAGTGTGAACATTACAGTGAAATCACCCTGTGGAAAAAACCTCAAAAGTCAATCACAACTATGTGTTTTTGAGAATCTTGAAGTTCATTAAGGTACATCTTCACGAACCTTCTCCAGCCCTTCATCATTTAGTATTACCTGCTCCCTTCTTCTCAGGCATGAAGGCAAGAAAGAAGAAACAGAATGAGAAACAGCTGTGAAAGATAACTATTCTATTTTCATTCTGGTGAGAATTGGCAGTAACGTAACAAATTTATGAATGTGATTACATGAAAGTAAGAGGAAAACAGTGGTCTTGATCTAGGTCTGTTCCAGGCCTAAATCCTATTTCCTCAGCAGGACAATACTTTAATGGTGGCTTTTGCCATGTACACAGATTCAAGAGACAATTGAAAATTAATCCATTAATTGCCTTTGAAAGACTGCTACAGTGTCCAGGTGTCATTTGATCCTAACTCTTTTATTAGCTTTAGCTACTTTTTAGTACCTTTAGCTTAGGGACAGTACTGAGTATATGGTAATCATAAAAGAATAAGAAGAGTAGTAACATAGCATACAAGTAATTCATTCACACAGCTTAGATCAGCAGAGCTTTAGTAGACTAAAAAGAAGTTACAGGATTGCAAAATATCAAATCAGTGAGACAGGTGAGTGCAGAAGGCATGAAGAAACAACTTCAGTGCCAGGTAGGCAATAAACATAATTTATCCCATATTTAGATTAAGATGCATGATCCATCTTATATATATTAAGACTTTTTGTATGATCAAGATAATAATTTTCAGAGTTGTGGCATTGTGATTGCACTCCTTTTCCCTTGAATCAATGTACATGCAGATTCTTACATGTATAAACTGACACACTTCTTCAGGCTTTAGTTTTATTTGCATATAATCAATCATTTGCATTTATTTCATACTACTGTACTAATTCACCACAGGACATGTATTTGCCATGTTACGTCTTCATGGTTTTAACTGAACAATTAGGTTATTACACTTTTTTTTGTTGTTACTGGGAACGCCTATGCCCTCTGAACACATTCCCTGAACCCTCATAGTTCCACCACAGGTAGTTTTTAAGGGTCAGCAATGGACACAGACCTTCCAAAACCCGAGGTAATTAATTTAGAACTGCTTTTGTGCATCTCTGCTTGGCATAGTCTTGGATCATGGAAATACCGCCCCAATGCCAACATAGTAAAAAGACAATGCTAGAAGTTTACATCTGAACATCACCTTTGGCAGCCATCACACTTAAAAAAATATTTGAAAATGAAAAGTTAAGGGATTTTTTTCAAAATCTGTAGATTATGAAGCCAGCCCAGTGACAAAGAATTCTCTGAATTAATAAGCACACTTCCATCAGACATCAGTAAGAACAGTATTGACTCCTACATGTACAGAGCTATGTAAACATCCTTTTAAAAACAGTTATTACTTAAAGGCTAAGATGGTCAATTTTGTAAGGGAGCAGTGTTGACAAAAACATGCATAATATATTTTTGTGAAAAATACCAATATTAGTAACTTCATTTCAAGTACAGAATACAGAAGTTTTACTTACTGGACTAACAGCAACACTATTACAGTAACTTCTCCATTAAAATATCCCCCCCTGAAGCTTCAGCTTGCACATTATAGAAGACCAAAAATGCCAGTTATAATATTCTGGGAAGCATGTGTGAACATAGCAATGGAGTTTTTTAAAAATATATGTTAGGATAGATACAAACCACTGTAGAAGTGCACCTGCCACATTTTTAAACATTAGGATGTAACTTTCTGAGACCAGAATAATAGGATCATTTGAAGTAATGTTTACATAGCTACAGAAGAGCTGCAAGAGGCAAGAATTTATTTTCTGACTGCTGATCAGACTTGGAAGCTGAACTGCAGGAACACTCCAGCATACAGAATGGTCAGAAAATTAAAAGTTGGTTATGTTGAAATTAATTATACATCCAAATGGTGCTGGTAAGACTGAGTATTTATGTATTTGTTGGAACGCTTCTCCATCAGGCCTGTCTCATTTCTGGTGATGGTGTTCTTCATTCTCCAGGGTAGTGCTCTGATGTCAAATCAGACAAGCTGGATTTGATTGAGCTGGTTCATCCCTGTGGTTCAGCCTGCTGGGACAACTCTGCCATAGGCTGTGTGTGGACTATTTTGTTTTCTTCCCTTACACTAATCATTGTGCAACATATACTAATTTATATTACATATAATTCTAGAAAAACAAATAAACTCAAATATCTTGGTTTTAGGCAGTAGTCTAACCATTCAAGTTAATCACTAGCTTCAAACTGAAAGTAGTCTGAACTTGTATTATTTATTGTCAAATAAAAACATTCTCCCAAAATCCTGCTCCAGAACTTGTTAGGATCACTGTGTTGTCATCAGTGCCATCATCAAGATTAAAAGTATGAGCGAGAGAAGTCATTCAAACGCCTGGATGCTTTAGACAGCAGGGAGTATTTGAAACATCTGCACAGGGCTTGCAGGGAGACCTGCACTCTTCTGGAGCAATAGCTGGAATGCAGGCCTGATATTCTGCTGATCTTTCCTCGGGCTCCTGGGTTTCACCTGGTAAACACTGATAAAATATTTCCGGTAACAAGAAAAAAAAAAAAAAAAAAAAAAAAAAAAAAAAAAAAAGAAATATTCACTTATCTACAATATTTTGCACTTACTTCACGCCCTTCCAAGGAAAATTTATTCACAACCTCAAAAGCAAGTTAATTCTACTAGTTTCTATGCAGCATTAGTGTAACACAGGCAGTCTTAAATTTGTCCCAGATAGTTATCTTATTTTTGATGGATGTTCTGTAGGTATGCAGAACTGTACAAACATGTGAAATGGAAAATAAATCTGCAGTAGGATCTGTTTCTTTGGAGGGGTGGACTAGATAGCTTCCAAAGATCCCTTCCAACATAGAAAGAGCTGATTCAATAAAATGAAATGTTTAAAAATACCTTTTCTGGAAAAGTCATGCAGCACAGTACCTTTGATAATAACTATTTAATTAGAGAATACAGAAAAGGAAAGAAATGTGCAAGCGCCATACTGCAATGGTTCATATTGTATCTATTAATTCAAAAAAGTGGTGAGTTCAATCTTGCTATTTTATTTTTCATTGCTAAATCTTTTTATCTTTTACTATAAATAAATGTGCTATGAAAATGCAGGTGTTGTCAAGGAGATGCATTGGAACACATTCAACATTATATCAGGGGTCAATAAGACTACAAAGGTGACACTAATATGCAAGCATTTTAAATTATCTGTATGAAAATTGATTTTACTTAAAATATTTGGGACTTTGTATGAAAGAAAAATCTTACTAGTATAATATAGAGAGAAATTAGACCTTCAAAATACTAATTTTTAGAAAGTATACAGGACTTAAAACCAGTAATAAAATATAAAACCTGAAAAATAAGCAACACAGTTCTAATATTATAGGCAATGAACAACCAAACTTTTGTGAATAAAAATATTGTGTATTACACCTTGGGTTTAGCATGCTGCATCTTTCACAGCTACTGAATGATAAGTTAAGTTACAAAGAGCCATTTTGCTATCAATTTTCCAGTAAAGGCCCATTGAAATAACTGAGGAGTAAAAAAAATAATAATTTAAAAATGGTAGAATTATTTAGCCAATCACCTAATTATTATCCAAATGTCGCTTGCTAGACTGTGATAAAACTTACCACCATATTTTCCTCAGAGGGAATGGAGAATGTGGACTGGACTAGACAACATCAAACAGCGGCTCAGCAATGTGGACAGAGTCAAGTTACATTTTAAACTAGGTTTAATGTGAACTTCATTGTCCAAATAAAACCTATGTTTTTATAATGTAGTCTCTAAAGTGATACAGTGACAATACCCTCTACCCATGTTGTGGAGTTAAAGCATGGATACACTCAAATCCATTAGCAGGCCTCCGATTTACTGAAGAATAAAAGCTGCATGGGTCAGATGAACTCCTCTCGGCATCTGCAGTTCTAGAGGTTTACAAATTGAATAATCTCCTTTCTCTCCTACCACCTTTGTCAGTAGAAATGGAAGATTTGTGGTTCCCCTTATTTTCATGTTCTGTTATTACATACTGTGAGATCACACTGTCTTGCTGCAACTGCATATCCATGTATAAGCAAATAAAGTTATTTTCAGCACAGAAATATAATGAGGACTTTTTGGAAAAACATGCATAGCAACTAAGTCATTTGTCTGAATATCCTGAAGGACAAGTGATCATGTATTCAGTTATGCACAGCAATCCAGGAATACAATTATATAGGTGATAGGTTACATATTTTGGAAAAGGACAACACCTAGTAATTGTAAAACATGGTGATGGTTTGTTCTCAATACAAAAATATTCATTTTCTGCCTAAGCTACTTTAAACTTAGTGGGGATTTTAAGTGTCAACATGCAGACAAAAGAAGGAAAAGAGATTAATTCTATTTAAACAGTCTCTCTTCAGGCATCCAGACTAAGCCTGCAGCTAGTAGTTTATTAATAGAAACAAGCATCTCAAAAAAACAAAATCTATCAAAACAAACCTCTACCCAGGCATGTGACACCTTTGTGTTAGAATCATAAGATGTCTTGGGTTGGAAGGAACCTCTGAAGTTCATCTTGTCCAGCCCCCCTACAATAAGCAGGGACATCTCACACTGGAACAGATTGCTCAGAGCCCCATCAAGCCTGACCTTGAAAGCCTCCAGGGATGGGGCCTCCACCACCTCCTCAGACAACCCCGTTCCAGCAATCCACCACCCTCACATTAAAGAACTTTTTCCTAATGCCCAACCTAAATCTACCCTTTTCTTGCTTGAAACCATTACCCCCTGTCCTATCATTACATGCCCTTGTGAACTGCTCTGCCTCAGCCTCTGCAAAGTCACAACAAGGTGTGTGTCCCCGACCCATCCCTGTCCGCCCCCACCTCCCCTCCCACCCAAACTCGTTCCCCTCCTCCAGATCGTCTCTTCTTCAGGCAACAAATGCAACAAATGCCTTCAAGGAGGCTCTCACGTTCTCTCTCTCTCTCTCTCTCCGTACTTTAGATTACTGAATTAGCTTGTCATATCGTGTTAATGGGACTACTCGGTAAGGCAATTTTATTATTAAAGTTGACTTTTTCTTTAGCAATCCTCCCACCTTTCACAATTTGAAAGTAGCAGCTTTATTTTGTTGGCTGAAAACACAGCACTCGAAGGTAAAATGAAAAAAAAATACAGATCTGTGTACCAGTTTCTTCATCTCCAGTACATTTCCTCTTTTTCTGTTTTTTAATACCTTAGGGATATATTTACAAGCTAAAATAAGTGATTAAAAATATTTCTGTTGTCAGCTTTATACTTTTAAGATACTTAGTCTTTCTTATTTGGTTTCTACTTGTTTAAAGCTACCTAGCTGAAAAGGGAGCCACCCATACAATTTTTCTAAGAAAATTAGATATTTGCAGTATAACACTTGTACTGCAATATAATACATATACGGTTCCATTCCTCCATCATACTCACTACATCTAGTTTTGGTGGTCTGAACAAGCAAAGGCAGGCACATAATTAATTCCACGAGGGACAGCCTAATCACGGTATTTGCACACACAACTCTTGCTCTTTGTGTATCAGCTGCACATAATTTACAATTGCTATTTCTGCTAACTTGAGTTCTCTGTGTAAATTAAATTCTAAATAAAGCTCCAGGTTTTTGTTGTAGCTTAATCAAACATCTTCTATTGTCCGACAGGCACACAAACAAGCACACGCACACACAGCCTGGAAACGGCTTCTTCTATGTTTCAGCTTGTGCTATGCAGTAAAATGGTTATAAAAATAACAACATGGCAAGGGCTGCTCGCACATGTGGATGTCATAAACATTTTGCATTACTTTACAACAAGCTCAATTAGCAGCGGGCCCGTCCCAGGAGCGGCCGTGGGAGCCATTTTCTGTGGCACGAAGGTGATTTGCAAGGAACACACACGGTGCGGGTCAGTTGAAACAATAAAGCCACACGTTTTGTTTATACGTGACATACATACATGCGCACAGGGCTTGCGCTTTAAAAACAAACCGAAAACAAACAAAACCCCAACGAACAAAACCAAAACCCCAAACCCACACAAAAAATGTAGTTTCAAACCACACTCTTT
>NW_009952801.1:5550466-5566862 GCF_000747805.2 Chaetura pelagica
GCATCCCCCCCGGTCTGTCCGGCAACCGCCCCCCTTCTGCAGCCCCGGGACACGCTGGGGGCTGCCACACAGCTGCTCTCTTGCAGACACCACCTCCCGTTCCATTTAAAGATTTGTCTGTGTGGAAAGAAAAAGCTGGCCATTTGCCCCCGATTTCCCGCCAGGCTGCCGGCCCCAGCCGGGCCCTGGGCACAACGCCCGCCCGCCCACTCCCGCTGTGCCGAGGGAGCTGCTCCTGCCCCCGCACCCGCTCCGGGCTCCTGGGCGGGAAGGGCCACCGCTCCCGCGCCTTAGGAAGCACACCCGGTTATTTTATGTGTATTAAATACACCCCAGAAATGGAGGAGTCGTTGTGCAGCCAATATAGGCCGCTCTAGAGCCGTCCATCAATGCTTCCAAGACATTTTGGATTTGCGAAGTTACTGCGATTAAGCAGTAGTAACCTTAGTGATGCTAAGTTTAGTAACTCATGCAGTAAGTCCATTTTTTCTGGTCGACATTTTACTTCTTATCAACCAGTAGTAACTGAAATCCATAATCTCTATGTTACTCCTAGCACATCAGTTTTCTAGATACATACTTTTAAAACACCGTGTTCCTAAAGTGAAGTTACATTAAATAAAGTTGCAACTGTGTTGCTAGGTAAGCAGTTTTGTTGGACTGGACTGGCTGACCCGAGTAGGAAGCCCATTCCCCACTCAACAGACATTACTTTTATTTCATATCTATGCATTATCTATCATTCTCCACAGGAAAAGAAAAGCAGTGTTTAACATAATTGTTGGAGTCTTTCTATCAATTTAAAATAGAGACTGCTAATTTAATATCTCTTTATCTCTCCTAGACTGTATTACAATTTGTGAGATGTTGTGATACATGTATTAGTTTTGGTGTGCATATTAATTTAGCACTGAATAGGCATATGCTATAATGTAATGGATCTATAATTATGCAGTATGTTAATTTACTGTGTGCTACCAGGCAGTGGAAAAACAGCTGAAGGTCTGTGGATTTAAGAGGAATATGGATGTCTTAGTGTTATATCTGGCTGGACAGTAAGTAAAATACATTTCTCTTTGGCTTTTACTAGAAGTAGAACACACAGTAAATGGTAACCTTTCACAGTGCTTTCTGTATCAGATACTCTCTGACCATTATTTTTATGTGAAATACTAGGAAATCATATTTATACCTAGCCCATACATGTTGTCTAGGACAAAATAGTGAAGATACACTGAATTACACAGCAGAGCTGTACTCACAGTGAAGTAGTTAACTGCCTCAACTCTAGATACACAATCCTCCATCAACCCAGAATTGCTTGAGGGTCTTTAAGTTCACAGAGCTGCGCATGAACTTCTACCACAGGGAGCAGAGGAGTGAGGTTTCATGGGCTGATCTCTGCCTGTTCTAACTGGCTCGTAAGGCTCGGTGGGAAGACTATCAAGAAGGTACATGGAAAAACAGAGGACCTGCCCAGTCTAAAAACTGCCAAATTTCTCACCTCCCTGAAGATGTCTGTTATTGCAACAGTGAAGCTCACTGGTAGCACCTTTGAAATTACCTGCATCTCTACTATTAGGAGTTAAAGGGAGGGCAGGGCAACATGAAGTCAGTACAAGAATACTTGTTTGGGGCTGACAGTACTGATCAGAGAACTGATCTCCTCTGAGAGCTTTATGAAAGAGCTTAAGATGTAGGGCAGATGAGGAGAAGAAACTGTGCTAAGTGAAGGATGGCAGAGCTTTCATGAACCTGTGGGTGATCTAGGTTGATAGAGGTCTGTGTTGTAGAATGAACATGCTGAGAGGCCCCCATAGAAAGATGGATACATGACAGGGCATACTTCAAAGTTTTTGAAAAGCATACTTTGAATTTCTGGCCAGGGCATAATTCCAAGTGTTGCATTCCTGTCTGCAGCCTCACAACTTCATCTACTGTTTATACAGTTGATATCATATATAAATGTAGTTTAATAATTCAGGGGCAAGTGTTGTCTAGCCCATTTTTAGTGGAAATCAGGTGGTCTTGAAAATCTTAATGTGCCCACTGGTATCTTTAAATTCCTTAGCAAATCTCCTGATTTACATTCAGAAAGTTTGTTGCTTTGTGAAAAGAAGGCTGTAAAAGATGTGAGACATCTAGTTACTGTCAAATTTATTAAAATGTGTATTTTAGGAAGAAGAAAATGTCTGTAAAATATAAGGGAGAAGTTTGAATAATGAGAAAATTACAAGATCCACATAAATATTTTCTAAACAATACAACAAAATTATTATAATGTGTCAAAGTACTAAGACTATGTATACTGTGTTAATAGGCACATTTTCTGATTTAAAATATTTAAATGTGTGCACTCAGTGGTGTGGGGTTTTTTTGGTTTATTTTGGTTTGGTTTTTTGTTTGTTTGTTTCTGGGGTTTTTTGTATGGAATAAAAATAAATTATTAGATGGCAGATCTAGAAGAGATCTGTCTTCCTTTGCAACCATTTTGAAAAAGGTGATGCAACCTGGCTTATTTGATGATTGGAGAGAAGTTAATTCCTTTTATTCTATACCAGCTTATATAAACCTTGAACCTCAGCCAATGTCAGTACCAGATTGTGCCTCCTTACCAGTTGCTTTGGCAGTTTTCTGCTGGCTGAACTAGAAAATGAAAAAAATCATAATTAAAGTCAATAGGAACGAATTAGGTGATATTTTTAAACCACTACTATTAAGGGGACATGAAAAGCTGTATTTTTGGACATGGGAAACTGTCATCCTAGAAAACCGCTTAACTTAGCAGTAGGTACAAAAAGAGTGCTGCAGGGCAAGAAGGATCAGTTTGCAAGAGACATACGAAGTCTGGAAGGCACGCAAAAAGGGATGGGCTCTTTTTAAATGTTAGAGGAATTAAGCTCTATCGGGGCCAAATTAAATGCCTTACTACTAGGGAAAAAACAACAACAATAATAAACCACCACCAAAAAAACAACAACAAAAATCAAACAAAACCAACCCCCCAAAAAAACAGATAGTCAAGATGAGTCTGTTACTAGAGAGGGAGTAAAGCAAATCAAAATGTAAAGCTCTAAACTAGGTGTGGAATGGCAGAACAAAGAACATGAGGAAATTTTGCCTTTGCTACCCGAAAAATTGTTCAGGGCTGTACAGGTTGAACTATACAGAAGAATTGCATAGTAGCTTTGTAAGAGCTTCTGTATGTCCTGTCAACATGTATTTGCAGGATTCTTTTTTATGGTTATTTGAGGAAGCCAAATAGACAATTTAACGAAGTAGAGGCATGGGGCAATCTGATTTTCAGAAACAAAGATGAATCAAAGTACAGCACCTCAACTTTGTAGTGTTTGCTCTTGGCCGATGTTTTTTTCAAATGCAAGATGAGAAAAGGTGGCCACGCCCCTTTTGTCTGTACCTGAAGGGTTTGTTAAACAAAACAAAAGAACCATGGGAAACTAGAGACTAAGCTTCACAGCTGGGAAACAGGTAGATCGTTTTAGGCTGATGATGTGACCTTAGTTTTTATCATTCTTGTTAGTTCTTTCTGGAACAGTGGCCCTTACCTTGCAATGTCTTCCACAAGGAAGGTTTTATTAAATCAATTAAAATTTGTCATGTAAAGGTCATCTATAATTATTCTAGAGGAAATCAAGAATGTTTATTTAAAGCAGTGAAAAATAAGAAGGTGCAATTAGTGAAAATTACTCAACAGCTCACTAATATTCTCTGGTTAGCAGGTATTTTGTTATTTATAGTACACTAGCAAGCTCAAAGTGCTAGATACCTCTGCCAGCACATAGAAGACAGTTCCAGCCTCAGTGGATGTGCAGTTTTATTTTAAACAAGACTGTTAATGAATATAAGTAAATACTAAGTTTATATGATAACAGGTGACAAGAGGAGTCAAAAAAGGGCCAAAGATTTGACAGTATGCACTAACACAAAAAATAATAAGACATGAACATGGTTGTGCTTGGTGTCTGACTTCTGTCAGCTTCTCTGGCATTGTGGCTGAACAATCCACAATGCACCTTCAGGCAGTTTTGCGTTTAGGTTTGTATCCTCAGCATGCCAAACTTCTCCACCTCTGTTCTGAGCAGTTTTGACAAACTGCAAAGTACATGGGACTCATATGCCCTTCCAAAAAAAAAAAGTCTTCTATAGAAAAATAAAAATAAATTATGTATCACTTAGTTTGTTCCTGTTTCTTTACCACCTGCTTCTTTGTTAAGCTTTCAGGTGTGTAGGATGCTTAAGCTGTCTCTCCCATCTTGTTCGTTGCTTCTTTCTCTGCTGTGATTTCTACACAAGTATGGCGTTTTAGTGCTTGTATAGTATTATAAAATTTTTAAAGTGATTAAGTACTATTAATGTTGATAAATTTGTTACTTTTTTTTTTCCTTCCACTAGAGGACTAAGAAGTATCCCAGGTCTGTCACGGTTTCGTAGGTTAAGGTATTTGTGGATTAACAACAACAAGGTAATAAGGTATTAATTTAAAGAGCAGATTAATATGTCTACACTCCCTGATTATTATTTAGTAATTTTTCTTAAAAAAAGTTAGAAAAGGAGGTGAGACTCCTTTTTGCCCTCATGGACAAAAAGTGATGTATAACTCTTAAATTGCTTCTCCCTTCACACAGAGAGTAGCACTTCAGAGCTAGGGGTTAATCTTCTGTCATTATGTGGGTTGTTGTGTCACCTAAACATGTTTAATTTAAGAGAGATTTCCAGGCGAGTTCTTGGAGTATGACATTGAGCCACATCAATTTCCCTTGTTTCCAATGCACTGTGTGATCCTAAATCAGTTATACAAACCATGTACCTTAGTTTCTCCATCTGTGCAAATGTAGATTATAGTATTTATTATATCCTGAAGGGGTTTTAAGACAATGCTCAATCAAAATCTCCATATGCTACAGTTTCTAGCACATTGTATTGAACACAAAGTCATCTACTTGACAATAGAATTATCTGATTCAGAAATCTCAAAATACATAGCCAACCATTATTAAATGGTTGAATTTAATCAAAACCTTCACCGTTACCACTGGTAATTAAAACGCAAGAAAAGTGATATAAACATTAGTTTCTAATCTGCTTTTAAATATCTTACTGTGCAGTAGTTTACATTACTTGTGAAGTGGGCCCAAGGTCTTAAAACACCAGAATTGCTTACTTAGGTAAATAAGTAGCTTTGTGAGAGGCAGAAAAACTAAATTTATATTCCATGTCACTTTGGAATATATGTATATCTACTGCCTCAGGCTAACATCAATTATATAGCATCTTGTGTTGACGTCATTGGAAGGCCTGTGGTTATCCAGCTATTTTCAGAAAAAGCAAATATATGTATACATGAAAAGGTTGAACTAAAATCACAAGTATAATAAGACTTTCCTTTGTATTTTTAAATGATACTAATGAATGAGAAAATAGCCTGATGACTAAGCAGAACTGATCTTGCTGACTGTAGAAGAGAAATAAGTCTGATTTTTGCACAGATGTCACTTTTCTACCTAAGTAGTAACAAACAGCATTTTTATGTTGTTCTATATAACTCACATAGAAATGTCATTTTTTCTATAACTTGTGTGAAGAGCTAGTCAGAGGCTTTTCTTAGAAGTCTCAACTAAATGCTGTAATGGAGGTGGCATATTTTCAGAAGATATGAGATCTCCCTTTCTTTCTTTAAAAATGCATCACAATAATCTTACCACAAAAAAAGTAAATTTTAGATGATCCTTAAAAACCAAACTTGTCACAGATAGAGAAACGATGCTATATACAATAGGTATGTGTGGCCTTCACACTATACAAGATACAATAATCAGTGTGAAGAACAGTATTTTTTATTTGTAGAACATTGCTGTTTTCACTGAACCACATTTTTCTGAGGTGAAGCAATCTCAGAAAATTGTATTATTTTGAACTTTAAATTAACTTTTCTCAGAGGATTTCAGAAAATTTTAGGAATGGAAAAACCTCTGTCTTATTCTTCTTCCAGCTTTCAGATACTGTTAATACACAGAGCAAAGCACATTTGTTTTAAAATCAGTGGCACAATTCAAGGGCTGAAATCATTCCCCCACTAACGAATGACTTTGCATCACAAAAATCAAAATAGAGTCAGGAATAAAGTTCTGTTTGCTTTCTCTAGTAGTTAGGCTGTAGGATATCATTAGCAGATACACCATTAGTGATCCCAGTTCTCAACTATTGTGATGGTCAGCTGGGTATCCCATTGCATACACTTTACCTTGCATTGAAGTCAAGACAGTATTTGAACTGAGCTGCTCCAAGCAAGGGAGTTAGATGTCACAGGGACTGAAGACAAATCTTTACTGGGAATATAGCCATACATACTTTTTTCTGTATTTGTAATTAATTCTGTACATCTTAATAAATGTAGTTTTTTGAAATTTAAAACAATTATGTGCTCTTTGGATCTCCTGATGAAGAAATAACTTTAAAACTAGATGCTGGGATTATTCCAAGGATGTATTTCAGGAGTATTCTTAAATCAGTGTAGAATTACTACATCCTACAAGGGTGTTCTCACAATAAAATATATTAAGGATGTGAATAGAAATAAAAGAAAATGTGAAGACCAGTAATTCAATGAAATCTATTTCCAAATGCAAACATTGAGTTTGTAGTTTAAAAAATTAGATAAGCCTGTGCTACATGTATCTGATGTGTAATTGGTATTTCTAAAGAAGATTCAGCTGTCAAGAGAATCCTTAAATCAAGTCATAGCAGAAATATAAGAAATACCTGTAAGTACTGTACTTCTCCAAAGTTAAATTTAGACTGACATACAAGTTTTCCTAACTCTAATTTCAGATCCAAGATTTAACCTTCTTGAAAAAAAACTATTGCTTGACTGAGCTCTATCTCAACAATAATGAACTGACAGATATAACAGGTACCAATATTCCCTTTTTAGATTTTTTGAGCAGAGGTCCATAGTTTCTTTTCTGTATATTAGCATTCAAATTTATAAAAGCGGATGACAGTGAGTAACTTGATGGTTGAAAGCGCCTATGCATGCATAACAAGACATGGTAATTACTTTCTTAGAACGTTAATTGTTCTAGTGGACTTCAGTGGAAAGAAAGTGATATGATTATCCTGGTCTAAGGGATGAAATGTCATTACCTTTAATGTCAGGCAATTGTAAAATATTTTTGCTCTTATGTGACCATATTTAGTCTTGAAAATGAATGTGCAAAGCTCATTTTACATGATGATTTGTAGTCCCCTTGCTGACCAGGTACTCTGTAAGCTGATAGAAGTACCTTCTGAGAGCCATTTATGTTTATATGATGAAAAACTGATAGCAGTATCAGCAGACTTCACATGAAGATAAAAGGGTAATCAATAAGTCATGCCACTTGTAAGGTAATCACTAAGGTTCTGAAGTTTCTTCATTATATAGTTACATTTATAATCAGAAGTATTTTGCAAAGTTACTGCAAAACTCTTCTATTGTAAAATGGTACCTGTCTTAATTTTATATTTCAGTCTTGCTTGCTCATGTAGATTAAAATAGCTGTACCAGAATAGTGATGAATGGAGAGACCAAAGCATAGTAAATTTGTGTATATTCTAGACATCTTAAATGTTCATATTTTCATTTAATCTATCCCTATAAAATCTTGAGATGAGAAATGCTGAGGTGATGCTGTGAGATTTTGGGCAAAATAAATGTTTGAAAGAAGAAATATATTGGCACAAGAAACAATACAGAAGATAACAGAATATGGGTAAACAGCAAGGCAAATATCATTGACAGAGAAGTGTGGATGAGAAGCAGTCTAGAATTTGGAAAATGAGATACCTGCCCCTCATGTGGTGTGAGGATGTGAACACATAAGTCTGGGTCAGCCACAACAATATTTTTTAACAACTTTTTAATACATTAATAATTATTTTAAATGGAAATGTTTTTGCAGGAATTCACTCTTAAGTGCTTCTGAGGCAAAGGTAGTATTAGAGCTATGTTGTTGTTTGTGAGGCAAAGGTAACATTAGGTAAGGGTGAAAGGAAGTGAAGAAGAATTAGTCAAGCATTACTGGGATACTGGAGAGTGGAAGGTAGGAAGAAGAGGATGCAGTTGATGTTGATTTGTTGAGGCAAGGGTAATGGGGAAATGGAAGGAGCTGGAATGAAAAAAGTTAGGCGTATGTTCAAAGGATGTGACGAGAAAGATGAAAGGAACACTGAAATATCTGATAATTTTTTCTTTCTTTTTACTCATCATCTCATGTAAGTTGTTACCAAAAGGCAGGCCTAGATGGATAGATAGAATATTGAATTCAGTGTGCAGTGCAACAAATGAATTCTCTAATAAAGTCAGTAAGATATGCTGAGAATAATTAATTGTTTTTTGTTTTATTTCAGGTGCTCTGAAACACTTATGTTCATTACAGATTCTGTTGCTTCACAACAACCAACTGGGAAAACTTGGCAGAACAGTGAAGGAATTGAAAGGAATGACAAGCTTGCAGACCCTAAGTAATACTTTTTTATTATTATTTTGCAAAATAGCGTGCAGTGGTTTTTTAATGTTCCTTATCAGGATGTTTCTTGTCTGTATCCACATCATTTGCCAATAGCTTTTGAAGCTAACTATCAATTTCAAGCAAATATGACAGAAGAAAGAGATCTCTAAGACATGAAAATTTCACAGAGAGAACCTCAACTGAAAAACATCTGCCAAATGACTTCAGAAGTTAACTCATTTTGGCTGCTGGCTAACCAGTCTCCTGAATTAATAGCTTGGAGGCAGTCAAATCTGTTTAAAGCTACCTTTTTGTAAGGAATCATGGGAGTATGGTGAGATTTTCACAGAGGTGGAGGGAGCTGAGAAAGGATGTTACTGCAGTTGAGAATGTGAAGGATAGGCTATAGAACTCAAATTGCTGCGTTATTGTTTCTATTATTCACAGAACTTACATTCTGCATATTTTTGGCAGACTATGCATTTCTCCAGTCTTAGCATAAGTATACTTCAGATATTAAGTATAACAATATGTGTTAATTACCAAACTTAGAATCATAGAATCACAGAATCGTTTAGGTTGAAAAAGACTTTTAAGATCACCAAGTCCAACCATTAACCTAACACTGCCAAGTCCAGCACTAAACCATGTCCCGAAGCACCACATCTACACGTCTTTGTCATGGTTGGACTCAGGGTTGCCAATTAAACCAATGACAGCAACGCTCTCAATCCCCTCTCCCTCCCACCCAAGTAGGGAAAGGAGAGAGAGAACTAGGAGACAGACTTTCCAGATTGAAAACTAAGCTAGAGAGCTTTAATTAAACACTAATGATAAAAGAAAATATGTACAAATATATACAAGTATGTGCAGGAATGTACAAAACCCTATTGCCTCCCACAGCAACTCCCACGGCACTCTGCTGAGTTGTCAGCAGTTCCAAAATGTCCCAAAAATAGTGGCAGAGCAGACAGGAGTTGAGGGTAGAGTTACGAGGGTCAGGATTGCATGGACCTAGGGCTAAACAGTGATGGATAGATTAAGTCCTCCCTGGACAGTAGACATGACTAGAAGAGAATGGAAAGGAAGAAGGGCTTGACTTCTGTGATGCTTGAATTTATACTAAGACCTAGGTGGAATACTTTGGTTTGCCAATTTTGTAGTCTGTCTAGTCTGCTTCTCGCTACAGGAAGGTTGTAGATACGACTCTTCTGCTCCTTTAGTGTAGCAAATCCGACAAGTAGAACAAAGTGTCCTTGGTCTCTCGGCAGTACCTATAAGCTGAGTGTTACCACTCCACTAGCTGGTAAACTTGCTCTTAGTTTCAGCAAGTGTGGTGCTTAAAAGAGGGTTCACTGAAGAAAAAAAATCCAGAAACAATAAAAGGAAAACTGGCTTTGTCCTGGCTCAAACCAGGACAGTCTTTTAAAGGCATGGCAACTCAGCCACTTCCTTGGGCAGCCTGTTTCAGTGCTGGAAAACCCTTTTGGTGAAGAGTCTTTTCCCAACATCCAATCAACCTCCGCTGGGTCAATTTGAGGCCATTTCCTCTTTTTCAATCACTTGTTACTTCGGAGAAGAGACCAACACCCACCTCGCTACAACCTAATTTCAGGTAGTTGTAGAGAGGGATAAGGCCTCCCCTCAGCCTCCTTTCCTTCAGACTAAAATAGAACAGTTCCTTCAGCCACTCCTCATAAAGTCTATTACCATTTTTTTAGTATGCTGGCTGGAAGTGAAAGTAGTATAGGTCTGAAATTTTACATTAAGTTATACAAGACAATGTTGACACCACTAAGTTACAATGTAAAAATTGGCTTCCATGGAAATTAGGATTATATGCTACTAAATTATATAAAGTGAAAGTGTGAGCAGTCTTTTTCTGTGGTTCCTAAAGAATGTTGTCATAGGTCACACCAAATCCTCAGCGATTAGAGAAAACATGAAACAGGTTTCACACCTTAATGACACAGGCGTCAAGCCTTATGCATTCAAATTCTGTATATCATATTATATTACTGTATCATATATTTGCAAGTTACAATATTCAGAAATGTGAAATGGGTGCAGAATACGCACTGTGTAGCTTTGAAAAGGCCTGTGCTCATAATTCATGTTTATAAAATAGAAGCAGTATTGGGATGGAAGAATTCTCACTTTTGTGAAGTAGATTTTTTTTTTTTTTATTCCAGACAATCCAATTAAAAATACTTGCTAACCTTCAACAGAACCTTCAATGCATAATAACATTTTATTATTTTGTAGCTCTTGGGAACATTAGAGCTATTAAGCAGTCTAATGCACTGTTATTGTTCATTTCAGAAGTAGCATCCAGCTGCCAAAATGAGGCATTTCTCTTCCTTAAGGCTCTCCTGTGATTTCTAGCCACTGCCCTGCACTGAATTTGTAGTGTAACACCATTCTTCATCAGGCATTTAGGGAAGGCTCTCAGTATCTAAAGATTTACAGAGTGGGTTGCACACAATTGCAGCCTTTTGGGAGATGTGAAGGGTTTCTTTACAGACTCACCTTGTGTTCACATATCCCTTTTGGAATCCAAGATTTTTGTTGTGTACTCTCTAAATTGCCTCAACTGATTTATTAGCCACAGCTGATAACATCTTGCTGCTATACCTCAGAAAACTCCTTTTGTTCTTCAATATGTTTCTACCACAGTAGTTCCTTTCTGCCCCATGTGGGTTAGGCACACTGTTTTCCTGCACTCCAAATAGAGAAAACAGACAAAACTGTGGAGGAGGAAAGCATTATCCCCAGTTTGTAGAAGTAAAATTGCATGACCTTGACAAGAAAGTAGATAGCAGTGCCAAGAATTGATCCCAGATGTTTTGTAAAATAATACCTTCTTGATCCATACAATGGTTGAATTTATTGTAAGAACAAGCAGCAGAAAAATTCACGTGCTCTAAAACAAACCTACAAATCAGTGTTGATGAAGAGTGATGTGCTCCAAGTAGCATCCAGATTCAGAAGCACTTAGTATCAACCTTGCTCTGTGCCTTGGAAAAATCTCTCTTGAATCTTCATTCCAATTCACTACCAAACACACCTGCTTTTAGAGATCTTGCTGAAACATTTTTCACTGTGGAATGCTATCACATATCCTCTTGACTGAAAAACAGACTTAGCAGGACTTAGCAGATATATACTTGATATTTCTGATAAAGTCTTTCTAGAAAAAATAGCTATATAATATTTTGTTTGGTAAAAATGGAACTTTCTTTTGCTGCCACCTTGTGGGTGCCTTACTATTTCTAAGTACAATGGTTTTAAAAAATTTGTTAAAAGAACTAAAATATGTTAAGTTCTCTGAATCCATGGATACTTGTTTTCTCTGTAGGAGATACTAAATGCCCATTCCAGCCTTACTCCACCATAAAAATAGCTGCTAAATCACATCAAGCACTGAGCCCTCTTTGATGGTGTCACTTATCCTGAAGAAGATTAAATGGCATCTTGTATTTTACAGATCTGTGTGGAATATTTCCAGACTTCTTCCTTCTTCTAGTAGTTCTTACTTGCTTCTTTAATACCATTTTGCCCTCCCTAACCGCTAAAGTTATATACATTATTTTTTTACTCTAGAGTGAATATTAACTACAGCCTCTCCTCAAAAAGAGAAACAGACCAGTGTAGACCTTCATAGAAGTTGTCATCATTATTAATATAAGATTTTTTTTTCTGCTATGATCTCAAGATAGCAGCCTCCTGATTATTTTTACCATCTCAGAAGAATGGCATTTGTATAAGGATTAAAAAAACATGATTATGTTTTTCATTTAGAAAAAACCAAACAAAACCAAACAAAAAACCAAACAAACCCCAAACAAACAAAAAACCCCCACAAAACCAGAACAACCCACACCAGATAACACTTTTGGTTTGTTAGCTGAGCCAGTTTCTATTTTAATCAGAAAGCACTTTCATGAAAGAAACTGATCTGGCATGTCAGCTCGGCAAATGTGCCACATCTGGCAAAGCAGCACAGCATTGATACCTGTCTCTGTGTTGCAAAGCTTGGGTTGTTCGGGTAAAGTGAACCTGAACTAAGTGTTTTAGTCAAGTTGCCAATGAGTTTTTGCAGCTTAGTACCTCAACTTTTAATGAAAGTTAGTGGGACCCAGATTCTCAGGGCTTTTTAAACATTTTACTCTTTCCGTTTCTTGAGTTTTCAAACTTGACATCTGTCAAAACATCAGAAGACTGGGTATTGACATTTTATATTGTGTCTATGGGATAAAAGCTTTATATCAGCTATGATAAAGCCTTAGGTGTCCTAAGCTCATATGGTTTTAATTACTCTCTCCCCCTACAAATTTTATGTCTTACCTTTAAGCTGTCACACTTAAAAGAATACTAGTATTTAAAATAGGCATCACCTAACAATACACAAGAAAATAAAATGCAACCATTTAGTGTTTTTGTCTGCATATAATAAAAAAACAACTTCAAAGGTTTGGAGTGCATGATGGCACCTTTACTCAATTCTTGCCTGTGGTATTTTGCATACTATGCAGGAAGCCAATTCTTGCAGTATGTGTTTAGTTGAGTAATTTTGCATGTGTACAGAGACTTTCTTTACTCAGCATAAGAACAATTTGAATTTGATAATATTTTGTACAAAATCTTTGGCTGTTAGTGATCTTTAATTTTCCTGCTTTGCTAAGTTTTTCTTTTACTGGGTTTGGTTTTTTTGTGATGTTTGTTTTTTCTGTACATATTTTGCAGACCTCTTCCATAACCCTCTGGCACAAGACCGGAGCTACCGGCTTTATGTGATATACTTCCTTCCTTCAGTACAGCTCCTTGACAGAAAGCGTAAGGATTGCTTTCCTCTTTTCACAAAACATTGGAAATTACTTTTGATTTTAATCAGGTTGGAAAAATAAGTGACTTTATCTTGCCTGTTCTTCTGCATGCATTTGTTGATATAGCAAAAGACCAAATGAACAGATACCCTTTTCTTTTTTTGTAAGATTCATCAAGCAAATAGAGTTTGTATGACATAAACAGTTTATTTTGCCAGTTGTTTTTTATTTCTGTCTTTTTCTTTTTAAATTGTGTAGGTTTATCTTGTGTCTTGGTCTATATATTTTTGGGTAGGGCAGATAAAAGCCTGTGCTTAGAAACATGTACCTACATTTGAGCATTCAAATTGGTATGTTCACATGAGTGAGCATGTTGACTTAGATATAGATAATGTCCTCAGCTATCTACATGTTTCTGTACAGTTTAATTAGGTATATCCACAGTTCTTGATGAGGTGCATGCTGACCAAGCTTTTAAATGCAAATCTTCATACATAATCAAGAGATCTTTTGCAGCTTGTCTACTGTAAATTCCACCAAAAATTTTTTAAATAAATATTGTCTTAAGAATAGCCAGATGATGAATCAGTCAATCCATAAATTTGCCACAGTGGACTCAGAAAATCATCTTTGGTTATTTTTATCTCTGGGGTATGTGATTGGCAGGAGGACTGAAAATTGCTGCAGAGCACTGAGAAAGGTATTAATTCCTACCCCAGCTCTACCTTCCTAAGAAAGTAATAAAAAGACAGTCTCTTTTCCATGGTTTACTGTGATGAGATGAGGGGAAACAGCACAAAGTTACAACATAGGAAGTTCCACATCAACATGAGGAAAAGCTTCTTTACTGTGATGGTGACAGAGTCCTGGAACAGGCTGCCCAGAGAGGTTGTGGAGTCTCCTTCTCTGGAGACTTTCAAGACCCGTCTGGATGCGTTTCTGTGTGATCTGTCCTAGGTGTTCCTTCTGCAGCAGGGAGGTTGGACTTGATGATCTTCAGAGGTCCCTTCCACCCCCTATGATTCTATGAGTCTGTGATTCTATGAACACTGTAATCTTGAAAACCTGCTCCCAGTCTCTAGGATAAACAAGATGCAGGACTTGCATGACATCTGCAGATGCTGGCACACTGGGTAGCTCTGCCATGGAAAGCTCGTGGATGGGCCATAGCTTGTGTCAGGGGTTTATGAGAAGCTGCTGGATCTGACCACATGGCCATTTGCTTACTCATTCATCTTGCACTGGTACCTCCAGTCTCTTGAATATTTGGTCTTGTGTTACATCTGTGCTTAGCACGTCTGTCAGGTTGCTTTACTAATGATCATTTTTGACTAGGGAGCGATGACTGAAGCTTAATGTTCTGGAAAATATGTGTTGCATTCACAGCTCTAGAAACACTCTGTAAAACTTCCTGGATTTAATCTCTTAAATACAGTTATACTGTAATCAGACCTGGATTAAGACTTGAGGCTTTAATTTGTATCAAGCTGAACCCTGGAATTTCTATTTAGTGAACTCTTTCTCTACAATTACAAAGCTTCTTCACCATCTGTGGAACATTACCACAGCATAGTCCTGGCTGTTTCCCTTACACCAGACATGTGCTCACACTTCTGTTTCCTCCAGGCATGACTACTGCAGTTCCTTCCTAATTGGTCCCCTAGACACCATGACTTAGAAATGTCCCTGAATTCAAAGTGTTCTGCCAGAATTAGTTACTTGTCCTAAACCTGTACAGTTTTGTCTGCAATTGATCAATGGGAATTGAACTGACCTTGAACCAGGACTTATTTTTGCTATTCATAATGTTCCAAATCTTTACTGACTTCTGCAGTAGGTCTCATTTAAGCAGTGTGAAGAATCTTGGTTTCTAGTTTCTTGGTTTACTACTTAACTCAGAAGAAAAAAAAATATTCTATTGGACAGGGCTTCTACCTAAAGCCTGGGGAAGTATCATTCCATCTTCCCATTTTGAATTGTGAAACTACACAGATTTACATTGCTGTTGTTACAAAACTCTGCAAAAAAAAAAAAAAAGTGAATCACCCTCTACATGCAGGTAGATAGTATCAGCCTTTTCATGTGACAGAAAATAATTAAAATGTTTATATCCCTTTTAACAGCAGTTACACAAAGAGAAAGGGAGTCAGCTCTTCATTGTTATGACCACAAAAAGTCTTCTCTTGTGCACTCAATAGCTTTTGGAAAGAAAGTAAATATACCCCTGGGGTCCACAGTGGGATCTAGCAGATGCAGTCGACTGGCAAGAAGACTGGTGATGCCCTCAGGTATTTATAATGATGTAAAGAAAAGCACGCATTTTTAGGTGATTTGAGTTAGAAAAACTTTTTATTTATCTGATAGAAAGTTACTCGCTTTGGTAATGAACTATAAATGCACCAGTCAATGAAACTGCTTAATAAAGTAAGTAGTAGTAGTAGTAGTAGTAGTAGTAGTAGTAGTAGTAGTAGTAGTAGTAGTAGTAGTAGCAAAAGACAACAAAATAATCCTACAAAGAACATTGTGGCAAATAAGTTCTAGTCACTCCCTGTACTTACAGAGTTGTCTTTAAAGACAGCTGAACAAACAAATTTTCATTTTTTTTTCACTATGTGTCTTCTGACTGTTTTTACTTTTACTGAATGAAAAATATCTCAATATACTTCTAGGCTGTCTCAGGCAGTGATCAGCAACATAGAGTTTTGATGCCCTCTAGTGTATTTATAAAATATTATTTTGAAGAAAGTATTTTCTTCTAAATAGGGTTTGAAATTGTACATATATTGTCTAGTTTTGTAAGCAGATTCCTTTTTATGCTTTCCAAGCTGATAAAATTTTAAATAATAATAACACAATTTTTAGAGTTCTAAAAACATTCAGATCTGGAAGACAGGATGATCCTGACACAAGAAAACAAGTCAATACCTCCTGTAACCCTGTGACTTTTACTGTCTGACAATCCTGAACAAAGCATGAAATCCCACACAATCTCACCTGCTTTTTATATGTTTTAAAGATACTAGAAACAATATTATGGATAAATTACTGAAAAAGCAGTAT
>NW_009952801.1:5566918-5578961 GCF_000747805.2 Chaetura pelagica
CTTTTAATGTATATATCACGATAGTAAACCTCAAAGCAGTGTATTTAAGAATAATTTCTTAAAGATTAGGGGGAAAAAGGATAGTTTAATAATATGAAATAATATATTTGTTTTGCTGTTAATTGTCAAAGTATGCATACAATTGTCTTTGTCATGCAATCATTCACATATATAGACAGTGGCAACATTTTTATGTGAAAGAAAAAAATGTATGTCTACAGAAAATAAAATACAAGAACTACATAACCCTAACAGATACTTATTTCCACAGTAGCTGAATAAATGATGATCCTGAACATTTCAAATCAACTGTTAGTTTTCAGATCATTTGAACAAATAATTTAGGATCAGGATGGTAATCCTCTGATAATGGAAATGCTGAACAGCCATTAATGTCTTAATTTAAATTTTCTGTTATAGGTTGTGAATTTGAAAATCGCACAAATAAGTAAGTTATTTATTTATTTTAAAATTTTGCATCTCTGAAGTGTTTACTTGATTTCTTCTTTTTGTGCCTAAAAAATTGCCTTAACCAGAGAAAATGTCCAGTAAAAATCAGCTTTTGATAAAAAACTGAGCTTTGTATATAACATAGTTGCAAATCTGTATTATTCAGATGCAACAACCTACCCTCAGCTGTTTGAAATTAAATATTGAAAGCTATTCCACATTTGGAAATTGATATATAAAAATGCTCTTAACAGATAAAATCATGTACTGGTCACTAGAATAAGCACGCTTTAACTATTAGAGCATCAGAATAGCTGGTCTATATTATGGTCCAGAAAACTTTCTCCTGACTGGCTGTCCAAAAATATTTAATCTCTGGAAAATATTATGACTTCTGAAATGAAATGTTTTTAGCCTATACTTTATGTTACTTTTATTCTGTTTGATTTCAAGATCATACAAATAAGTGTAAAACTTATCTCTTGTGGCTGGATTGATACAGTGGAAAGGCTGTATTTTAATGTGATGACATTTTTAGATGCTATCTTTATAAACTTTGTAAACTTACAAATTTCAGATATCAGGCTTGTGTTTACTTTCTAGCTTTACATATTAAATATTTGAAAAAAATATTAAAGGAAATAATAAAAGCTTATGTATGATGTAAGGGAAGAAGAACTGATGTCATCTATCCACTCAGTGGATAAGGAATTGGCTGGATGGTCACACTCAAAGAGCTGTGGTAAAGGGATCAATGTCCAAGTGGAGATTAGTGACCCCTGATATTCCTCAGGGGTCAGTATTAGGACTGGGGCTGTTTAACATCTTTGTTGGAGACATGGACAGTGGGATCAAGGGCACCCTCAGCAAGTTTGCAGATGGCACCAAGCTGTGTGGTGTGGTCAGCATGCTGGAGGGAAGGGAGGCCATCCAGAGGGTCCCTGACAGGCTTGAGAGTTGGTACCATGTGGATATCTTGAAGTTCAACAAGGCCGAGTGCAAGGTCCTGCACATGGGTCAGGGCACAAATACATGCTGAGAGGAGAAGGGATTAAGAACAGCCCTGAGGAGAAGGAGTTGGAGGTGTTGGTTGATTAAAAGCTCAACATGAACCAGCAATGTGGACTTGCAGTCTAGAAAGCCAACCTGGGCTGCATCAAGAGAATGGCCACCAGGTCGAGGGAGGTAATTCTCCCTCTCTGCTCTGCTCTGCTCTCATGAGACCTCACCTGGAGTACTGTGTCTGGTTTTGGGGTTCCCAAGATAAAGACATGGAACTGTTGGAGCAAGTCTAAAGGAGGGCCACAAAGATCATAAAGAGGATCACAAAGATCTTTCAGGAGCATCTCTCCTATGAAGCAGGCTACGAGATTTGGGATTGTTCATCCTGGAGGAAAGAAGCCTCTGCGGAGACCATAATTGCAGCCCTCCAGTACTCGAAGAGGGCCTACAGGAAAGCTGGACAGGGACTTTTTATAAGGGCTTGTAGTGAGACAACGAGGGGTAACTGTTCTAAGCTGAAAGTGGGTAGATATAGATTAGATGTTAGGAAGAAATGTTTTACTGTGACAAAGTGTGTTACACTTGGTGAAAATAGTCACATGATTTATATTATGTGTGGGTTGCCACAAGTACATATTTATGAAGTAAGTTTGTATAAGATCAGATTTCAATATTGTATCAGAGTCAAAAAGTTTTGATCTAACATAAAGTCTTTGTCTATTCCACATTGATGTTGAGTCAGCCACTTATGTCTCCCAGACCTCAGCTGTGGCAGAGTACATGAACAACATAAACTCACAGTATTCTGCATTCAGAACTTGGAGAGGGCATATTTGCCTGGTGGCTAGTTAAAAGATCTGTGTTGAAAAACATGTGCATTTGCATTAATTAATTAATTTTTACAAGGGCATATAGTGATGGAACAAGAGGTAATGGTTTTAAAGTAGGAGAGGGTAGATCTAGGTTAGACATTAGAAAAAAATTCTTTGTGTGAGGGTGGTGAGACACTGGAATAGGTTGCCTAGGGAAGTTGTGGATGCCTCTCTGGAAGTGCTCGAGACCAGGTTGGATGGGGCTTTGAGCAATGTAATCTAGTGGAAAGTGTCCTTGCCCATGCAGGGTTTTGTAACTAGATGACACTTGAAGTCCCTTCCAACTCAAACCATTCTATGATTAATGGGTATCATATCACTATGAAATAATAATGGTTTATTATTTCCATTGACTCAAAGCATGAAAAGTATACAACAAATATATTTTTTTGGGAAAAAAAGAGCAGTGAAAACAAAGTAGCATTTTAAAGTCTACTGTAAATGTATTTTAAATATTTTATTTTTTGTTAGAATCCTGTAATTATGACCTTTTTCATATTGCTTTGCTTTCTTATATTTATTAACAAAAGGAAGCCTTCCAAATGTTTAAAATTCCCATATCCTCACCATTAGTGTAATTAGGACTTCTAACTTCACTTTCTACACAAAGTGGGTCAAATAAATTAGCTCCAAAATAGTCTGGAAACCTTCAGACAATGCACATTTGCTTTGTTCCTTTTTGCAGAGTACCATTTGAGAACCCCGAAGATGCCATCTTAGTACGGGCAGTGACAAGATCTCTGGTGGAATTTACCTGTCTTGACTGGAACAAAGTAGCCACTTGTCAAGAAAAACGGCTTGAAAGCAAACCAGAAGAACCTCATGAGAAGCTGACAATCCAGTTTAGATGAGTGCTTTCTTCCTTAAGAAAAAAAATCATTCCTCTCCTTAGTGTGAAGATAAGCTTCCTAAGTTAATATCTCTATAAAACAAATATGCTAAAATGTGCATCTAATTAAATGAACTTACAGCAAAAAAAAGTAGTAGTGTAACCCTCCTTTTATCATCAGATATTTAATGTGGAAAGTGAAGAAATTAAGTAAATAAATGATAAATAGAGGCAAGGTTACAATAAAAGCTGTTGGAATGCAATTCTTACCATATTTTTGGTATCAGAAATTGTTAAAGATAAGCAGCAAGTTAACTTTTAAGAAACTAAGGATAAATGTATTCCTTGTAGTTTCCACTGCAGAATTAGACTTAATGTAGTCACTAGCAGTAATTTATTTTCCTCCCTCAAAATAAAGATATGAGAAAGCAGCCATTAAGCTTTTCTCATTTCTGAGATCAAAATTTCAATCTGCTAATCTGTGTGCTACATGAATGCACTGAAACTCTTCATTTGAGGGGCGTACTCCTTTAGTCTTGATGCAATGGAACCATGAGCTCTCAAGTGTGCTGGTACCAACTCTTGCCTCTGGCTGCTAATACTTTGCCAGGATTCAGGGCTCTGCTTACTGGTCCATTTGGAGATGAAGGGTTTGCCATACACACTGAACTGTCCCAAGGCAGCTGACAGGTTTTAACACACTCTCTTCTATCATACAACAATGTAGCTCTACAGCTGACACCTTCAGCTTTTAAAACCTGTTACCACTAAGGAAGCTCAGCTTAAAGTCAGTGCTGTCTGATGTATCAAAGCCCTTCTTCAGCCTATGGCTTGTCTTCTGAATTTCTTCATTCTCTCCTAAGTTAGCACAGAGCCACTGGACAGTCTAGGTTGGCAGGGATCTTACTTAATCCACCTTCTTGCTGAAAGCAGGTCTGAGTTTAGCTTATCCAGTGCCTTGTCAAGGTGAGTCAAGTATCCCCAGTGAGGGAAGTACCACCACTTCTTGTCAATCTCTTTCAGTGTTTAATTGCACTCCAGAGCATTTTTTCTTATATTCAGATGGAATTTCACCTGCAACAACTTGGGCCTGTTGGCTATTGTCCTGTGCCTGGGCATCCTCCATCCTCTTTGTAACTACCTCTCATTATTGGAGGACTATGATTGATTGAGGACTACGATGATATAGGACTAGATCTCTCCAAGTTGTCTTTTCTCTGGGCTGCACAAACCAAATTCCTCCAACCCTCTGACCATCATGGTGGCACACTTGCTGGACCTTTCATTTTTTAATGTCTCTCTTGGACTTACGTTGACCAAAAGGGGACGCAGTATTCCAGATGTGGCCTAGGAACTGCCAAGTGGGGTAATGACACCTTTGATCAGTTGGCTGCACTATACTTTTGTGTTCACTGACCCATAGCACCATTTGCCTTCAGTGCTTATTCCCCACTAGGACCCTCAGGTTCTTTTCAGCAGATGCAGACAGATCCCAGGCTGTACTGCTGCTTGGGATTACTCCATCCCAGATTCAGGGGACGGAATTAAATCTTTGGTAAATCTTATCGTTCCTTTAACCTTTTTTATGTTGAGATGCCTTCCTCACCACCTTTTTTATTTCAACTTCCCTATTTTTCTTGCTTAAAGGTCCATGCATCTGTAAATGTCCTTGTATTAGCCACATCTTTGTGGCTTTAAAAGGTAGATCAACACCTTGGTTTTGATTAGGTTTCAAGAACATTTAATTTCTCAAATTGAATCAGCCTACAGAGAAGCAAGACCAAACTGAGCATTGACTGACATGTTTTCTTAGAGGTCCTCCCCAGATAACTGTCCATTAGGATTTAGTAAGTCTAATCCCTAGTTTGTCTTCAGACTTTTAACTCTGACAGTTGCGTTTGCACATGGAGGTAAGTCTATGATGTAAATCTATGATGTAATCATATGATGCAATTTCACAATCCCAGAATCTGTAGATTTTACATGTCATAAAGCTGAATTTATGAGAGTTAATCTGAAAGTAGAGTGTATCCCACTTGGAACTAGACTAAGGTAGTAAGCAATGTAATTTTAGAGTAAATTCCTTGGGTTTTTTTTCCAATTTTTTAAATCAAATTAGAGGCACAGTATTTCTGACCTGGAATATTTTTCTGCCTCTCTCTTTATTAAAAAAAATATTACAGTGAAATGATTGTTTTAATTTTCTGCTCAAGAGAATGCTGCAATGTAATGTTAAAACATAAAGAATTTTATTATAGAATATTTTTTAACAACTAATATAACTTTTTTTTTTCAAATAATGTAATTTTGAAAAGAAAATATACATTTTACAGGAGTGACTGTTAAAGAACTTAAACATGACTTCTTGTAATCTTTTGAGCATACAGGTGGGCTCAGAGAAGACAATGAGTTTATTTACACATATATAATTTTTGATGTTGAAAAGTCCATCAAAACCTCTTAGATTTTTTGGCCCTCCCACTTTTGCACACAAGTGTCCCATAGATTAAACAAAACCCCAAACCCCCATGCCATGGGATCCAGAAGCTCTTCATTGTCATGTTTGCTACCTGGTAAGATCTGTAGTTTGTAAATGTTGGATGCTGTCCCAACAAGTTACAAGTCACTAGAATCACAGACTGCCAACATGTCCACCTTACTTAAAAGGCAGTGCTTCCCATCTGCTCATCCATTTGAGCTTTGTCAAAAGGCTTGAGTCTGTTTCAAAGCCATTAGTGAAAAATGAGTAATGTTAGATATTTATATATAAAAATACTTGAATTACAAAGGAAATGTATGATTTTGCTGAGAATTCCCTTCAGTTAGATAAGAAAAACCTTGGAAATCTATCTGCATCAAAAATCTAAAGTGATTTGAACATGAAACATTTAGTTGACTAGAAGATATGCTGGTAGTTTCAGAAGCTCTTAGATATTTTTTACTCAATCTGATGTCTCAGGGTGAAGAAAACAGTAGAAGAGAGATTAGATATGAAACAACACGTAGCCTAAAATTAGGGAACAGGAACTGTGATGAAGCAGGCTAGATAGATTAGCAGTTGCTACATTCTTAAATCTAGCAAAACAGCTGAAGTGAGAACTCCATTTTTCCTAGTGGAGGGGAAGAATCACACACCCTTGAAGGTGCAGGTGTGTCTGTTGGCTTTGCACTCCACAGCTGTCCTGTCACTAAAAACCTTGCTTAAGGAATCAGGCAATTAAAGTAGAATGAAAATTCATGTGCAAGTTCCTTATAAGTAACACATCACACAAGATGTTTCCTCCAAAACATGATATGCAACAGCTAGTCATTACCACAAGTTTATGGAGGAGCTATCAACCATGATCTTCCAATGGAAGAGCTGTCACTGGTTCCAGGTGAGGAAGACAGAGGTAGCTCTGGAGCATCAGTGTGCACCAGGACCCCAACTTGGATTGCCACAGCTCTACTCTGAGGCTCAGTACAGAGAAGAAAGTGTGGCAGCCTCTGCTAACAGTGACTTTGAAGGCTTTTCAAATTAGAATGAGAACACAAGTTCATAATCTGTCAATGATCCCTTCAGACATATTTCTAATGTTTGTACTTTCTTCTATTGCTTGGGCTTTTCTTCTCTATCAAGAAAAACCCTAAGCTGGCAGAATGAAAGAAGGATTTGTGCTGTGGGTTTTACCACACTTCTGAAACTGTGAATCGTTTGTCCAAAAGGGTTTCCACTTTCAGAGAAACCTCTGAGTGACACATCCCGGTGACACCCAAATGCTATGCATGACTAAAGAACCAGCAGCTCTTCTGCAGTCCCAAGAGTGACTGCATCACTACTCCATTTCAAGTTCCAGGCATGAATCCCTTGCTTGCCAATTGTCATGGAATTAAACTTGTACACCTGAGCTACTGGAGGCCCATGCACGTCAAATGAGAATGTCCCAGCAGGCATTGACAGATAAGGTAAACAAGAATTGCCACTCAGTTCCCTTCTTTTAAAAAACTTCCCTTTATTCTTCACAATTTATTCTTCTAATCCTTGAAATTAAAACACAGGTACATTCCCTGCACAGATGCATTTATGTATCATCACTCTTACAGTTTTCAGAATATTAAACAAAAACTTTCAATATATTCAATGGTAAAAAATGGACAGCGTTTTTTGAGGATGGTCCTTATTTCTCCAGGTTGAAGGATACTGCCATGTTCAAAACACCATTTATTCACCTAACAATTAGGGAATCTCAAATTTTTCCATCCTTTTGCAGCAAGTGATTTTTTTTGGTTGTGGCATTCCCATTGATTTCATGAGACACAGTAAATCTGAGTGAAAACAGCATAGTTAAGGGGAGCTATGTTCTAGGTAATGGTATTTACTTGAAAGCATAAATGAAATCTCAGTTGTACCAACAAACACGTGAATTTTCCCATTTAATTTACTGTGATCCGGTTCGGCATAAGCAATACTAAGCATCCTTTATGTTTATAAAACACTTCATAAGCAACAACCCAGTGTGCTCTAAGGCATCTTTACCTGAAAGCTGAGATTTAGAAACCAGTATTCTTGTCAGTCAAAATGTTTTAAATCCCTCTGGTCTTCCCTTCATAAGACTCTGACAAACTTGGAATATTTCTGACCAAACCAATACTGGAGTAATTCTGTTGAAACACTCATTTCACAGTCAGCTTGTGACATCTGAAATGGTAGTACCATTTAATAAAATTGCTACAATATAGACACTATTGTTTTGTACTCACTAGTAAAAAATATTTATAGTCATGTCAGGAAAAATTGAGAATTCAGATTACTAGTTTGGAAATTAAACTGCTACTGAATTCCTTCATATAAAGCTTCATGAAGTGATGTAGAGAAGCAATTTAACAGTTGGCTTCCCAATGCTTTTAACTACAGTCCTGTGTACTTGCAGAACAAGTATTTAAGGTATTTTAAAACAGATTTTAGGTTCTGCAAACCTTAATAATGCAAATAAAATGCTTTTTATTTAATCTGGAAGTGTTCAAGGCCAGGTCAGACAGGACTTTGAGCAACCTGGTCCAGTGGGAGATATCCCTGCAGATGATGGGGGGTTGGAACTAGATGATCCTTAAGCTACCTTCCAACCCAAACCATTTTATGATTCTGTTTTTCACTATGTGGCTTATTAACCACAGATACTCATATATTTTCCCTCTGTTTACTGTTGGTATACATACAGATGGATCTTTGACACTTTTATATCAGATAATAAATACCTAATTTGACAATCTACAACAAAACCTGAAGGAATTATAGATAAATTAGTCAGTATTTCATCTGATGATGAACAGAGACATGCTATCTTTCAAAGGGAGTCTTGCATAAGCTATGCTGTAAGAACTCGGACGTGGTCAGCATAACAAATTCTTTAGAAACTGTAAGGTACAGGGACATAGCCAGAACACTTAGTTGCTTCCTACCCTCTTATTCCTCAGAATCTTTAATTTTTTGAAGAGCAATGTCAGCTAAGTCAGTCTGACTTTCCAGGGGACTTTCAGGATTCAGGGCTAGTGACACCTTCTCTTTGGTAAATTCAAGTTCTTCTGTTCGGTCAGTAGCATGCTTTGGATGCACTTCTTTGGTAGCATCTGGACGAAGATCTGACTGTTCTTCACTTGTAGAACTACCCTCTACTAGTTGCTCTTCTTCTAAACAAAAGAGAAATTGCATCATAAGTATAACTGTCATCTTATCTGCAAGCAAACATTTTTGTTATTGAAGAGTATTGAACATGAGGAAACTGCATCGATTGCAAAAGTGATTAATGTAACCACACTTCATCAAAAAAGAACGAAGATACTAGAGTTATGCTTAAGTTGCTGTAAGATTATTCCGAAACTAAACCTACACAAAGCTCTCATCTATTTATCTTCAATTTTGCCATACTTCTTTTTAATATATAGAGGAGCAGAGTAGGACAGTTACTTTAGTTTTCAAATCAAACATGCTTTATTAACACTATTATTAGAGTTAGCTTTTCAAAGAATGGCTGAAGGTCAATTAAACATAAGAGTACAGGTGCATTTTGTTTTTCTTTAAAAAAAAGGGCATGTATATGATTACATAGGAAGCCTTTTTGCATATAACAGACTGAAGAAATTATTTGCTAATGAATAGCTGATCACAATGAACTTTGGTTGAAGTAATTCTAACATTTATAACCTGACTGCATCAAACAGAATCAACTGTTGCGCCTTTATTTTTCAAGAGAAAAAAAAAAGTAAAGTAATTTTATGCCTTGATTTTGCTAAGTAGGGGTTGTGTGCTTATAATTCTTACAAGAGGGGAATGCTGAGTTGGAAGCCCATACCTTCCCAAGTTGTTCATCTGGGTTTCTCATTCTGACAACACTGCCCAAGCCCTGCCAAGGTCTCATCTGGCTATGGAGAGTAGCATGAAACTCCTACATGTTTTTGATTAAAGACTTGGATTTTGAAACAGTGCAGTCTAAGTCAGAATACTTTAGTGGTAGACACCTATGCAACTCCAGCCTTAAAAAAAGTTTAGAAACTACATGACATTTGTGAATGACAACATTAGAATTCCAAGTGCAGGTATACTGTTATGCTACAACAAAGATTTATTTCAACTTCAGCTGTTACAGGGTTTAAGACCTGTTGCTGTTGTTCCTTGTGGTGCGGTTAATACAGCATTAGTTTCAGCAATCTACAGATTCCAACCTTTCTTTTGCTTCTTTTCTTGTTTCCTTTTTTCTTTGGCAGCTTCTAGTTCTTGTTTCTCATGAATCTCCTTCAGGGTCTTGCAGACTTTTTTGTGGGTAAACCAGTGAATCTTCTGGCAGTTCTGGTCACAGTACATCACCTGAAAGTTATCAAAGCTATCAATTCAGCTCTATGTAAAAAACAAAACAAAACTACAATATTCTTGCATTTTATAGTGTACCAAGTTAAACCTCTCTATGTATACTGCTTAATGGTATTTTTAAGCCATTTGAAAGGTCATATGGAATGATTCTAACCTATATAAAACTCTATTTTAACTCTTGAAGATACAGACACTTTACTCTTTTTAAATTCTTATACAGACACACATGGAAATCCTAGTATTCCAATCTATGAATTTCAGGCATCTGTCCCGGAGGTAGATGGCTTGCACTTTTTCAGTGTAGGCCTATGTGTCATTCTTCCTAAGTCTACACAATAAACAGTCAAGCATTCAAAATCCTCAGCACATCAGTGATACTATTTTTTGTGATTCATTGGAACTATTTATGGATTCTTACCATTTTACATACTGAACATCTTTTGTCTGCTCCTTTTCCCCCACAAGTTGTACAAAATTCAGCATCCACAAAACCCACTTGGCCAGTAATAGCTTGTGTAAGTACAGAAAAAGCTGTAGGATCAGAACCCTAAGAGGTAAGAGAAGAGGTGATAAAGAGATTAAAAACCATTATCATGAAGCGGGACACAAAAGAGAAAAAACAGCAATGCAAGCTTCTAAGCAGCCAGCTGCAGTCCCACTGAAGAAACCGTGACAGCAAGAACATAAAACTACATCACAGAACTTCAGCTCACATGCCCAACCTAACATGTATATGGTTAGATAACTTTTTGTATATGAAGGTAACTTACTCTTTAGCTTCTGTAGAAGGAAGTATAAAAATTACCATATTTAACTCTAAATTCTTCATAACAGTGTCAATGAACTCAGTTTTCTTTACAGACTAGTCATCTGCCTGTAGATCAGCAGCAGCAGATGTTTGCAGATTAGTGGCTGTGCTGCTGCACAGACAGATATTTAACTTGTCACTGACAGACTGTTCTCTGTGCACGCAGATACTGCAGAGCAAATGGTGAGAACTCAGAATCTTCAAAAGAATGATTTGCAGGTGTTGTTTGCAGAATCTTTCCCATGCAATACAAGCAGTAAGATTTAGTATATTTTACTGGTAACCATAAGCTACAACTATTCTCTTGGGCCATGATGTAAACAGTGAAAAAAAATGCCAAGTTGCTCCAGCTCTAAGTAAATCCTTAAACTGTCAGATTACCAGAGCAAACACATGACCGTAACTACAACAAGGCTGGGATGCCCAGATTGAATCCAAGTAATTGTGCATGCCCAAGGTCAAGGCCTTCCAAACAATTCAAAATTTATAGCACATCCTCCTTCCCAGTTCTGCAAAGTGGAGAGAAATCCAATGCAACAAACTGCATTTCTTTAAAGGGAGAAGGCAGGAAAGACTGAAAGCTCTTCTAAGAAAAAAAGGACAGGAAGGAAAATGTTTATTCTTAAACAAGTCTTAATGCATCATGATGACTTCTGTTTTCACGCTGTGTTTATTTTTCTGACAGACAAACAGTAGAGATTGCATTAAACCTCAGGACATTTTAGTAGACTGAAGCCACTTAAGATGAAAGCTATTTTTAATTCACTCAGCACAGTCCAAAAAAGTCACAAAACTGTTCCACTCCCCCAGTGTTAGTGCATGCAATGTCTAGCTCTCAGAAATCAGAGAGAACATTCTTAAAAAAGAATAGTAATTCCTGTGTAAGATTTATTATGAACTAATCAGTAGTACTATAATGAAGAATTGTGTTAGTGAAGGTGTCACCAAAAACTGAAGTTAGATTTTTTTAATTTGTAATTTTGATTTCCTAATTCAGATACACATTTTGCTCTATACTGCATCATCTTTCCTCCCTGTGATAACAGGGAACTCCATAATGTTTCTTTTTCTACCATCTTATATTACCAACTTTTCATGTACACTAGAAACAATCAATGCATTAAATCTAGGAGATGATTCAATCTTTAATTTAACTTAGATATTGTGAAAAAGAGTGCAAAAAGAGTGCATCTGTGTCTAAATGTTAAAGCAAATTGGCAAAGAAAAACTGAAACAAC
>NW_009952801.1:5579001-5596754 GCF_000747805.2 Chaetura pelagica
TTAAAAGCTTAAGTATTTAAGCATTTATAATGGACACACAAAAAATCTACTAACTGAAGTATTTTAGAGCATTTTCCTGCAAAATTAATTTAAAAAATTCAGTTTGCCAGAGAGTTCAGGACATCAAAAAACTTTGCTTAATATAACACATTGCAGGAGCTGAGAAAAAGAAAGATGGCTTAGTTTCAACTACATTTACTACGCAAGTTGCTTAGAAAGTATTTTTTTTTGACAGGAATAACTTACTATTTCAACAGGAGCAATACTTCTCACGAGCTGCTGGAGCAAAGTAGCTTCACAGTAAGGAAACTTTCGGATACTTTCTCGAATTAGCTTCTCTTGATACACAGGGAAACCATCTTTCTCTCTCCCTTTCAAGAGACTGAATTTTTAAAAAATAAAGTAAAATAAGAAGTCACATAGTAAATGTTCAAGAACAAATATACAGCATGCTGTACTCTGTCCTCTTTCAAATTATAAAGAGGTATTATAATTTAAAATAAGTTGGCAACTTCAAATTTACAAGTGTTTAAAATGCAAATTATTTTTATTCTAATGCACAATCTTAATGAAATTGAAAAGAACTAAATGTGTACTCTGAAACCAGTACTTACTAGTTCAACCACACATTGAAAAATAATAACCTACAGGTCGACTCATATCAATATCAGACTGAAGTAGTAAAATGCTTTGTTGTGTTTAAAAATGAGCATTGTAAAAAATGAAGAATGCACAATAGTTTACAATACTAATTCTGCTTCACTCATGTTTAATAATGTTATAATCCTGATGCCTTTGCATTTTATCTGGTTGGCTCCTGCTTTTTTATATGGATTGCTGATCTAAGTATGTGAAAGCTGACATCATAATTTCTGTATCACGTAGAAGTCCACAGAGGTCTATGGGGAAAGTTATCCTTCCAAATGTCAGGCCACTTACTTTAATACTTTAAGATAAGGCAGCTTGTTTAGTTACTCTGGGTGGATTCTGGAGATGCATGTAAGTGATTTAACAGTGCAAGTCTCATCCAGAGCAAGCAGGAGTTGCAGTTCTCAGCTGCTTATGTGTTTTTGAAAAAAAATTTCACCCTGTATGACTGCTGGAGAGCAAAATGGCAAGAGAAAAAGTTCCCAGATTATATCTATGGGACATAGAGAGATTCTTTTTTCAAGCCTATCACTTTTGTTTTTTCTCCACCACATGCTGCTGTCCGCTGCTTCATAGTGTATGTGTGATTGTCAAGCTCTAACCAGATCCAGCAGGGAGCAGAAACTCTAGGAATGTTTCCCTTGTACCCCAGGAAAGGGCAATGCCACTTCAGACAGAAGAAAGGGAGCCAGTGTCACCCTGCAGTGACTGCAGCTGGGATTATTTGAAAATTTACTTGGCATAAACTTTATCCAAGACAATCCAATCAATTATTACAGTTGGCTTTTTCTGGTATCTGTAAAGCTGGTTCATACATATGCTGTCAAACCTCTCTAGAAATACGTACCTTTTGATAAACCCATCTAGTTTATCCTCTCGCTCTTTTAAGAATGTAATACATTTCTGGAAGATGCAACTGATGTAGTGCATTTTCATAGCAAGTACTTCATTCATATCTTTCTGCTTCATACATTTCTCACAAATTAGATCCAGAACCCTGTAACATTTCTGCAGTGCTTCTACTTCGGCCAATAGAGGGTTCTCTTTTACCAGTAATACAATCTACGAAACAGATTGAAGAAAAAGTAATGCAATTAGGAACCAGTATTTTTAAACTTGAGCATCAGCATTACAGGTTATAGCTCACTGTGGCTAAATTTCAGTGGAGTTTCTAATATTCCTCCACTTCCGTCTTATGCTGTCTTCCTGTTCTTTTTTCAGTCATTATTTAGTATACTGTAATTCACAGTTCTCATACAAGAAACATTTAAAATTAAGACTGGTATTAAAAATAATCAGGATCAGGATTTTTTCAGAATAAGAACCTGAAGAATCAAAACTATTTCAAAAGAAACTTACACAAACTACCACACATCGTCATAAAATCTCTTTCCTTTTGAACACCTAAAATAAACTGAAGCTGTATGATCTAAGCAGCTTCACAGAACAACACATGAACCTCATGTAATCTTGGAGTACTTCAGGTTGACTAACTAGTCAGGAACTGAACTAACCATTTTAAGAGGAAACTGTGTACTCTACCCACTACATCAGCTGCCACTGGCACATTACTGTTTGCATGTGCTGCAGATACCTAGTTGGCAACTGTTGACAAATTCCTGACTTTGAATAGCAAGCCCAAGGAACTTGTCTTTGAATTTAGGCATGATAACTTCTCTGAACTACACAGGAGGAGCAAACAACAAAAGACATTATCTTCAGCAAATATACTGGCAGGTAAAAACAACTATCTCTTGTCCATATTTTGGAAACTGCAGCAGCAGTGCATATTACTATCGTGAAGCAGTGCTGAAGGTAGGAAGATACATGCTGAGACAAGCACTGAGAGAACAATGAGATTTTGTGAAGATAGGACATTATTTTGTTTCAACTTCAAGTGGGGTCAGGGAAAAAAGAGGACAAAACCATGAAAGCTACTGATGCAAAACATCTCTCCACTTAAAGGTGTTAGTTCAAGGTTCTGGTGTATGTGAACTCAGAAATAGCCTCATTTTTAAATCATGTCTAAATGTTGAGACTGATTCTCATTTTCAGAAGCATCTGAATTACTGGATAATGCTTTTGATCTCAACTGGACTCTCAGAAGAACTAAATGCTTTCTGACATAAAGAAACAATTCCCATGCCAACACATAAAATTTACATATTACTCCACCTTAACAGGATGCATGTTAGTAGTAGTAATAATTTTATGTAGAGGGCCAGCTAATTTTATGGGCAGTTTTGGTTCTTTATCTAAGCCTTGTGGTTTAGTATAGTAGTCCAGCCTCTCACGTGGAAAGAAGTTGTTGATGACAGTCACACAGTCATGTTGACCTATAGGCACACAAGGAAAAAAAACAACACACCAATGAAATTAAATAATAACCTAAAAATAAGACATAAAACAAAATGTTAGTATAAGCAATACAGGTCAGAATTACTCACACAGGAGCTCAGCATGATATGCTTTGCACTGGTAACTGGCAACTCTTGCCATTCTTTTAAATTCAGTAAGTGTAACTTACTGACTCCCAGAAGGGATTAACATCTTGAAATTTCATTTTGAGAACTCTGTCCCATTCCCATGTCTTCTTTCCCCAGTAAGCCAAAACTAAGAGAACTGGTATTCCTCACCAGAGTTATACTGCATTAATAGTGTCCTACTGGTGTTAAAATTTCTCAAAAGTTCTCTCAATTTGTGTTGACACTTCTAAGATTTCAGACCTGAACAGACATTACTGTATTAACCTAAAGTGGAAGAATTTAAAAGAACAGAACATGCTCAAAATTTACCAAAAAAAAAAAAGACAAAAAAAAAAAAGACTGTGATGAAAGTAAGAGGATGAGAGAAGTTACACCTCCTTCTTGTTTTCCACATCTGACAATATGATGGATTGCTTGGCTAAAAGGAAGGTAAAATTTAGCTTCTCTAGTTCAGGACTTCATTCTTTAAATTGATTGATTTATCTTGGCACTAATCCTATTAATCAGTAGAATAAGACACAGCCAACCAAATTCCAGCATTTAAAACACTCCACTGTTTTAGAAGAGACTGTCCTAAGCTAACAAAGTACAGTGTAAAACAAATGACAGGGGAAGAACTGTCCTAGCTTCCCACACATAGACAGATGAATTGGACAGAGAATAAAAAAGAACAGGAATGGATTCCAATGTTCAGACTTACACAGAGTAGCGTATCTCAGGATGCCTGAAAATATTTATTCTATCTTAGTGACATGAAGTGATTTTAAACAAGAATTCTCAGAAGTTATGCTGGAGAAAACATTCCCCATTCACTAACAACTCAATTTGGCATCACACTGGAAAAGACTCTCCAAATCCAAAGCAGAATCAATAGGAGTGGACTCCTTTGACACATTAAGCACATAGTTAAAAGTTTTGCTGCTTGAACCTCAAGTAAGCAATGTCAATCTTTTCTGCTTTAAAAGACCTGAATGAGATACAATTGAAATTGAAACTGAAGAAACTGACTTTTCAAGGAAGTAAATCTAAATGGCAAGATAGGCTCTTGAATCCAGAGCACCTAATGGAGTTGCAAGAGAGTTGGCAGAAATTTAAACACGAGAAGGTTGTGTTGAAGGGAAGATACAGGTCCTCATTTATAGTTGTCAGGAAGGTCATCTGGACAGCAATAGCTGAGTCCTTAAAATGACTCCACTTTTTCTGGTAATATCTTATCACATGTTCTTGAACTAAATGGAGAAAAAGTGGTATATTTGGCAATGTTAATCCAGGAACCATCCAGCACTGTCAAGATGGGTAGAGAAAAGTGTTTTGAAAAAAAAACAACACAACAAAACTATGAGCAAAGGGAACACAACAACATAAAAAAGCCTGGTTCCATGTTTTGCCCAGGATCACACAGCACATGGGAATGATAGATCTTTTGTTCTAGTCAGGTTCAGGTCAGTAAGTACTGACTAGCTCAGAAGAGGTTCCAAGACTCCTCCCTCTCCCAAATGCAGAGGGAGAAGGGCAGGAGGTTACTCAGCCACCAGCACACAGCAGGCTCGTGGCAAAGCTCAGAGGAGAGCTCCCAACACCCAGTGCTATGTTAGCTCCTTCCCACAAAATAAGCCCCAACTATGCACTTAGTACCGCAGAAGCACATACCTGAACTTCAAGCCCTTCAGATGTTACCAGCTTCCTCTCACTATTTGAGAGTGATGACACTGCAAAAACTGCATGTTTGGAGAACAGCAGCATCTGTTCTTACAGATAAGGTAATTTGTGCTTTTACAGAACAAAGCATGGAAATAGAATACAAATTGACTCTGTTACAGGATGAGATCTGAAAAAAAAAGCTGAACTGCATCAGTTCAGAACTGGTCATTAGATAATGTTTCTCTAATAAACAAGGGAACCTAACATTTTACTTCTTTATGAATTTAGGAAATTTTAATAGACTTTCACCTTACCTACAAAAGCAGCCATCTGAGCTGCTGTCCTTCCCACAGAGTTGACAACATCAGTCTCTGCTCCAGCCTCTAACATCATCCAGGTGATTTCTTTGTTTCCTGAATTTGGGGGGGGAAATATGGAGAATGAGAAAGAACAGACCAGAACTTGTAATTCTTTATGTTGTAGTAAACCAAGCAGTGAATTTCCTAAAGACCAGGAATAATACTGAGGGAAATAAATGTCTTTAATGTCATTATTTTAAGAATGGATTAAGAGAAAGGCACAGTGCTGCCTCCTTATTTATGGTTCCAGAGGATCAAATCAAAGTAAAAACTAAATTCAGACAGGATGTAATTCTGCTCTCTGTAACATCCATTCAGCTCCCTGTAGAGCTTATAGGAGTCATATGCATATAACCACAAAAGAGCTTGGTCCTTCTGGATAGCAGTATAGAAGCAAATTCTTCTAATCTAGTTTGACAGTTCAACTACAACATTTGCTATTCTAAGAAGAAAAACAACTCCAGTACTATTATGTAGCAGGAGCACAGAGAAGAGAACAGATTGTTCCTTTCTCCACAGCGGGAACTGGGTGTTCAGACTGGGCTAAATATCAAGGAAAATGAAGATAAAATTTGATGGGAAGATTAGATTACTTAATTGATGCCCTTTGGAGACTAATAAGGACACTTGTCACCACTCACACTGGTTCTGCTTTCAGTGGCATTCTTACTTTATCAGTTTTTGTGCATGTGTTAAGTAAAGTGAATATAAAAAAAGAAGGGGGTGGTGTATGGAAATGAATGTTTCTGATTTAAAAACAAAGACATTGCGTCAGTAGTGCTCACACACCTTCTGCATTCAGGGATAACAGACCTTCAGGCCAACATTCAGAAGCATTCAAAACCAGCATAACAAGTTAAAAGCTCAGCTGCGAAAATACTGTCAAAGTCCTGCATTTTCCATAAAGCTGCAGTCGTTTTACAGCCTCTAAGAGGTTGTTCCCATCTATCTGCTGCAGCTCTGGCATTGCTCAATGCTACAGAATGCTGAAATTTTCCAAATTGGAAAATTCCAATTGCAAAGTTTTAGCAGAAAAGCCATCTGATTATCCAGTTGAGGTTCATATTCACACAGATACCTTTCTTCTTTTATACTTATGATGAAAGAAGGCTGAGATTAAACTCTATCTGCTAAGAAATCTTACTTGTCTAGAATCTCCTTTTTGGGCAGATGTAAGTGGCCTAGTAAAGCAGATACTTAAAATAACCTAGTATTCCCAAATCTAATCTTTTCCCCAGAAAGAACAATGTTTTTGGTGTAGTGTCTTTTTCTCACTCAAGGAAATAATTGTTCCTTTCACCAGGGAAAAAGAATAGCAAGAGGAAAACTGCAAACTACCACTTGAGACAGGAGAAGATATATAGAGCTACACAGACTTTCATTAAAAAAAAAATAATGTAAAAGTAGAGGGAAAATTAATGACATGTTTTTAGAACTTTAATTTTTTTAAGGCCAGAAGATAATTGCAAAAATAACGTAGGAGAAAATAAAAATTTAAAAATACTGGATTGTTTTGACAATGGTTCACATAAAATCTAAATTTGCTAAACTTGAACAATAAAAACAGGTCAACATTTTTCTTTAAATTATTAATTTATGGCAAATCCATTAATGTAATGAAAATCTGTGATCTATGTTGAGTAAGTAGTTACCTGAAAGCCCAGCAAACATCAAGGCAGTATATCCATGCTCATGTTCATTGCAGTTAACATCAGCTCCGTGTCGCAAGAGCAACCTGCACATGTCCACTTTCCCTTTGTACGCCGCGTGCATTAGGGGGGTCATGCCATGCTGACGAGAGGAAGAAGCATACAAAAATAATTCATTGTACCTCTTGATCCCCACCCTATTAGTAATTTTCACTAGTACACACATTCAGTATAACTACCAAAACCCTAGTTACAACAGAAAAGCTTACAAAATTCTTGATGTAAAAATAGTTACTAAGGTGTAGTCATTTTCCATTCCATGTCTTATTTCTGGTTATGCTGTGCTATATACAAAAAAAACAGACCACTTGAATAAATAAAAATCATTTAACACCAATTGGTCATTAGCCCTTTGTGTAAGATACTAGGGTTAAAGAGAACTAATGCTTCTGCTAGCTGGAGAAACTTGCTTTATAAAATGTTTTAGGTTGCTAAGTTATTACTTTTCTCCTTTGTTACATGTTAAACAACAAGAAAATCAGGAATAGGCTGCTGTTGGTTTTGCCTTTACAAAGACCTGCAGTTTCTGAAATCCACCTAGGTCAATTTTAGTTATGATTACTGGTAATTGTGCTATCCTCCTCTCTCACATTTATCCACCCTTTTGGTAGTGTCTGATCTCACCTCAGCCAGAGTTCTGAAAGCCCTTGTAAAGACACACAGCTCTAGGTACAGTTTAATAACCACAGAGTTTTACATCTAGCTTTTTGATAAATTGCACCACTGCAAAAAGGATTTGTTTCAGCAAGGGAGGAACCAAGTTTTTATTAGAGTTGCACCAGTCAAAGCTGGCAAACACTAGGTGAAGTTTTCAGAATCAGGGTGAATTGCAAATGCAGGCTCTTCTGCTCTCACAGGGCAGAGAGAAGCACATTTTTGCTTGAGAAAATTGCACGATGTTCCATTTTTAGAATTTTACATGCTTTTTCCAACATGCTGTTTATTCTCACTTAACATCCACTCAGGATTCATGCTACCAGCCAAGACTTAATAATTGCCCAAGAACATTCTCCAGCACTGAATACAAGGGAGTGTGCTTTGGTTTGTCCCTGAAGGAAATCAAAACGGCATTTTCTTCCCATTTTTTGCATGTTAAGGCTCTGTGCATGAATACACTCATGTACACAGTGACTGCAGCTCTGCAATGCATGCTAATGGGATACTCTGAAGTCATCCAATTGTCAGCTTCAGCCTTAACATGGTTTTTTTTTCAATTCATGACAGAATAAAACCTAATAAAGTTAAATCTATCAATGTAATTTTCCTTCCTAAAACTAAGAGAAATTACAAAATTTAAAATTACAATAACAATTTAAAAGTATTATTTCTTTATTTCTTATCCTAACTGAAAACAATAAAAAAACATTATTTGATGCATTGTAGTTCAGTTAGCTGAAGTATTTCTGGTAAACTGCAATATAAACTGTCATTACAAAAAAAACAAAAGACCTGAGAAGTACACAAACATTAAACAAATTTGTGATTAGTTTTGTTTGCGGTCCTATATAGGTAAGTAAAGTCTTTTTACCCTAATATGTAAAATATGTTACATAGACAGCAATTTTTATGGGCCAATCCCAGTTTGGAGTCATAGTACAGATTCTCCTCCTTTAGCATGCAGAAAAGTACTGCTGTAAGGGTGATATGAGCACATTACGGTTTTTGACTGGAGAAGGAACATCTGGAAAACAATGACTTCAAGTTTGGCTACCTCTTGAATGCTGGTTGTTTCAATTCAAAATCTGTCTGATGATTATATAATAAAGGGGTTTATAGCTGGCATTTGGTTTTTTTCATCTCCTCCTCCTGAGAAACTTTAAGAGTTTACAGTTAAATTTTTAAAGTGTCAGGCTGCAGTGCGGATTGAAGAAACACATCAAGTAAAAACCGTGGGCATTTGTTAGAAAATGGGATTTTAAGCCACACTGATGTCAGCCTTTTACATTCACAGCAAACAAAAATCTGGAAAAGCTTGGTATCCTGTACTACATCCCTATGCAGAAACTGAAATTACTGCAAATACTCTTCTCAGGCTGAATATCAAAGACAGGTCCAGCAACAGGCTGTTTTCTGACTGGCATTTGGATTGTCAGTACAACACACTTAAAAAACCACACCAGCCGACAGTTTCTTAAGAATATGAAGAACACAAATTATTCTTCCAATATTAAACCTAGAATGAAGAATCTGTTTTCTAGCTGCTACAATGTCTCATTCCTCTCTCCAAAGATCCATTCTTTCAAATTCATTCTGTAGGACAAAAATGAATTTTCCCAGTTTCTTGTTTGTTTTGTAGGGATGTTACATGTATTACAGGGAGGAAAATTTAACATCTCCCACCTTCTACAGAACTACAAGTACTCCCTCTACATCTGACTGCACAGTGGGAATAGTTTGCAGTGCCTCTAGAAATTGTTTAGCACCTTCCTTGACGAGCTCATCAACTGACAGGGACTCCATGGCACAACAGCCCAGGTGTGACCAGCCCAGCTCCATTACATACCACCTTTCCTAGTTCCTGATGTTGAAAATATGCCAGAAGCAGATCAAGGGATGGGATTTCAAGAACTAAGCTGACCTAATGCTGCCATGGCGTAGGAGTCAATTGAAGAAAGAAAAATAATATGGGGTCAGAAGGCTGAACCAGCTCACAGCGAAAGAAAAGGACATGTGGGGAAGCAGGAGGGGCAGATGATTACCAGAACCAGGGAGGGGTTAGACTCCTCCAACAGAAGTGGGTAAAGAAGACAAGCTGGTAAGTATTTCTCTCTGCAGTACCTGGGAGCTAATACATGCATGCTTCTACAGGATGAATAATTAAAAAAATTATAAACATAATAACGTTGATTTCAATAACCTTTTGCCCTCTAGGAACTACAGAGGAAGTTTTCAACAACACTGTTTCTCAGCCTTTGTTGACCAGAGGAACTGAGAAACAGGGGGGTGGCCAGGAAACAAGAGCAGGGACAAAACAAACAGACCATCTTACATCTCAGTGACCTGTGCATGTTTGGCAGAAAACCTGACTATGTTTTGAGCACTTAAACACTCGTGCTGACTGCGTAAGAACAGAGACATGATAAACGTGTATTTTCAAAAGCCATTGTTTTGTGGCTAACATGCTGATGATTCGCTACTGAAGAAGGCCAATAGACTTGCCTTACTAAAGAGAAAATAGGGTTCCAAGTGCTTCCAACATTCAGTGCTTTACACCTCTCCTGATCAGTCCACCCTTTTTTAACATGAATGATACTGAACGCTGCTAGTCCAGAAATACAGTAATTGAATTTTCAGTGGATGAAAGCCTTTACAAATTTTGCCCTTAAATAATTTGAATAAGATTCGTCTTACTTACCTTGAACATACTGCAAGCAGGATTTGGATTACAGTCAACAAATACATGCACAAATAAGCCAAATATGAACTAATTAGAATATGAAATACTGCTCAGCGAGTGTAGATATGTTCATCATAGCTATAGTTCTCCTTTATAGTCATCCTGCTGACTTAACACATAGTTGTCTGATGATCTTTCTGTGCATCTGCATTAATCAAAAGTTAAAGTCTGCATCAGCCAGTAACCTTTAACAGTTTGGCAACTTTAAAACTTCTTAAAAACAAACAAGACTGAAGGAAACTTGACAGCTAGAAAACCCATGTGCTTCCTCTAGACTGCCATTTGACAAATGTCTGAAAGATTTTGGCCACATCCTGCAAATGGGTGGAACTCAAGTCAGCAAACTACCAGCAAGAAGTCACAGCATTATTTACAACCTCCGTACTCCCAGGACAAAGAAAATTCCTGAATACTTTCCTCAATACTACATTTCCACATTAGCAACCACTCCAACTAAAATAGGACCAAAAAATACTAAACAGTGGCCATTTACATGAAATATATTTGTCTTTATTTTGCATACATTTTCACTTCCCATCTATTTCTCCTAATATTTTGGAACACCTGAGCTTAAATGCCTCTGAAGTTTTAAAGCTGCCAAACTGTTAAAGACAAGTTTTGTGGAAGAGCTATTTTTTCGTTTTCATAAATAAAGTGATCATGCCTAAATACCTTTCCTTTCTTTATCTAAATCCACAAGGAAACAACAACAACAAAAAGTTATTTGGTCAGGAAAGATGCTGAGAAATAAAAAGGACTGTATCTGCTGGATATCTCCAAACTTCTTGAAGATGTGAAATTAATTTAATTAAAGGGGCCTTACTCTGATTTCAAGTAACCTATGCTCCCAGCAGAGCACTGCAGATACCACGAGGTAAATGCTGAGTGAGTCTTGGCACATGAGCAGGAAGAGCAAATAGACTTAGAGGAGTGATTTTTGTTTTTTAAATACATGTAAAACAGCAGAATGCTGAAATACTGTGTTCAGCTCATACTTAGACTTTTGAAGAAGCAGCTGAAGCAACTGTAAAGTTTTCAGAAAAGAGCCATGACTATAGCTCAATTACTGAAGAAACAACAATAGTTAAAAAGTCGATGCATTTGAAAGATGTTAAAATGTACCTTGGTCCTTATCGAAAGGTACACAAAGATTGCCAATTGTCAGTAGTTTTTAATTTAGAATAAAGCAGATCTAAGCAGTTAGAATATGTCAAACCAAAAATTAAAGGCACAACTTATGTGTTTATTTTTTTAAACCAGGCAGTGCAATATGTAACAGCCTGCTTCTGGATGCTGTGGATTCTCTAGTCTGTGGAAATTATTAAATTGTAACTGCATATTTGCTTTACCACAAATAGAGGAGAAAATTACATGCCATCCTGGTCTCCAAACTGACAAGGCATGGATTTGACAGATGGACCATTCAGTGGATAAGAGATTGACTGCATGGCTGCACCCAGAGAGCTGTGGCCAGTGGCTCAATGTCTAAATGGAGGCAGGTGACGAGTGGTGTCCCTCAGGGGTCAGTACTGGGACCAGTGCTGTTCAACATCTTTGTTGAAGACATGGACAGTGGGATTGAGTGTATCCTCAGCAAGTTTGCTGTTAGTATGAAGCTGTGTGTTGTGGTTGATGCCCAAGAGGGAAGGGAGGCCATCCAGAGGGACCTTGACAGGCTGGAGAGGTGGGCCAGTGCCAACCTCATGAAGTTCAACAAGGCCAAGTGCAAGGTCCTGCACCTGGGTTGGCATAACCCCAGGCACAAATACAGGCCGGGGGAAGAATGGCCTAAAAGCAGTCCTGAGGAGAAGGATTTGGGGGTGGTAGTTGATGAGAAGCTCGACATGAACCACCAGTGTGCACTAGCAGCCCAGAGAGCAACTGCATCCTGGGCTGCATCAAAGTAAGTGTGCCCAGCAGGGCCAGGAAGGTGATTCTGCCCCTCTACTCTGCTCTGGTGAGACCCCACCTGGAATACTGTGTACAGTTCTGGTGCCCTCAGCACAAGAAAGATATAGACCTTTTGGAAAGGATCCGGAGAAGGGCCACCAAGATGATCAAAGGCCTGGAGCAGCTCTGCTATGAAGACAGGTTAAGAGTTGGGGCTGTTCAGCCTAGAGAAGAGAGGGCTCTGGGGAGACCTTATAGTGGCCTTTCAGTATTTGAAAAGGGCCTACAAGAAAGCTGGGGAGGGGCTTTTCATCAGAGAAGACAGTGATAGGACAAGGGGTAATGGTTTTAAAGTGAGAGAGAAGAGATTCAGGTTAGATATTAGGAAGGTGGTGAGGAACTGGCATGGGCTGCCCAGGGAGGTTGTTGATGCTCTATCCCTGGAGGTTTTTAAGGCCAGGTTGGACAAGGATTTTTGCAACCTGATCTAGTGGTAGGGCTCCCTGCTCATGGCTGGGGGGTTGGAACTTGATGACCTTTGTGGTCCCTTTCAACCTTAATAATTCTATGATAAACATTTTCATGCTCATTCTCTAGATTCTCTCATGTAAAAAGGTCTTAAAGAAAGGAAATGAACTCTTATTTCCCGACTGAATTGTGCTCCATTTTTAATATCTAAGCATTCGACTTTCAGGGCCGTTTCCTCATTTCTTAACATTAACAGAATAGATAGTAATATAAATAATAATGGTAAGGCAGCAGAGGAAGAAAACAAGACCCTACACATTTAAAGTAATCTCCAGTTATGGCCACAGAATAACAGTGAAGCTGTTTACTGGATGTTTCACAAACTCTATTGCAGTACAACAAAGACACAGTTAAACTGCATGACTTCAGCAGAGTACCACCAAGACACAATGGGAGATTGAGCACTTGGGCAGTGAAGAGAAGCTGCACCAACTGGGACTGTTCAGACTAGAGAAGAGATGGCTTTGATGGGACCCAACCACAGTCTGCCAGCACCTACAGGAAGATCACCAATAAAAATGAGCCCAAGTCTTCAGTTATAGTGGCAGGAGAGCAAGAGACAATGCACATAAGTTGAAATGGAGGTTCAGACATAAAGAAAAACATTTCCAGTAAGCACAGTCAGGCAGTGGAACAAGTTGTCCAAAAAGACTGCGCAGTCTCCATCCTTGAAGGTTTACAAGGTCAGATAGGATAAAGCTCACAGGAACCTCATCTGACCTCAGAACAGAAATTGCTTTGAGTGGGAAGCTAAAATAGAGACCTTCTAGTTGTGATGCTGGGAGAAAAAACAATTTTACATTTAAATTGTTAGACTTCAGATTGATCTAACATACAAGCTGGGCAATGAGAGTTTTGCTTCCATGTTACACTTCATATTCATGTTGCATGCTTTAGAAAAACATAAAAAGAGGAGGAACTAGATATGAATATCACAAGGTTCCTTTCTCCAATAACTTCCTCCCATCCTCAGGTGGCACTTAAGGATTTTGTCTTCTACATGTCTATCACACCTGCCTCTGCAAAAGACTGGTTTTTTCCACTTCTGATCTAGCTCCTCATCCACTGAGTATGTTTATGGTTCTGCAGAGGTAAGGCTCTGAGTGATGAGATGTAAGTGTGAGATGGGGACAGGTATTCTTTATCCACATTGTCTGCTGCTGTCCATGCAGAGGAAATTTGTTTTGGCAGGTATGACAAAAAGCCAGGGTGCACCCCCATGTGTCTTGCTGCAGTGTTCATCTTACCTTACTGACACCAAAGTTCCTGCTGGAACTTGAGAGAAAACACAAGCAGTGTAGTACTTTAAGTAACATTCATCTTTAAACTTGCTTTAAAAAAAACCCTCTTCAAAAATTCATTATTCATCTTCAGAATAATTCTCATTTCCAGGAGTCTGTAGAGCAATGTTGCTTAACAACAAGGCCTTCAGACCTAGTATTTTCCTTGCTAAACCCAGCATAATGCTTGTACAGTTTCACTGTACCTCATCCAAGCAATTGACACGGACATTCTTGCTGCCCAGTAGCCTTCCAGCTTCCTCGGTGTTGCCTTTAATTAAAAAAAGAAAAAAAAAGACACAGAGAGAGAAAAGGGGGTGAGAAAGGGAACAAATTCAGAATAAAGAGGAGAAAGATCAGTCCATTCGTTATTAGAATACAAATATTTACAGATTAACCACTTGGAATGTAGATTAACCACCCCTAAATCGATCACGCTTAGAGAAGAGGCTTAGGATTGAACAGTGTTCTGTTCTAGAAGCTAAGAAGTCAAGGAGTCACAACATCGAATCACAGAATCGTAGAATGTGTGGGGCTGGAAGGGACTTTTAAAGATAATCTAGTCCAGCCCCTGTTGCAGTGTGCAGGGACCTTTTTAGCAAGGTCAGGTTGCTCAGAGCCTGGTCAAGACCAACCTTGAACCCTTCCAGGGATGGGGTCTACACCACATCTCTGGGCAACCTGTTCCAGTGCTTCACCACTCTCTCTGTAAAGAACTTCTTCCTAATGTCTAATATAAATCTACCCTGCTCTAGTTTAAGGCCATTGCCCCTCATCCTATCACTACACATCCTTGTAAACAGAGCCTCCCCAGCTTTCCTGTAGTCCCCGTTCAGGTACTGGAAGCCTGCTATAAGGTCTCCCCAGAGCTTTCTCTCCAGGCTGAACCATGTCAGATCCCTCAGCCTGTCTTCATAGGAGAGGTGCTCCTGCCTTCTGATAATTTTTGTGGCCCTCCTCTGGACTTGTTCCATCAGGTCCATGTCCCTCTTATGTTGAAGGCTCCAGAACTGGACACAGTACTCCAGGTGGGCTCTCACAAGAGTGGAGTAAAGGGGGAGAATCACTTAATCACCTCCCTGGACCAGATGGTTACACTTCCTTTGATGCAGCCCAGGATGTGATTGGCCCTCTGGGCTGCAAGTGCATATTGTCTGCTTTTGTCCAACTTTTCGTCCACCAGTACCCCTGAGTCCCTTTCTGCAGGGCTGCTCTCAATCACATCAGCCCCCAAACAAAGAATACCCTGAGAGCACATACTAAAAGTAAACATCCATTTCTTGTGAAGTAACTGATCTACACAAATATTGGAACAGGACACTAACATGTCTCTTCACATTCTGTATCAGAGCAACTCTGAATGAGGAAAATAATAGTGAGCATTTTAATACCTTCTGTAGTTTAACCTCTTTTGGAGCAAAAGGAAATGATCCGATTTAAAAAACTTTTTTTTTTTTTTTTTTTTTTTCTGATCAGAAGGAAACATGCTTTAAAATTTATTCACATCTGCTTTCCTGTTTGAAATTGAGATTTGCAACATTACACCTCCCAGGTCCAGAAAAGTGGAAAGAATTTGCTTTTGGTAACAGAGAATAGAGGTGGAAAGAACAAGGACCAAGGTAACTTGATCACTGATATTTCTAAAAACAGCCAATACTCAAGTAGGCTGAAGTCTGAAAACAAAAAACATAACATGTGCAAGGAAAAATAGGCCATAACTTTTTATTTTTCAATTTGCTTCAAGAATCCTTACAGTTAAGCCACAGATCTAAGAACCTGATTTAAAGTCCTGTGAAGGCCTATTCAGTAATGTCAATGTAACTTCAACAGGCATTCAAATAAATAGAAATACAATAATAATAAAAGATACAAAATGTGGAGACTTAAAATTTATTTCAAATCAACACGAACTTCTGATCACTGATCCAATCATAAACAAAGCTCTTTCAGCAGTGATATACATAATAAAAATAAGCATTACATCCGTCACTTTCATGAAAGGCTTTATATTTAACTTCACTGTATCATGAGAAGGTGCTATTTTTTCAAATTTTCAGGAAAACAGCTCTCATAACTTCAGTTTTGGCTCATTTTCTCTCAAAAAGCTTTAAAAATAGTAGAAAGAATTAATTTTCATAAAGCTTTTGGTGCAGTTTAACTATATCAAACAGGTTTCTTCACTCTTTTTTTTTTTTTTTTTTAAATACTTTAAGGAAAGGAGCCAGTCACCTGAGTCCTCTCACACTCTCAATAAAAACCTAGTAAAATACACTGACTGACAATCAGGGCATCGTCAACTACTTCCCAAAATATATTTTAATTTTTAAAATTTTTTTTTAAACATATGAAAAGCTTCTTAGGAGCTGGGAGTAGTTTTCAGTAGAAAACAGCAGAAGAACAAGCATCAGAAACAGCAAGTCTTCAAGGGATGAGCTGTATATTTTAATGCAAGTAAAACAAACAAAAGTTACAAGTTCAGATTTCTGTATGACAAAACATTCCAAACAAGACACTAAACTGACAGAAGACAGACATCTAGGGTTGGCTAGAGCTTAAAGTTGGAGCCAAGCTGTTATTAGTGGTGCATGGTAGGATGCCAAGAGACAACAGGCAAAAGCTGAGGGAAAAAAGAAGCTTCAGACTGGATATAAGGAAAAACATTTTCACTCTAAGTCCAGTAAGGCAGCAGAAAAGGTTGCCCATGGACACTACACGGTTTTCATCTTTGGAAGTTTTCAAGGCCTGAATGGATAAAGCTCTGAGCAACCCCTCCTGATCTCACAGCTTACCTGTTTTGAGCAGGAGGTTGGCCTAGAGACCTCCTGAGTTCCCTTCCAACCCCAGTTATCCCATGACTCTAATAATAAGCACCAGGTAAGTTAGACAGAAGTGTCTGCAAAACAAAGGCCTCAAATTCTCATTGAAGTGAACCCATCAAACTGAGCCTGAACTACAATAAATTAATTACTGACTATCCTATTCTTGTATCTCTGATAGAGGAATGTTTTAATACAATTGAGAGTGAAGCCCAAAAACGAAAAATTAAACTTCTTATGGATTCATATTGCCTCAGAACTATATATAGAAGAGCATGGGGCACCTCAGTGTTCTTAGTTTACCTCCAACTAACCAGTATCACTCAAAATTTTCAAAATACTGTTTGGAGTTTCATTATTTAGAAAGAGCTGTGAACTTCATGTTGCTGGACCATGAAACTCAACTGTTACAGCAAGCGTGACAGAAAGACCCCCAGCAATAAGCATATGCACCACATAACCTGGTGAAACTCTGACACATGCAACGGAAAATAAAGCAGCCTAAGGGACAGAAGGTGCACTATCACCCTGGACAAGCTCAAGCCCTGTTAATTTAAGAACATCCTCTCTACAAGGACAGCCAGGTCCGGCAACAGCACGTAGGGAAACCCGTAACAGGCTAAAGAACTGGATTATTCCCAAGACATTTTTTATTTTTTTTTTCCCCGCAGAGCACATGAATACAAGTCATTAAATAAACGTCAGTGTACTTTACTACTCGAATCCATACAATAAAGATCTAGGCTTTTCTTGGCCGGGTTATTCTCAGCTGGGCTTCCCGAGCACGACCTACACAGGGTAACCAGCTCCAAGCCTGGCAAAGCACCCCCCGCTGCCCTGCCCGGCTGACAAGACCTGTCCCACCTAAGCGCAGCGCTTCTCGCCTCCAGGGGAGCAGCCATTTCCCCTTCCAGGAGAAGAGGGACGGGGCCCAAAGGCGGGGCTGGAAGGCAGGCCGGCCCGTGCCACTGCCCGCAGAGGGGCAGCCCGGGAAGCCCT
>NW_009952801.1:5597010-5597283 GCF_000747805.2 Chaetura pelagica
GCCATGGCGACTTCCTCCCGCAGCCCCGCCTCGCCAGGCGCGGGGTAAACCATTGCCGCCCCTGGGGGGGGATTGGGTGCCCGCCTTCCCCTTCCACTGCCTTCTCAGCTCTGCGTTGCAGGAGAGAAGGAGACTGCTCCTCTCTTCTCCCTTGGTTTGAAGTTGAGGAACGGATTTTTTTTTCTCTTTTGCCCTCTCCTTTCTGTTTTCCCTCTGGCTTTTCCTCCGTCCCCACCCCGGGAGGGGCCGCGCGTGGTGCGGCCGGGCGGAGGG
>NW_009952801.1:5616744-5657596 GCF_000747805.2 Chaetura pelagica
GGTCTGCGGGCGGGCGGGCTCCCGCGGTGGCCAGGCCGGGTGCCCTGCCGCCTGACCTTCTGCGGGGGCTGCTTTGCCTTTTTATGGCATCAGTTTGCGCCGTGTTTGGTTGTTGTTTTGGTTTTTTTTCCTTTTTTTTCTAGGCAGGAGAAGGTGTTTATTCGGCTAAAGCGGCCGAACAAAGCGTTGGTTGTGTCGCGGCATCGTGTCTGCAAAGAGAAGCAGACTTTGATGAATTGGGAAGGGTAACAACGCGTTTGGGGTGTTTAGAGCGGTGCCTTTTGTTAGCGCCTTTCTAAAATTAAACCGTCGGTGGAAAAACGATCTTTGTTACGGGTCCAACTTTCCACTCCTCCAGCTGGAGCTGGGTCGGCACAGGGATGATCCTGCAGATCCCCAGCGAGGCCAGAGACTGAGGCTTAACATCCTTGATTTCTGCGTGTTTAAACGAGAAAGAAAAGCAGAACCCTAGTAGTTGGTGGTGACTTTTTATCCCCCTTTGTTCTGCTCTTCAGCGTGCAATTTTTGTATGCTTTCTTTTAAAGAACGGAGTTTTTCCTGTAACTAATTTCTGAAGGAGTAGCCACATCAGCAAGCTGATTTTTTCCTTTCCTTAGTACTTGCAGGTCATCTCATGGCTACCTCTGTATTGGAAGCTTTCTCTGAAATACTAATCTTGTTCTTTGTCTTCACATTTGCTAATTGCTTGACTGACTTTCCGAAGTAATGAACTCACCTTGTTTGTTTCCGGGTTCATAGAAGAGCATGTTTTCCGAATCTAATGTATCTTCATAAACCAAAACGCTATATACAATTTTATTTTAACAAAAGTGTAACGTTCTGTAGTTTTTGTGATTTTAAAAATCACAGGAATACACGTATATACCACTGTCTAGGTTTACTTGAATCAACAAGTGTAAGTAAGAAGAGAGCTTGCTTTAGGCTTCATATTATAACAGATTCTCTTGACTTTTTTCAAGGGAAACAAAAAATGTGTGTAAGGAAATTCTCTCAAGACTGAAGTGCTTTTGATATTATGGTCCAGAAAGATAACCCTGTGTAGTGCTAGCAGAAATCTGTCACTGGCTCAACTGTGAAGGCTGAAATTAGGGTTTAAGTGGTCTTTTGTTGGTTCACTGCAGGGTGTGAATTTTACCCGCTGTGAACAGATTTTGTGATGTTACAGTACACTGATAATCTGTGACACCATTAGATAACAAAAGCCTACAAGCTTCCTTTCATATTAAAAAATCCCCACCTGTCAGGCATTCAGTGTACAAGAATATGTGTAATACCTTCTTTTTTTTCTTTTTTTCTTTTTTTCTTTTTTTTTTTAATGTGAGAATGCCAGCACTGTTACTGCACCCTAGTTCACAGAGTGAACAGGCAAACACAGTTTTTCCTTGGCAGCCTCACTGGAGCTCACTTGGTGACTAAGGCTGCGGGAGTGCTCCATCTGTAAGGGTAATGAAATACTTTAACACTAGTTAAAAGCATTTCTTCCCCTTACCTATAGAAAGCTTCTGTAGGACCTTCAGCCCAGTAGTTTGCAGACATTTCACCATCTTCAGTTTATCCTTGCAAGATTGTGATGAGGTAATGAAGCAGTGTTGCCTCCATTTTGTGTATGGAATCTGAAGCATGGAGGAAGCAAGTGATTTTTCCAAGGTGGTGGACAGAGTCTGTGTCAGGGCATGGAACTGGAATTTGAAGATGTATGTTCTGTACTTTGTGTCTTGCCCCTTAACATATTTTATTTCCTGTGTCTAGTAGTTACACATATTTAGGTTGTGAGCATTACTGTGGATTAATTAAGAATTTAAGTTGTATTGCAGACAGAAAAGGACATGTTAACCTCACTGTGAGTCAATATAGTTTAGAATTCAGATTATAAGTATTGCATATTACAACAGTCCTTATTTCTGCATCAGTTTATGTGTCTGAGGCTTCTGATTTGTGAAACAGGTACAAGTGGTGACATGTTTTCCTCTCTGGTTTGCTGGTTCTAGTTTGTGCAGTTTTGCTTCTGGGAATTTACGATGGCTATTGTAATCCATGTGTGGGGTGATCGTAAACACCTGATGTTTTCTGCAGCTGTTGAGAGCAAGGTCCATGGAAGAAAATAACAAAGATTTCTTTCATTGAGTATTAGTAATACAATACACTAAATGCCTTTTCTTGAGTCAAGCTGGGGGAGAAGGGACTGCCTTATGCCTTGGAGAGTACACTGTAAAACTCAGTCTTTGGACATGAAAGAGGGGGAAAGGAGATGCTGAACTGGTTTCAAACTGTTTTCTGTCCAATGACTAGTCAGTCACCTGTTGTACCTTGGAGGCTTGCTTGAGTATGGCCATGCACTCTGCTGCTCTGCTAGTGGTAGCATGGGTCAGAGATCTTACAGCCTCTTTCTATACTAGGGCTTTGAACAGTTAGAAACTTGGTCTGATCCACTGTATTTTATCTGGAGGAAAAACAGAAGAACAGGTCAAACAAGTACTGCTATTATTCTCGGAGCTCCCATCCCACTAGTTCACAGCTAAGAGCTTCCCTTTATATTGGCTCACCTGTGATGGGTGTTTTTTTGAATTTAGGTAAACTGAATCTGCAGCATCCTGTGGTTATACCTTCTACAACTGCTTGAAAAATGGCCTCTTACTCGTTTTTGAACCTTCCACTTTATGGTTTCATTTGATTCCCCAGACTCAACCCCCAGTTCTTGTTTTAGGAGAGGATGAATGTTCCCAGTACACCCGTGATGTGTAGTCATGGCTTTACAGACCTGTATTGTCCCCTGACAGTGTCTTTTTGCCAAGCTGAACTCTTAAGTCTATTTAATCACTCATATATTAAAAAAACATCTATTTCATGTGGTTCTTAAGTGTGTTTTTGTACAATGATTCTGCATGGCCTGGACTATGGGAAATCTTTATGTGGAGCTAAGCCTTTCAGATATCTGTTTGCTGGGGTTTGGTCCTTCTTACTCTAATCCCAATAGTTATATCCTGGGCAAAGTGAATAGTATCTAGTAGGATTATTCATTTATATCAGCTCAAGTTCATGTGAGTTCAGGAGTTTTTTGTTGCTAGAATAATTCTCTGTTTTTTCCTCTCAGATGTTACAGATACTTATCTGTGGATAAGGTTACTTTTTTCAACCCCCACGTTGTTTGGCATTATATAACTCTTTTACTTCCTTAAATATTTTTATTTTATTGTGAGTTTTTTTTAAGGTTTCATCTGGTTTTGAACCTCAGGACAGCCACTGGATCTATGGTATGAGCATTGCTTAGTCTTGTTTTGTACCAGAAGGTACATTATAAAAAGATTGCGAAAGAATAATCAAAAGCAGCCAGGGACTGGCAAGCATGCTACATGTTTTAACACAGTAGGTATGTCTTTGAATGACAAGGTGTTCTTGTAGCCAGGGTGTTCATCTGAGACATGCATAGAGGTCTCCATCTGCTACCAATTCCCCGTGGCACCTTGTGCAAGGTTAGGGTTTCTCTACACTTGGAGATTTAGAAACAAATCCCAACACTTGGCTCCAGCAGTATCCAACGTCTGGCAAGGCAGGACCTCTGCTCACTTGATCTTCTCTTGAACTCTTGAAGGATTCACAAGCATAAGGGACAGAAGGACCCCAAAGCATCTTCCGAAAAGATTGTCTAGTCTGGACTGTTGGGTAAGCAGGGTTGAGGTAGGCAGCATTCTTCAGCAAGAAATACTGGATAGAGCAGTGCATAAGTACCAGTTTGGGACTTGAGGGTTTATATAATGGTATGTCCTCCTGACAGCATTTATTAGTCTGATTTACCATTACTGTTCATGTTTTGCTCCTAGACCTAATCTGACTGAGCAGAGCCAGCTTTGATGGCTTTGCACCCAAAATATAGCCAGCACAGTAACCGTTTCTGTAGAGGTTTCTTTAGAGAAAACTGCTCACAAATTTTTCTGTACAGTACATTTTTATTATGTTTGTGTGTATCTTTAATTGCTAATCATGCAAGGGCAACCCAAATAATCTTCTCACAGACAGTGAAGGTTAGCAGGGCAAAGTAGGAATTTTGAGGTGCTCAGTTGTTGTGATTATGAGGGTAATGTGAGTGCCTTAGATAAATGTGCACTGTTCTACCTGCTTAAAATCTTTTTGCAAAAAAAATCAGCTTCCTTTCATAACAAAACCAGATATATTTTCCTCTTGCTACATTTATATAATCAACATTGGATCTGTAATTTAGGAAAAAAAATTATTTGCTTCTTTGCAGGTTGGCTCATATTTGTTCTACATGGTCCTGATATGAGCAGCTTGCTTAGACAGTACATCTGTTTTGTTTTTCATATGAGACTTTTAAGTCATTGTAATTCTTTTTGATTAAGAATAATTTTTCTTAAGCTTTAACCAAAGTTTTTCATGCATATGAATTTAATGTAGGTATGTACTTCCTTTCTTTTTTAGTGAAATAGAACAAGCAGCTTTTTGCTGATGAAGGACTGAGATGTGCTTAGTGACTGCAGAGCAGTATGTATCAGAGGGCCTGCTGAGCACCCCTGCAAGACTAAGTTCTTTCCTACTCAACGTTTGCCAGTAGTGGTCATAACCCAATCATGCATTAGCATGGCATCTGCCATGGCTTTTCAGACAGATGTTGCTAAAATAAATTCAAAACTTCAGGGATGTAAAGTAAATAAAATTATATAAAGCTGTAAAGGAAATATATCTCCCGTTGAAAAATATTACAGCACAAATAGACCCCACTCAACCATTTGGGAGTGGTGAGTGCAATAGTGGGAAAAATAAAGTCCCTGGGAGCATTATGTGTCAGCAGCAGTTAGTGACAATCAAACCTTTTATCAGTTGAAGAATGGTGGAGGCAGTTGGGTTAAAACTATGTAATTAGATCTAATCCAGAAGTGATTTTTAAAGGTAAGGGAAGTTTATTTAAATTCTGCTTATGTAATACAGTCATCTACAGATACGTGTACATGTTTTCAGGCTTAGGGTGGTTGTTTAGGACAGAGGAATAAGATTATACATCAAATAGCTATATGCCATTAAGTTCAGATTTCTTTAAGAGACATAATTTTTTATTCCTTAGCTTATTTTCTCTCCTCATTCCTATGTGTGTATAGGGCAATAGGCTGTCACCTAGATGTGTCTGACTGACTGAGCCTACACATAAATTCCCCTCTGATATGTTGCATGCAATAAATTTTACTGGTGAACTGACATGGCTGCCAGTTAAACTGTGGGTTTGATTTATTTTTGCTTGTAATCTTTTGTTGATTAAGATATGATTACTCCCCTCAACTGCAGCAGTACTTATTAATTTAAAATAGTTATTTTCTGTTTAAAGATAACAAGAGTACTCAGGGATCATTCAGAGTTAACACTGGTATATGAGAGGAAGAATGACAAATGGAAAAAAATCTATTGCTTTCCTCTAGAGAGAGAAGCCTGTAGAATGCAATAATATTCTGCCATGCCTGAAAACCCTTTTCAGCTTGCCATACCATGCTTCTTAAATCTAGCTGTAGATCTTGTGAGAGACTGCTAACGTCAAAATAAAGCTAGTCCAAGATAAAAAGCAAAGAGAGAGTCCAGTGGCCAAAGGGAGGGTGTGGCAGCATAGTGCTCCTCAAGATTCTTACATGCTATAAAGCTGGGAACAAAATGAAACATCTGAGTTTCAGGGTTTAACAGGTTTAGTCTTCTGTAGAGTGTGGTTGTAAACTGCAAGCACAATAAAGGGAAATCATGTATTTGTAACATTGCTGGTAAACCTTCTAGCTTGGATCACAGTTTTACAGTGAGGTTGAAGTGGTCTAAGTGGCAGATCAGGTAGATCAGATTGCTAGACTAGGATATACATGGTTCATACTTCCCAGGTAAAGGGAAAGTGGTCAAGAAGTAAGCTGGTCATGAGTCCATACAGAAGTTAAAACCTGAGTAATAGCAGATACACATGGTAAGAGCTTTTTTCCCTGTTCAGTCTTATTCCCACTCCATCTTTAGACATGCTTTTAGCACTACTGGTGTTTCAATATTGTAAAAAAAGCCTTCCTCCTATCAGCCATACAAAACACATAATATTTTGAAAAGTTATGTATTTTGTTTTTTAAATTCTCAGAAGTCAAGAAAAGACTTCCAGGAAGCAAATCACTAGTCTTTCCTAACAGCTCTAAAAGAGCTGTTTGTTGCTATGCATCTAAGAGATTTTGACATTGGAAATGTGGTTTTGTAGTTGCATAGTATGTAGGATGCATTTGCATGGTTTTCTGAAGGAATTTTAAAATTCATTGAGTACTTCATACATAGGCATGCTTTGCAGTCCTGTGTAAGGTTTCGCTTTGCAAAATCCAAGTTAATTCTTAAGTCAGGTGGAGAAGTTTTATTTATAGATTTTTTGCATTATTGCAGACTCATAGTAGCAGACAAAGATTATTGCTTTTAGTTGGCCTGTAATAAGGATGGATTATCTGTGGTGAGAATTAGAATTGAGGACAGGTCAGGCAGTGAAAATGCTAGACTCCGTCTGGGAGAGAGGTTCGTCAGGGACACAGGAAGGAAGCACCTCCTGTAACTCCCAGTGAGTTACACCCTTCTTAGAACTCCTTCATCTACAGCAGGCAGAGCAATTAAATATGGCTTTGGGGTTGTACTTCCTTGTAATAGCCCCTATTTCATATGTTTTCCTGAAGTGTGTTTTCTGTTAATGCAAAAAAAGATGTCTGAGGAGTTCAACAGTGTGTAATTTGCAAGCTTAAGTGATCCTTTCATTTTAGGTTTTGTTTCTGTAAATAAAATCCCAGTTATTTTACTTTCGACAAGGCACAGGAAATGAAATCCTAGGTACATATTACTGAGCATTAGCAGGTACAGGACTAGTAATTTATTTTTCACTACCATTTCATGCCTCAAGTGATAGGAAGTTAGAAAAACAAAGTATGTTGTTGGTTTTTTTTTAATACTCAATGAGAACTCGATCCTTCAAAAAGAAGAGGGGATAGTGAGTTTTTGCTCAGTCTGCATCCGTCTCTGTACAAGCCAATATTGATATGATGAGTTTGGTTAGAGTCCTCTTGTTGATTTTGTTTAGTGTCTCTGCACCTCTCAGAGATTGCTCCTGAAGCCTGTGCTGGTAGTTTCCCTTCTGTCTTAGATCTGCTTTGACTATATTATCTTAATGTATGGTTTCCTGCGACCAAGATGTGAGGATCCCCAAACCATCAGCCAGTGCTATGAAAGCCTGGTGTTGTGCTGGTGAATCCCACATTCTGTCAGAGATGTTCTTCTGTATTTTGTGGCAAGAAGAAGCCCCAAATAGCATGTCCCTAGGGCTGCCTTGGCTCTGTCTTTGAGGTTCATCAGCCTATGCATGAGTCTCAGGTGGTTTCCTAGCACAGGGGAACACCTGCTTCTGTGCTCAGATATATGGATGAGGTCTTTTGCTGAGTTTTTGGTTTGGGTATCTTATTTGCAAAACTTTATTAGAAGACTTTTCCTTGAAAGGAAAATATACTTATTATTTACTTTTCCAAAGGAGCCAAGGAAAAGGCTTTGCAATTGTTTTACTCCTGTAAAAATGTTTATTGGTGTAAATTGAGGAGTCATGGTGCCTTCTTCCCAATGTACCCTGTTGTCAGTAAGTATTTGCATCGCTGTTGTGCATCCAAGAGCCTTTGCTAGGATAATGGACTGGTTTTTTAGAGACCTACATTGCTAAATCTGCAAGGCATTAGACTATCAGGTCTATCTTGTGATGAATTTTTGGGATTCTTGAAACTTATCTATAAGCAGTGGTCCACAGCTCCCTAAAGCCAGATGTGTCAAGCCAAAGAATTTCATGAGTAGCTTATTGGATGCTAGGATTAATTTAATAGCTTAGCTGTCTCCCTGATTTGTTTTTGTTTCCTGGGTATTGGAAGGCTTGATTCTTTCCCCATTTCCCTTTGTCTTGTTAATTTAAACAGCTGTTGACCTTTTCAGTCTGATCTGGTAGGTGAAAGTGCTGCAAAAGCAGTATTATGATATGAGGAGACAACAAGAAAAAAAATAATCTTTTGAAGCTGAGGAAGAGCAAGATGTCAGTGATGGGAAAAACAGCACTGTCTTAGTGTAGACCAAGATGTTCCCCATTTATTCTTTTTAACATCCTTATTACTCTTTTTTTTTTTTTATCTCTATATAAATTACTTCCTGTTAATAACTAGGTTATTAGATTACTGAACAGATACCTTCATTAGTGTTCTCAACAATTGGTTAATAAAGTTTCTTATCAACTTGTTCTTAATCTGAACTATCATTGAATTGATCGACTGTGTTTTTGCAGCGTTGTCAAGACTAGAGCAAAATTACTGCCTACTGCAAAGCCCCTGATTGAAAGTCATGTTGAATATCTTCTTACTTTTATTTTAGATTTAAAAGAAAATAAATTTAGATCGGTATTTCTGCTGCCTTTGCATTTTATCTTCCATGCAAGTTTTTATACTTTTCAACTGTACAGAGCATATCAAACTATGCAGAGCAACATTCAGGGTGGGATGCAAATGTGTTGATCTGAATGGGCTTCAAGAGTCGGTTCACTGACTTGGAGAGTTTGGTTATATCTATGACATTTTGCACTGATTTTTTGTTTGTTTGTTTGTTTTCCTCATTGTGCAATAGATGCTGTAGCTGTTAACAGGTTTTCTTAACTTTTGAAAAGGTTGTTTCTTTCCAAAGGACATATGGTGTAACAGTGAAAGGTATATGCCCCCTTTTCACTGCAAGTTAATGTATCTTGTAGAATCCTTTACTAGATCCATATTCGAGAGCCCTAGGTTAATTGGCATGTCTTTGAAGTTCTCAGAAAAACCAGCCAAGCTGTTAAATGTTTTCTCAGTCCAGACAAAAAAAAAATAAAAAAATCCTATAGCTGTCTCATTAATAAACCTTATATATTATTCATATTTTGCATCCTCATAGGAAGTGAGTTGTAGAAATCTAACATAGCTTTTATTGGCATTCTTTTACTCTTACATGTGTGTATATATATATGCATACACCTACAGACATATGTCCAGTGGAACCTTTATTAGGTTATCTGCGGAAGTAGGCTGCTGATATTGGTCTTCCCAGTGCATGAACAATGATGCTGTAATCAAGAAAATGGACTTCCTTATTAATAGTGTCAAATACCATTGTGCTGAGCTGACACTGATACAGTCCAAATAGCTACAAAGCAGATGTGTGCTTTTCTGCTGAAGGAAGCCAGGCTCTCTGGTGTAGTGATGTTTTATGCTTATTAAAAAAGATATTAAACCTATTTAGTTTAGAAAGCCATAACCTCCTATGGTAACCCTTGGCTTCAGAAACCATGTTGGATGCAGGTGGGTTGTTGTGGTGTAATGCTGAGCCTCTTCTCTCAGCATATTTGTGGTACACTGTATTTTGAAGCTTCTCAGCCAACAATGGGAAAATCTGTGAATCATTTCAGAAAGATAAACCAGCAGGTCTACTGAATATACTGTTAGTAATTGTTCTTGGCTGCATAATTAAATTGTTAACTCTGCCTGAGATGTTTTTAGTTGTCACTGAGCTGTAGACTTCCAAAGATTGCCAGTCTGCAGGTGTGAATTTGTGTTGTAGAAACTGATGGAGAAAGTTTGATCTAGTTCAAATATCTTAAGAGCCTGAAGGTGAAGCTGTTCACAAGAGACTCCCTTAAGATCTCAGCCATCTTAAAATGGGCATGCAGAATATTTTAGGGAAGCTATTTTCTGGAAATATTTGCTTTTATGCATTGATTGTTAAAAGAGGCAAGAGTTGCAGGGTCAGATATAAGCAACAGTTGTCATTCATATTTATAGTTAGGTTCGATGCACCCATTTTTGGATTCTGGCAGTTGACTGTTCAGGAAAAGTAGATATGGGTCTTGGCTTAGCTGATAGCCTCCTAAAATGATTGAATGTGAAATAGGTAGTGGTCCTCACAACTAATGGCGTCAATTAAATTGCCATTCTATGTGCTGAGCTATACTGACTGACAGCTGTCTGTACTTCCATTTCAAGTGCATGGGCAAAAACCACTTCAGGAGCTGCTGCAGTGTAAATGGTACTGCCTGCAGGTGGATTTGCTGCATTGTGATTGAGTGAGGTAAAATATTCTATACCTGCTCTGGTCTACATCTGGGTCAAGCAGATGTCTTTTGCTCAATAACTTCTACTAGCTTTTTGTAGCATGATTACACTGTTAGACACTAATATTGGAAAATAGATAAAGATTAGTGAAGCAACAGGCTAATTAGACAATTTTTTTCTAGCTTGGATGATTTATTTTGCTACTTTTTTGACTCCCATTCCTGGCAGTGCTGCTTAATTCTGAGATTCTGGCCACCTGTGCATATAAATATAGTTTTGAGAACTGAGTTTTCATTTGATTGCAATTATGATCAAAACTGCTTATAAATCTATCTTTTTGAGGAGCAAAACTATCAAGATGCATTAATAGCATCCATAATAGGCATTGCTTGCAATGCTGTGTTTATAGATAGACTGAATTCTTTGGGTTAGTTTGGACTATCAAAGTCTCATGAATTTGTATTACCAACAAAAATATATTACTAGTTTTATGCATTTATATTTTCAGATAACTGTTGCATTTAGTGACATTTATGTCCAGATACCATGTGGAAAAAGATTTTGAAAGGGAGGCTCAATTGCTGAAATTGAGAAAAGATGTGGTTTCACATGTCTGTGTGTGGTATATAGTAAAGGGAACTTTGCCATACACGATTGCTTAACATGTGGGCTTTTTGATTACCAGACCAGTTTGTTTTGATACGTGAATAGTGTCAGAGTCCAATACTCTCTGACCAGCTTCTTTTAGATGTTCCACAGCTGGAGGGTGTGAGGTTTAATTTACTTTCCTGAAGATAGCTGCTGTTACATGGGACTTCTGATTACCAGCATGATACAAAGCATACCAAGAACATAATTGAAAAGTAAGTTGTTACATGTAACAAAATAAAGCACTTGCAGTGCACAATACCAGTGTGATTCCTGTTACATGTGTCACTGGGCATCCCCAGTCACAGGGAAGAAGTATGTAGAATTCTGTGCAGAACGTCAAAGCTTCTTGTTTTCTTCACCAAAGACAACTAGTTTGAATGTTTTCCCTTATCTCAAAAGAAGTAACCTAAAGTCCCTTCTACAAAATTAGTAGTGCAACATGGTGACCCAGGTCAGTCCTCTTGGCATTGTTGTTTATTTCTCCTCACCTGGCCTTACTGAATTGCCACCCAGTGCTCAGTGCTGTTGTCATAGTACTCCCAAGTGGAAGACGGTGTCATCGATGAGTAATGCTCGTCTTGGGTGTTCATGGATTTCGGAGAGAGCCTTTCTTTGAAGGAATGAGTAGGAGCTATGTGGGACACATGATGCCTGTAAGTTATTTGACCTTGGACCGAAGCTTGACTTACTGGGAGAACCTGGCTTTTGGTGTAGAGTCTGGTTTCTGAAAGTGGCATGTAGAGCTGGGTAGGTGTGTTAAAATAAAAAAAAAAAAAAGGAAAGCAGGGAAGAAGGAAAAGATGTGATTATATAAAAATACATATAGATTGGAGTATAGGAGTGCTACATTATGTTCTTTCATGCTCTTGTCATACTTAAAGCAATTTTCAGGTCTAGAACAGTGACTTTCTGATGTCAGGCTGAGAGTGCTGTTGTATGAGTTGCCATGCAGCGGGTAGGACAATAAGTGTGTGCTCTCTGTGTGTTCTGTCTGTAATAGCTGTTTTTCTGACTCATCCAGGATAATAGTTGATTGTGTAGGCACCCTGTGCCATACATTGTTGGGTGGGGTTTAGTGGTGTTTTTTTTTTTATTATTCAACAATCAGCTTGTGCATACGAATCATTATCTATTGCCATGGAGTGATCTTGGCTTGGTCTGAGAGGAATTGTATCCATTAATGCCTATATGAAAATAAGTATTTTCAGGTTGAAGCAATCTGAGCATTGACCACTTTTATCCCCCACTGCAGGAATTTGTTCACTAAAACTAGTGCGTTCTGTCAGCGTGTTCATCCTGCTCTGAGGAGGAAGAAGCAGCTGCAGGGAACATGGGACTACTTTTGAGTGATACAAGTCAGTTACAGATTGTTTTCAGTCCAAGTGAATGTTGCTAATAGTGTAATCGGTGTTAGGTTGGTATGTTTGAAATAGCTGACATGGCGCAAAGCATTGTGCGATTCCACTGCTGGATATCTCTGCCATCTCTTTTTAGCCAGAAATGCCAGAATTCAAGTATCTGGTCACTGTCCTGAAGGTAAAAAGCCATGTGTTAACTTGGTGAACTCCTTTCTCTTGTATGTGCTTTGAAGAAATAATTAGAGAGTTCTAAGATAAAACTTGCTTTACTGCTTACTGCAGTTTGTCTTCACTGCTTGCAAGTGTGTAAGAGGTGTTGGCTATTAATACATCCCTCCTCTGATTACTGTATTTAGTTCATGGAACACTAAACTGTTAGGAACTGGAAGGCATTGCTTTCTGGAGAGTGCGCTCTTTGTACTAGGTTTGTTTTTCATTTTTAATCTTAACTGATATAATTTTGAAGACAATTTATGGGTTTTCAAATGCTACAGCCCTGTATCCTGGAGACCCTGGTGATCTCCTGTTCTTTTTTTTTTTTTTTGCTGCTGCTGCCCAGAGCTTTGAAGTAGCAAGAAAATGTAAGTGGTGCATCTCTGATTTTACTGTTGTGCTATTTGAATTGTATGAGTAGGTCAATACCGTAAAAACACAGCTTTCAGTGGGCTGTTAAATTAAGAAAAAGAAGCAGAGTGGACTTCGAGTAGAGGAGTGTACTTCATAAAAAGCAACCCCCCTCCCCCCTGCCACTAGCCATTGTTACTAAACTGTTCTTGTGTCTGATGGTCTTCATTGACAGGAAAGAGGCCTTTCTGGCAGTTGTCACAACTTGCATTTTTTTGTTTGCTTGTTGGAGATCTGTCTCAGGGGGGCCCTATAAAATAACTCCATTAATGATTTTTTCCCAGTGTACTGTGAGCAGCATCTGCAACTCCTCTCTCTGCCAAACATTAATGACAGATTGAGCTAAATTGCTGCAGTACATTTATAATGTTTTCTGCAAAATTTCAGCTGCATCCTTTATCCTTTAGCAGCGTCATCATCTCTTACAGTGATTGCTGAGATAGTTATATTTTTTTCATGAGAAATAGCACATCCAACGTCCCTCTGAATTCAAGAATCCTGTTCTAACATCTATGCAGTCCATTGAAAGTAGTGTTTTGCATAGGGGGGAAAAAAGCAAACAAGCCTTGTTATCCTTGAAAGAGTATGGTCTTCTGCTTGTTTTCCAAATTAGGTTGGTTTTTTTTTTTGTCTACTGCTTTTTCTAAGAGATTTGCCTGCTGACATGGCATGTGAACTAGGAGTTGGATGACTAGCTATTCACCTTAAGATAAATGTTAATTGGGTATGAACTGATCTGTAGCAATACCCCATCTCCCATTATCTTCAGGGTACTCCAGTTAGGAGCACAGCAGCCTAAGAGACCTCCCAGCACTCTGAGAAAAGCTTCTACTCATACCTTGCCCTTGGAGAATTGTATCTAATTTCTCCTCTTAGTTGCTGAAATAAGTGTTATTACCAAAAAGAAATATTTGTGTCAACCCAAGTGTGTGATTTCATTTTCTTGACTTTTACTTTTATCTGTCAATTATTTAAGATTTTTTCTCTTTTTTTTTTTTTTCCACTGACTGCCATGGCTCATGCACATCTTTCATATGTGTCCTGGTTTGAGCCAGGATGAAGCCAATTTTTCTTTTTACTGAAGGAAAAAAAAAATCAGTAAAAAGAAAAATTTGCTTCATCCTGGCTCAAACCAGGACAATATGGTTGCTGATTATGACACATACAGGTCCATTGCCTCAGTGGTCATTGCGTCTGGAGTGTTCTGGTCACGGGAGATTGCTGTCATGTTTTTAACTTATTATTCAGCTGAGCTGCTTCTGTAGAAATTCTTGGTTAGTCACCTAAGAGATACATGTTTCACTCTGGTGAAACGTGCACTGGGTTGGATCTCTTTCTTTTGCAAGAAACATCATCCTGTGCATCCCAGTTTAGCAGTTAGGTAATGAGATCCATAGCACAAATTTTGATGCATTTGTCATCTCATTTTTATCTGGGTTTACTTATTTCTCAGCTGGATAACTACTCAGGTTACATGAATCCTGGCTGGAGAATCTTGCATGAGCGCTGTTGGGTTCTTTTGTTGTTGGGTTGTTGTTTTTTTTAATTTAATGTGAGGTAAATTTCATTCTCTTTTGGTATTTGTAAATGCTGCAGAATGAAACCAGTTCCACTTGTTTCATCTCTTTGTTTTCTCTCTCCCACTAGGCATACTTGTAAAGAACAAGTACATTTATTGGAATGTACACTTGCACTTTACTCGGGAAAAATACTGTCCTGTGATTAAAAAAATAAAGTAAAAAAATATTAAATGCCTTAAGAGCTTCTGGAAGGCTCTTTTGAGAGACAGAGGCTGTTCAGTGTGTGTCAAAAACCTGCTGTAATACTGAAGATACTGCATATGATAGCCACTGGTGACTAGGGCATGCTTCCAAGTATGAGATCAAAGGACAGTATCCAGTTGCTTTGTGTACTGTAATGTCATAAGCAAAGTTAATCCATAACGGAAACCAAATTTCTCAGCAATAAACATATGGATTAGCAATATCCTTTTTTCATGTAATATTAAAACATGCAGTTGGTTGTATTTACCCTGCACATCGGTGCATTACTGCTTAGTCCCCGTATGTTGCCATTGAGGTTGTTTACGCAATAAAATGAATGAGGGGATTTAATGTGGAGAGAGCCTGGCTCCAGCTTTATGGTTTGTAATGAGTGGGACCCTTGGGAGAAAGGTTTCATAAACGTTGTAATTCTGCTGGTGGCCTCTGTGGGCAAAATAGCAAAATAAATGATCCAGCTGTCAGTGCTGCCTTGCCTGCTGATTTGTACCATGGTTGAAGTTACAGACCTCCAGGTTATTAGCCACAACTTTAAAAAGCTATCTTTTGTGAACAGAGTGCAAGAGTCAGAACATGGTGATGAAATAGCAGAAGTCAACGTGTAAAGAAAACCCAGTGTGTCTTGCTAAGTGTAGGGGCTTGGTCTTGCCAGCTCCCCAGGTGGGCAACAAAGGAGAGTGGTGGCTTCTAAGCACTGCTGTGGTCCCATCCTCAGCACTTGGGACCCTGGGAAGCAGCAAATAAAGATTTTTATTTTCTTATTTTTTCAACAGTATCAAAGTGAGCTTTATCAGGAGATGCGAATGTTGTCACCACTCTTCAGGTTGTGGGCTAGCTATCTTATGGCCTTGTATGTGTAAATCAAGCACTTTTCCTTCACACTGACCAAACCTGGGAAATGTCAGCAGCCGAGGTGGATTTCATGTTATGAGAGTGTGAAAACTGTGTTAAAGCAGAAAATGCTTCATGGCTGTTGTGGCAGTGAAGGCTGCAGCAACCACCATGCAGGCTGCATGACCAATGTGCACTGTGGTTGTTTGCCTCTTGCCGGCTGTTGGAAAGTGCCTGCGGAAAAAGAGGAGCTGCAAGAGTCCTCACAGGGACTCTGTGTCCGGGTGGAAAGCGGGAAGCCTGAAGAGGATTTGGCGAGAACCAGTGGCTGCTTTGCATCCGTTCTGTCCTGTCTTCCCCTTGCATTGCTCTGTTCTGCTGTACTGGTAATGATTTATGAGTTTTCCATCTACAGATTTTGTTAGCTCATAATTTGGCTGCCTGCTGCCTTCCCAGGGAGCGGAGACAGCTGCTGGCTCTGTGCTGACATGTTTCCTCTCCATCAAAAGTACTAGGGCAGCTCTTCCTCCATGCTGCTCAAGTTTGGTAATTTGCTTTTTTTAAGGAGTTCCTTGGCTTGTTGCTGAAAGAAGAGGAACAATAAGAGGATGGAACCACCTAGTAACATGACTCAGTGAAAAGAACCCATTAAGGCCTTTTAATATACTGGATATTCTACTTCTTGAGAGAAAAGGGTTGACCTTGATATTTAGGTTTTGTTTTTTCTTTCACAGAAACTCCATGTATGCTTTTACTTTATTTGTCTTCATGACAAGTGCTTCTCTCTTGCAAGGGAAGGAGATGGAAAAAAAAAATCCTGGGAATGCTGGTGGTGCTGTGTTGGTGGTGCTCGAGCAGCTCTCTCCAGCACCCTGTCAATCAAACACCATCAGTACAAGTCCCCACAGCAGCATCCTGTGGAACAGTCCTGTTGGAGCCACCTGCCTCCCTGGGCTCCCTTGCCATTGTTAGTCTCTCGCCTACATAGAATCATTGTATCTTGGTAGGGAGTTCTGTTAAATGGCTGTACTTCTTTTGATGTTGCCTGGCACTGATTTCTCTCTTGGTAACTAGGGCAGTGAAGTTTCGCTGCTGTGAAGCAACTGTTCTTGAATTCATCCTGAGCATGGTAACATTTGAAGAATCTCAGATGATTCTGAGAGTTCAGTTAAAAGTAGTGTAAAATGATGCTTAGAAAAACAGTACTGGTTTGGATAAAGGTTTTCAGTGTTTATTTTTTTCAATTTGAGCAATATGCTTCCAAGAACAAGTGTTTTCAGTATTTTAGCTTGTAGAAACTTCAGCCTTACCAAGGCTTTCAACAATTTAGGAATGAATCATCATACGAATTTCCCTGTGGTATGGATAAAAGAATGCATTTTTCTAACTTATTAAGGGAGTTCCAGCTTCTTGATGCAACTTCTACTGCATCTGTTGATGGTTTTACAAATCAATTTTACCAATTAATCCTGGTTTTATTAATTCTGTTCCAGTTTTTATTAATTGTGTGCATGAGAATGATTGGTTATATTATAGAAACTGCTCTATCATATGCCTTGATATCTACAACTGTTAATGTCCCTGTAGATGTCTTAGGGTCTTCAGTATGTAAATGAGAAGCAGCTGTAGAGAAAGCTGAACCTGTGGGCTTCGAGCAGTTTCAGGAGAATATACCAGCTCAATGACTTGCGTATTTTTAAAGTATGAACCTATTTTTTAGAAGGTTGTTAACAAGAGTGGAAGTAGAATTTTGGAAACTGTTTTTGTCATGCATTTTTTATATTTCTGATTAATTTTGTAGCTACAAGTTAGTTAGCAGCAGGCTTAGACATTCTAAGATTCGTATGGAAAATCATCCTGTCTGGAGGTTGTGTGCCTCATGCTGCCTGTGAAAGGACTGTGCTAAGAAGGTATCATTTCCACATCTCTTGCTCTCTTTCCTGCTGGCAGTTCATACTGGAGATGCTGAGCTGCAACATATAAGTTTGACTGGTGGTTTGGATTTTCTTCTATTTCCTTCCTACCTATACCCATCCTTAAGATCTTTACTCCTGTGAAACCATTATGACTTCTCTAGGTGGCATTTCAAAATTTGCTTTTGGCTTTACCTACCCAGATCCTATATCTTTCAAAACAGAGAACAGATGCAATTGAGGTCTTTATGATTTCAAGGCTTTACAGCTACATGACATACTTAAAGGATGGGTGTCAGGAGGATGGGGCCAGTCTTTTTCAGGGGTGCCCAGTGACAGGACAAGAGGTAACAGGCACAGATTTGTAGATAGGATGTTCCATCTAAATGTGAGCAGGAACTTATTTGCTTTGAGGTTGGCAGGGCAGGGGAACAGGCAGCCCAAAGCAGTTGTGAAGTCTCCATCTCTGTACACATTGAAGACCTGACTGAATGCCTTCCTGTGTAACCTGCTGTAGGTGAACCTTCTTTGGCAGCTGGGTTAAACTAGGTGATCTCCAGAGGTCCCTTCCAACCCCTAATATTTTGTGATTCTGTGACATCTCAGAGGCAGACTGCACTGCAATACAATCAAATATACTGTGGAAGTGCTGCCACCCTGAATTTACAACCTTCTGCCATCACCTGTGTGTTGTTAGTGTGTTCTTGATTTTAAAACAAACAAAAAACCCCAAACAACAACAACAAAAAAGTGCATTGAATTTGCTTGTGTAAATTTAAACTATCTTCCAGGCACCTCTTGTGGTAGCAACAGCACTTTAAAATCTCATTTGCAGTACCTGCTGTTATCTGTAGTACAGATAGATCCTGGGTTGTCAGATATATTGCTGGGTTGGTTTTGCTTAGGCTTGTGCTTCAGTTTCTTGATGAAGTGCTCCTGCTTGCCCTGGACCAGTACTTGAGGGAGTGCCTTATGAAGCCTGACCCTCACTCAAGCAGATTACAGTGCAATGCATTTAAAGCTAAATCTAGAAGAAGGCAGATCCTGTGTTTCTAGTAATTAACTATTCAGGACTCTCTTTTGTTGCACTGAACCTCTAGTCATAAAATCTCCCACAAGCGATGAGTCTACATGCTTTTAAAAAATCTTGTTCGTAGCTCTCTTTCAGGGTGTATTTCATATTCACAGGGAACAGTTTTAAAATCCAATAGTCAAACTTCAGGTGCATGCAACTCTTCTCACAATTTAAGGAGAAGTCAAGTGCTAGAAATCTGGTATATGTATTGATATATTTTATAGACACTGAGAAACCGTACCAATTGAGGGGCAGGTGTCGTTTACTTCCGTTGTCTCCAAAGGCAGTGGAAGTGAGCAGTGGTGATCCCAGCCTGTCACTGTTTGTGCTCCGCAAGAGCTGTGACAAGAGGATTAATTCTTATCTGCTGTGTGACTTGCTTGATACTTTATTTTCAGACCTCTTTGGGGTCCTTCTGCAGTCATTGAAATGAACGCATTTTAGACCTGGAGCAAGGGGTAAGGTATCAGGGGCAAGCATAAAAAGCATTGGAAATACCTGGGTGCATATTATATTTTATAGCTCAGCCTTACAAATAACCAAAGGTCAGAAAGACAAACCAGATAAATATGTCAAATCTAGCAGGTCAGTGGCTAAAGGCCAGGGCTGTTGCTTATCCCTGTTGACTGCTAGATTATCTGCCTAATAAACTTGTAAAGCACCTCCTGTTTCTCTGCCACCAAGGCTGCTAAGCTGGGGAAAGAGACTTTTTTTTTGAGCTCTGCTGTGAGAGGATGCTTGGATCCTACAGCGCTTTAGAAGACCCCATGGTACCGTGGTTTGCCATTTTTAACTCTTTGAAGATGGGGAAGTTGTTTATCCAGAAGGCTATTTAGTGTTGCACTTGTCCTAAAATGCACCTTGGTAGGTTAAAACTGTAGCTTTAAATCTCAGTGATTGATGTAAACCTTTCAGTTTAACTACTTGTTGCATCTTTTTATGACTTGCAGAAAGCAAAACCAGTATTGACTCTGAACTATACTGTCTATTATCAGTGCACACGGGCAGTTTTTGACTGCAGATAAGTAGTAAGCCAAGAGTAGAAAGCAGTGGTTTGCCAAGTTAAAAATTTTAAATGATGCAGAAGTGGCCAGCTAGTGATGCTGCAACTGCAACAGTTGGTGAATGGGAACATACTGACTAGCTAGAGCATTGTTAACAGAGTTGTTAAATGAACTTTCAGGGGTAGAGAAAGCATTAAGTTTGATAGTAATGTACAATTGGCATCTTTGTAGCCACAGAGCTTGAGTTTCTCTTTGCTCATGGTAGGAAGGGGATCCTGCTTTAGCAGGAAGCTAGAGGTCCCTTCCAATTCTGACAGTTCTGTGATTCTGTAACCATGACCTAATGACCTGCAGGATGGTCTGTAAGTCCCAGCACTGACACTTGCTTTTGCCACTACAGGAGGATGATTCTTGACAATTGCCATGTGCTGCAAAGCTTACTTGTATTCACTGTTGTGTGCATGCAGTTGTTGGTTTAGCTGCATTTGTCAGATTAAACTAGTTGTATCCAAAGCTGAAAAACAGTTCTTTAGATAAAATGGCAATAGTGTATGATCGCTTCCCAAATGTTTTACGTTACATGCTGAGATTCACCATTAAGGTCTGAAGTAATATAAGCCAGATGGTTTTTTATTTGATGTGGCATGTAGGTCCTTAACTCTGACTATACATAAAATTGATAGAGGGGGGGAAGTTGGTTGTCTCTTATTATTTTTTACAACACATCCAGATTTTTAGGAACTAAAAGTTCCTAAGATGTGGTAATGCTTAGGAGAAACATTTGAGAAGGATTTGTTGGTTAAAACCTTGTCTTTGTGGTTAGACTGTAGCCATTTATTCAGAAGGGTGGTGTGTGATGGTTCTTAGTCCTGTGTCTCAGCAGCTTGGACGCCTGTGAGTGTCCCCATCAGCTGTGCAGGCCGCAGTAAAGGCAGAGGTTGCATCACCGCTCAGGTTTGAACCTTCAGGGTTTTTTATAAGAATACCAAGTTTTGAGAGAAGCATATCTCATCAAAGTTGTTCTTGGATTGTAGCGCTCTTCATCTTTAAGGCGTTGTGAAGTATTCTTTGAGTATACATCAAGAACTTTCTTTCCGTTGCACATGTCGGGATTTGCTACACTGAAATGTTTATTTTGCCTTCATGTTAAGTGTTGTCTGTAAACACCTTAGTAAAAATGTATTTCTCTCTTTCTCCAGAAATTTTATGAATAAGAATCAGAAGCCGGTACTAACAGGCCAGCGGTTCAAAACTAGGAAGAGGGGTAGGTTATGTTACATTTTTTACTTTATTTTTCTTTTTGTTAAAATTACCAATGTGTAAGTTCCATTTTACTCCTTGTAATACTGATTTTCTATAAACATGACCAGTTCTCTCTTTCCGTATGTATTGTATCAGTTTTTAAAGAAAGCTAAGTGGTGCTAATTATACTGATCATCCAGCAATTCTGTACAACCAGTGTTATCCTAATGTGCTTGCTCTTGTTATACTCAGAGTTCATTTGTCATGGTTTAGGTGTCTGAGGTGAATGTCAAACACTTTGAGGCAGAGAACAAAAATATATGAAATATTTTTTATTATTTTTCAGGAAAAACCAAAAGTCTGCTTTGTAAAAAGAGGGCTTAGATTTTTTGCTGTTGCAGTAGCAAACTCTTATAGCCCACATATGTGGTGTTCCTTTCTGTCTTGCAACAGACTTTTTCCATCCCGACTTTCATGCTTCTGATCAAGAGCTAACTTCTTAACTTCTTGTGACAGAAAATGTAAATAAGAGCATTTTCTCAGTGAAGAGAGAATAAAAAGAGTTCATAATCTCCCTCAGAAAATTACAAATTCTGTCACGAGTCTGAAGAGCTGAATGCATGTTTTAAGATCTAGGATGATCGTGAAGCTTTGATGAGAATTGCAAAATAATTTGTTTTCAGTCATGTTAAAAAGCAGTGCCAGCTTTCTCCTGCCTTTCCTCCCTTGCACACATCATCCTCAGTTAGTTTGACTGGTGTGATCTCTTGAATAGAAAATGTCCTTTCTGTGATTCACATAAAACATTTGAAGGTAGAACTAATTAAAAAAAGAAACCTTTATTGCTTGTAATTATATGTCATGATGCTCCAGTAATTAGTGGGATTAACTTTCTATCAACATGGTCCAGAACATTATACAGTATAAACTGTACACTGCATTAACTAGCAACAGCATGGACGTAGCTACAGGAGTGAAATTAACAATCCCTGAAGAAATACCTCTATCAGATCAACCAGTAAAAGCAATCGGATGTGCATACTGCTGAACTGATCCAGTATATTATTCAGTCTAGGTCACTGAATTATGGTAAATAATTTATTTGCTAAAATTGTCTTAGAAAACATTCTCTCTCATAAAGGCTTTCTTCTCAGTCCATGTTTTTCAAGGTATTTGGAATAAGGGATCCTAATATGGATTTGGTCTTTGGCTACTACTTAATACAAGTAATAATTAAAAAGGCACAGAATTAGAACTAAATGCTATCTCTGGAATTTCTCTTACAGTGATTGGAAGTGGCATTAGATACTCATTGACTACATGGAAGAAGGAAGAGACTTAGGGGGAGTCTGAAAGATTGGGGGGGTGTTTTTTGGGGGGCTTTTTTGAGAGATTACTTAAATGGGATTGGGGATATGAAATTATTTTAATAGAAAAATCTTAACATGCTAACACTTCTATATGTGCTAAAATCATAAGATTCTCTTCTTCAGATATGGGGGAATCCTGGTTCCCCCAATATTTGAGGTTTCTACTTAGAAAATTGTAGATACCTGTTTTCTTTCTGAAGGCAGAAGGCTTGAGAAAGAAAAATGGCACCTAACATGTTTATTCCCTTCTGCTTGTATACATTTTTCTTTTTGTATCATAGTGGTCAGACAGACTTATATCTTGGATGTAGACTAGAAGATCCCATTAGGTGTTTTTATCCTGAATTCAGTATATCAGGGAGTCATGAATTTTTACCCAGGTAGGAGAGAGTGCAGTGGCAGTGGTTTGGCTGTGGCATTTGCGTAGTCAGGGACTAATCTGTTGTCTGTAGCAGGCAGGAAGAGGGGTCTGAAATCAGCAAATGCTGGGGAGAGTGAGCTGGTTGAGAGATGACTGCTTGTTCTTACCAGTTGATTTGTATCCCACAATACTCTTTTTTCCTCTTCTACAGCTCCCATGACTATTGCCATCTGAGGAAACAAGGGGGTGTGACATGGCAGTCAGACATCTAAGTAAAATAATTGTCCACGTGAACTCTTACCGCTGGTCAGCTTGCTGCAGCTATCTCTGAATGTGAACAATTTCTGAGCTTTCAGAGAGCAAAAATAAGGAAGACAATATTTTGAAAAGTGTGTTTAGTATTGAAAGTATTTTTAGAGAGGACTATGAAGGAAGGGTTTGTAAATCCCACTCCTTCCAGTTCTATCAGTTGACCTAATAAAAAGTGTAAGTGTTGCCTCCAGCATATATAAAACCAGGCATTTAAATAACTTTAAAAATATTTAAAGGAAGAAAAATTGTATTGTTGTAAAGGGAAAAACCTTCTGAGGTAAGGAGGCATCTGATGATGCCATATCAAGTTTTTAGCAATCTAGGCAAATGAAATAGTTTGGTTAGTTCTTTGTCTAATCTCTTTACTGGTAGAATACTGCATTTTTTGTGCAGGTTAGCAGCATTTGGCATCTGGCTGGGATTTGTGCTTATGGTACAAATATGTGGGATGTGCATTGTATTAATTGCATTGTATTTCCATGCATGCAGATTAATGTCTTTGTGTCTGAAATGGAAGAGGAGGATGTAGGAGTAGCAGAAACGCCAGTAGTTAGTAAGGAAAATATATATATCCAGACAGCTGACAAATACCTACAGCACAAAAAGCTTCCTGAAGTATTAACAGGAATAAACAGTGTGTATTTTTAAAAATAAGCTGGCAGGCAATACCCGAGACCCAAGTTTGTCCCCATAGTGTAGATAACATAGAGTTAATATTTGATAAAATCTGTTGCAAAAAGGTAAATGGCAGCATAAAAAGAAGCTAAGCAAAGCAGTGAAGATTTTCTACTAAATATATTATCTATTAAATTAAATGCATATCTATCTCTGAAGTACATATTATCTACTAAATATAGAAAATGATCTAGTAAAAAGCGAATATTAACACCTTTCCATCAACATGAAATCAGAAGCCAAGCAGGGCATCTAACTTTTCCTCCACAGGCATACAGCTGTGTGCCTTCTGTTTAAGAGTTACAATTAATTCTTAAGAAGATGTGTGTAAATGTACTTTGTGTTTTCCTTAGAAGCGAAAAAAAAGAAAGAAAATAAGGAAAGGAGATAAGGATCTAGGAAAATGATGAAAATGAAAAGCTCTGTATAGCACTGCTGCATTGGTTATTGTATGTATCACATCTGCAGCTACACCTGGTTCCTCTAGCTTGTGGTTGAAACTGTCCTTGTTCAATAATTATGTACTTGACAGCTCAACATACTGTTGTCACTTCTTGATGATGGCTTCATACACTGTTGTACTACATCAGCATATTCCTCTTCAGTACATTAGCTTAGTAGGAAAACGTCTCAATACAATTATAAAACATTTTTCATGCAATGAATTCACCTCTTCTTGCCTGTGTAAATTTTTAGATTGTGAGGGACAAGAAAAGAGTAGGGTACTCCACATGAGAGGAGGATTTCTGAGGCAGGAGAAGAATCTGTTTAAAATGCTAAGAAATGCTAATCATGGTGTTTGTGTTTGTACTAAGCACTGTGTACCCATGATACCAAGCATAAAACAGTTTTCAGTTTAGATTTGAACATGTTAAATTTCTAGACAAAATATAGTTGAAAAAATAAAATAGGAATATTTTTTTAAACTCATCTCTTTAGGTGGAACTCTGTCTTCTTTCTGGTTTATGAGTCATCAAGGATTTTCTTTTTTATCCTGCAAATAATACATAATTATTTGGTAATCCAAAAGAGAATCGTTATACTCAGATTCTTGTTTATGGATGGAGCTGTGTTTCTGGTGCTCAAATAAAACTGCTTGAAGTATATACATACTGAGGTGCTTTCACTTACTTCAATAAAAGGCTTATTTGATTTTGGGTTGGTTGGTTTGTTGCTTGCTTTTGGTTGTGTTTAGTAATTCAGGTTGGAGGAGAACTGTAACTGAGCATTTGGTAACTAGTCTGATACCTCAGATGGGATTCCAGTAGTATGCTTCTCTGAAGGCATTTCCCCAGAGCAAAAGCCTGTTATTCAGCTTCTCCACTTGACCCTATCTGGTTTGTCCACCATGGACATGCCCTGCAGATATGAGAGATGGTTACTCAAACAGCTGCTTCCAGATCTTCATCACAGCTGAAACTTGAGTTAATGTGTCTGAGAGCCTGGATATTTCCAAGGTCTAGGGTGAAGCAAAAGCCTTGGAAGAAGTCACTTGCAGTCCAGAGAGGGGGCTTATTGTGTAGTTTGTTGGATGATGAGAGTGTGGTAGGGGAAAAGCTAGGCTGGCACTGTGATTATGTGCATCACTTCAGGAGAAGCTGAGGTCAAGAACAGGTGATTTCCTGAGTGAGTATGTGGGTATCCATGCTGTTGAGTAATCCTCAGCTTTGGTCTGAGGAGGTTAGCTGCAGGGGATTGGGCAGTAAGCCACTTTGAGCTAGGTAATAGGGTCAACAAGCCACTAAAAGTTAGATGTAGCAGGGAATGTCTGGAAAATAATGTAATAGCTCATTTTTCTAGTACTTCTGGGCATTTCACAGACAGCCCTGGAGCTGCTGTTGGCTGTGTGCTTCCAGGTCCTTGGAAGGATTGGTTGAGTAGTCCACTAAGCTTTCCTGTGGCCTGGGACTGAGTGGGGGGGATTACTTGTGGTTTCCATATATAATTGTTGCAGGGTAAGGGAATGCCTTGGAAGAGGGTGAGAATGGGCAAGTTATGCCCTGAAGATGGTAGAATGAGTGCACCCCAGGTACTCACAGGGGAACAAGAAGAAACATTTCAGTTTTTGAAACAGTACAGCTAATACAAGTAGCCATTGTGTCTAAAATAGTTATCTAATTGCCTTAAGGCTGTTGTGGCAGGAGGGAAGGAATTGGGGAAGAAAGGCTATGAGAAAATAAGGTATGTTGGTAAATATTTGGGATAAAAAGCTGCACTATGAGTCACAGGGAAAGGAGACCTACAGCGAGAACATATGTACTGTTCAGAATATCTTCTCCCAAAAAGCCTGCAAGAGTTGCAGCTGGCACATCTCGGAGTACATTAGCATATGTTTAGACAGGAATTTTAGCAATCCTCATTCATCTTAGTAACTAAAAATCTCTGGATTTATCTTCTGGTGTGTGTGTTCTGGTGTATGTGCAGGTTTTTTTAAGAACTTGTATCAGCTTTTGTGTTAGCAAGTGATAACAAACTAGTTTCATTATTTTGATGTCACAGAACAGCTCACAGTTCTGTTTCTGAAGTTCAGAGTTGTTTTGATGGTAACAAGCATGTCATAGATGCCCTTATATAAAGTCAGGACTTGTTTGTTATGAAGCTTCAAGTGTTTGTGGTAAGCTGTTAACAGCCTACAAGAAAAAGCAGCAGGAAGTATGGGTAAATCTACCTAACTTTATCTGGAGGTTGCAGTTACATCTGTTGTGGAGGATGGCCATGACATAGGGATGTTGTCTAGGGGTCACGCTTAATCAAGTTCAACCAGGGACAGCTATAGAAAATGCAACATGAGAGTTACATTTTTGTGTTCTAGTGCTGCTCAGGATTGTGAAGATAAAAAATAAATTCTTGGTTACACTGTGTTACTGGGCCCCAAATGTAACACAAAAACTATTTTTATGAGTACATTCATCTCCTCTTTTCCTGAAGACTTGTCTTTTTGAAAACATTTTTGATATGTGACCATAGTTATTTAAAGAAAAGTGGAGTATTTGTACAGTGATATTATGCACACATAACACATTCCCTTTACTCTGCTATCATGTTTAGCAATACATAATTTGCGCACTCAGTATCTTCAATGAGAGAAGTAAGAGTATGAAATTTGAAAGCAATTTCAATAGTTGCATTTCCTTCCCATTATTTATTTCCCTATGTTTGTATGTGTCTTGGTTTTAAGGGAGATGATGAAGACAGGGAAGTGAGAGTAAACACTGCAAAATTTCCAGGTGAAGTAAAAGCCAAACAAACTTCTGGTGCCTTGACCAGGATGCAAAGAATACATTTAGGTGCTGTGGTCATTTCAATTGCTGGCTGATACAGGAATTTTAACAGAAAGTTTAAAAAATCACTCTCTTTCCTTTTCCTTCTTCTTTATCTCTCTTCCAGATGAAAAGGAGAAATTTGAACCCACTGTCTTCAGGGATACAATTGTCCAAGGCCTCAATGAAGCTGGGAATGACCTGGAGGCTATAGCCAAGTTTCTGGATGCAGCAGGCTCACGGCTTGATTATCGGCGCTATGCTGACACACTCTTTGATATTTTGGTAGCTGGCAGTATGCTAGGTAACCTGCAGTGTACCTGATACATAATTTGATGGTCAGCCTTGCTTCTTTTAAGATGCTGTCTTCTGTTACAAAAGTGGAAATTGTAAGCTTTATTACACTTTCACTCATCTAGGTACTTCTTGCATCTTGCATCATAGCATTGTTTACTGTATGTAAATGTGCAGTAATACTGAAGGACTTGATTGTGTGAAGCAGTCTGCAAATACACCAAACAATGACAGTTCTTTGAGAAGCCTTCAGTCTGAGCTGGAACAGCATATAAATGCAACAGCAAACAAAATGAGAGACACTAACTAGGGGAAACAGAGGAATTTATTAGCACTAAAAGGTATAATACAGCACTCCAGGTTATTAGCTGTTGCAAAGCTTGCATTGTAGATGTTGTAACAAGGGCTACCTACAAGGACAAGTGAAGGATGTGCTTTGTGGATGTTCATGGGATGTTCCTCCCCAGTATTAGTGGCAGTTTGGGCAAAAACATGTCTTTCATCTTCCTCTGTATTCTGTTTAAGTTGGCTCTTTTTACTGGACACCCTGGTTTGATTCCTGCTCCTGCTTTTTGGTATGTAAGAAGAAAAGATGTTTTTATAAGACTTGAGGTAATGCAGGAATCAAAAGCCAGTGGAAATATCCAGAAAGAAAGCTCTCAACAAAATAAGCTAGGATAAAGATCTTGTATCAGCGTTTTCAATGATTACATGAGCCTGGTAAGCATTAGAGGGTTTAGGAGGATGTTCCAAGTCCTGAAATTAATAACAAGGTGCTAATACTTGTCTCTTTGGAAAGGATTTACATTATCATGGTGTTAAAAGTAGTAGTTAAAATATGTGCAAGGATATACACCAACATGTACTTATTTGATCACACTCAGTGCTCTCAAATCCAGCTAAGAATCCTTAGTGTGACCTTGATCTCTGTCCTGTGCTGAAATGCAGCGTATCAGCCAGCTATCTCTTCTGTCAGATGCCACCACAGCATCACAAAGCTAGTCCTCTCTATTTTCCTCCTTCTCCCTTGCTACTTTTTAACCTTGCCTTTTGCCTCAGTGATGCTAACATAAGACTTACTAGACTTACTAAACCTTATAGAGCATTCTTTAAACTGAGAAATTGTTTCTTGGTTTTGATTTGTTTTCTTGTAGCTCCTGGAGGCACACGCATAGATGACAATGACAAGACCAAGATGACCAACCACTGTGTATTTTTTGCAGATGAAGATCATGATGCCATCCGAAATTATGCTCAGGTCAGTTAAGGCATGCCTGATTACTGTTCTCCTTGTATGTGTCAAGAGGGATTACACTGGAACATCTGCAGACAGTCTAGACTGCAATAGGCTAGTTACAGGGCACCTGAAAATCCAGTTAACCAGTAACCTGCCCTAACCTACACATTTTAGGTAAGAAAATAGGATGTCTAAGATTTGTATTGAACATATTTTTAGAAACATGTGAAGTATATGAATGACAAAAAATAGAAAGCTCACACCTCCAGCCTTTAGTTGTATAACTAGTTAGGAATTGGCCATATATACCAAGAGCTTTCATTTCCCCTATGTATGTGATACATAATTTCTTTTTTTCAGGAATAAGGTTTGCACAAATAACCTGTGTGAAATTAACACAAAAATTCAGTGAAGCCTAAAACATTATTGAAGAGAAGCTACCATGGCTTAACTCCTTAATGGAAGATAATAATTCTTTGAGAAAATACAGTAAGGGTTCTATTGAAAGTGCAAAGCCACTGTGCAATTCTGGGTACAAGTATGATTGCATGAAAATGCAGTACCATTGCAACACCATTGAAATTCCCATATGTCAAAAATCTGGTGGTTTTTTTAAATTAACCTATTTATCTTGATGCTGGAGATGCTGGAGACAGTAAGTGAAAGTATAAAAGCCACTGTCCCTGTTAAGGTGTTGAGAAGTGAATTGAAACTTTCTGAACTTGATTTCTCTCCCCACCACCATCCAGGCTGACAATAATGTTATTTGTTCTCTGTATGAACCTTTTTACTTGTGACAGTTAGTTGTATGTTTTGTGCAGTTACTTTTTTAATTTCTTGTCTTTCCCTTTTTCCATCTGAATGTGCCCTGCATCTGTGCTGCTTCTGCTTTCATAATCTATGGTCACGTAATTGGAAACAAATGGTGAAAACTGAAGAACAGGTGTTTCCAAGAACATACTTGTTTTAAAAGCTTTGTCAAATGTTTTTCCTCTTTTCCTCACAGTAGCGTATTTTGTCCTAAGCATTTGTGTTAGTGGATTTAACAGAGATCCTGCATCTACTGAAGATGCCCAGCAGTGCTACCTGGCTGTCTTACTCCATCAGTTTACACCTGACAGCTTCCCCAGAGAGCTGCATTAGCAGTGGAATAGCTAACCTTCTTCTCCTCCTTTTCCCTGCTTTTGATCACTGAATAGGGTGAAAAGTGGAGTAGGAATACAATTTTGGAAAATACAAAAGGCTTTCAAGCTGCAGTAGATTTGATTCAAACGTTGCTCTATGAAGCAAGAATTGCAAAACTTGTATTTTCCCATTTGTGAACAAACTAATAGAGACAGGTGTTTCGTGACAGAAAATGCAGGAGACAACTACAGAAGTATTGTTTTGCTGGCTGCTTATTTTCTGGGGGCAGTGTCTAAAGGTAAACTGGGCAGTGGTATATGAGTGTGAGAAGCTAGCAGTGCTTCCTACTTTTTCTTTGCTGCTGTGGAGAGGATAAAAAGGAACATTTGTCTTACCATGGATTAGTCAAAAATATTCTTTATGGATTCAGTAGTGGCAGTCTTGTTTCACTTTGCCTTTTTCTAAAGGCAAAGGATGGCTACAATAGTTAAATTTGAGTTAATCTGTGTTTATCTTCAGGTCTTCAATAAACTTATCAGGAGATACAAGTATCTGGAGAAAGCATTCGAAGATGAAATAAAAAAGGTAATGTTGGTGGCAATCTCCTCTTGAGCATGAATTTTTTGTCTAATATAATTGTATATTATATGTATATAAAAGTAATGTAAATGTATAATTTGGGACTATTATGTATTTTATTTACCTCTGCTGGAAAAGAGTGAAATATACAGGTGGCATCTTTGTCTGCAAATTTAGCTCTGTGTGAATGCTGCTGACAGCACATGATGTAGAGTAATTTTTAATTCATGCTTCCTTTGTATGGTTTGACCAAACACATCTTCTTATGTCCAACTCTTTGGTACTTCGATATGCTTTGGGTTATAGTTCTTCATGAGAAGTAGTGTTACTATCCTGTTCATAGAACAGCCCTCTGTGGTTTTTTCATGGAATAAATGCAAATCTGCTGTGCAGAATGTCACTTGATGTATGAATATTAAAATACTGTTGCATTGTGGAATGATTACTAAAGACAGGTTTTTGTAGTTGGAGTCATAGATATGTCCAAGAGAAAGTCATCACCACTGGCAGAGGATTCAGGACTTGCCTGTTAGACTGTGGTGGATATTTGTGGATACTGTTTTGTCATACTAAATTCTAAGGAGAGAGGAGAAACATGGATAGAAATTTTTGAAAAAAAAAAAAAAAACACAACAAAATGCAAACATTTTGCAACAAAATGTTGATTACTTTGATTCCCTAGTAACAGATGTAAATATATTTTTCTAATGGCCTGAATAAGTAATCAACACTGTGCTGTACTGTAAGTTAACAGGCATGTTGGTAATGACAAAACCTGTCCTGTGACTAAAATACCATATTTTTAAGTGTGTTTCCACATTTCCATGTTATTTAAACAATAGAAAGACTTCTGCAAGAGTGAAATGAGAAAGTCTGGAGCAGCACCACCTCTTGTGGCTGAATAAATTTGGCTCTAAATCATACATTCTTTTTGTGCTTGTGGACAGCATGTGTATTAACTGATTCTGATTGCTCAATGCATCATTTTAAAGACTAAATTTACTTCTATGCCCACACAACTCTAATGTTCTTGCTGTTAATTACTATAATCAGTGATATGAGAAGTGCTGACTCATAGCATGCAAGTTTCAGAGTATTCAGCATATTATATAACTGCCATGTCAATTCAAGCTGCCTCCTCTCTCTTCTGTAACTTGTTTGGTTTTGAATCCTCCAAGTTTCTAAGAATTCACTTAGCACACTTAGTGACAAGAAACTATGGTTAATATATAATAATTCAACTCTTCAGTTGAGGAACAAGTGCCTCTGATGTGAAGTTTAGCTGTATGCTAGCTTGAAAGAGAGCAAAAATTTGAGGTACAGAGTGACTAGAGCCATGCTACTTATTTGAAGCCCTTGGAAGCGTGGTAGCCATGACAGTGTGTGGTCAGAGTAGCTGTGTTCACCTTGCAGACTACTAATCTCAATTTTAGGAACATGCTTTTTGTATATTTTAATGTCAGATATTGGTATGACAAAGCAGAAGACTAGGTTTGCATAATGGTCCCAGGTTGAGGGGAAGTTTTTTCCATCTGCTCTTTCATTGCCACTATAACTGAACTATACATCTACATTTTTACATCTAAATTATTTTGTTCAAGCAATTTCAACAGAATAAAAGGATTTTTAAGTGCATTGCTCACCTGCATTTTTTTTTTTATATTGGCAGCTTAAGTTCATATGAGCAATGCCCAGCAATACTGGCATAGACCTGTGACAACATCTTGCAATAATTTCAGTAGAATTCTCAGTTCCAAATTTGTGTTCTTTCTTATGTATGTATTTCTGTTCAAGTCAGTGGATGAAGAATGCAGTACTTAGCTATCTACATAGCTTATTTGTATGTTTTAGCAGCATTCTATGTAGGTTTTTTATTATCAAATGGGATAAAATGCAGATAAGTACATTTTTTGTCTTAACAGTGGTAAATATTACTGAGACATGAGGATGTCTGAAATACTGGGCGGTGTTATGAGGTTCTTTGTTTGTGGTCCTATTTTCCTAATGAAAGCATCCTAAATCAAGCTGGGAATTACAAAATAAGAGGAGACTAATATTATGAGGTCAAATGGGGAGTAAACTGAGATTAATTAGGTCAGCTAAATGCAAGGCAAGAATCAGTCAGCAAGTATCTCTTGTTGTGTTAGCTGCCTGTCTCCATTGCTGACAATTCAGTGCTGTCTACCCATATCAACCCATAAGATGCTAAAGCAACAGATTACTACATATAACGAAGATACAAAAAGACAACACACTACCTGTGTGGATAAAATTTCCAAATTTTCTCTATTAAGGTTTCTAGAACTCAAGAGCAGAAGCACTTGTTTTTCTTGTATGCTTTTTATGTCTTGTGTGTGTGTTTACTTGCACATATCTTATCTGCCCAGAATTTGTGCCCAAATGACTTTTTCTTTGAGGTAAAAAATAGCATGGAACAGCACATTAGGTCTGATCTTGTGCTTATTAGGAGGCATTCTGAACTCCTACTTAGATAGGTGGGAGTTGTTCTAGCTATGGTAAAAATACAAAATTGTGAGCCAGAACTGTACATTTTATGCCTGGAATCAGTCTGTATCTGTAACAAAAGCAGTAATGCTAGTGCCTGGCTAACAGCAGGCAAGCATCAGCTTGGAGAACTTTTCTGTGGGTGGTTTGGTACTATTCTGAAGTGACTTGGACATTTTGTGACTTCCCTGCAGAGCTTTGTAATTGCAGTGGTAAAAGAAGAGCTCTTAAAGTAATCAGCTATAAAAATCTGAAACAACAGCTTTGAACTGAACGTTTTGTTCTTTTTGATGGTTTTTAAGCAGGTATTAAAGGTTTTGATTCTTCCTATCACCTAGTCTCCTCCTAAATTAGGCCATGTTTCACAATTGCTTTAAAGTATAGAATATCCTTGAACAGCAGAAAATTATATGTTTAAGTCTATTTGAGCTGCTTTTCAAAAATATTAATAAAATAAAAATTATGATACTCGCACCAGCAATATTTAAAATAGTCTGAGACATGTAAAAGATGAGGTTCCTTCTCAAAACATACTGCAGTGGGGTACTGTTCAAGAACAACATAATTCATGTTCATGCTAAAAGTAGTATATTTCAAAGGAAAGGGAAGAGGAGGAGGCTGTGAACTTCACAGATACATGATTTCAGACCTTCCAAAACATTGCAACAAACACAGATTTCTCAAAACTGATTTGATAAATGTTGGGGTGTTCTTCTCTTAGAACCCTTCTCCACCTTGAATTCCATAGTTCTGGTATTGCAGCTGAATTTACTGCTGTTGTTGGTTTCATGACTTAAATCTGACAAAAATGGGTATAATTGTTAAAGATCTAGTAATTGCTAACAAAATCCAATGCAGATTATACCTAGGAAATATGTCAAAATCTTCCCTGTCATGTTAAAGTAGTCAGTGTGATCACTTTCTAATCAAAATCCTCGTCTGTTGCTTATAGAGCAGCAGAAGTGGTGTTCAGTAGCCTACACAAAAATCTAAAGCTATTTCCTCTCTTAACAGTCTCAGTACATACAGTAAAGAGCAAAAGGTCTAATTCAGAGTTTTTCCTGTGCAGGCCTCATTTTAGTACAGTATCACAAAGTTTTCATAAAGAAAACCTGAAACCTCCAGGTCTCCATCATATACTAGACATGTATTGAAATTTTTTTAAAATGTTTTCAGTCTTACCATTAAATGTGACCCTGGAATTCCTTTCCCTGCATCATTATATATGCCAGCTAACTGCTGCTTTTGAATATACAGCACAGCACTTGTTTCTCATCCATATATTTAGAAATAATAATTCCATTGATCTGTATCCCAATTTTCTTACAGTTTTTTCCTTATGAGTCACAGTTCGTTGAAATAAAATGGCATCTTGAGCTTTTACAGTTTCGTAATTTTTATTTTAAGCTAAAACTGCACGTTGCAATCATTTGGCTGAAGCCTTCTAAAAAAAACCAAATTATTTGTCTGTGGCTGAATCATTCAGGCTTGTGTAAGCTATAATTTAAAGCTGATGCTATTATGTAAGTACTACCATATTAACGAGGGTTTTTTTGGGTTTGTTCACTGATATAGAGCAGAGCTATTCATAAAATATTGCATGAGTTTTAATAGCTTAATTCTTTAGTTATCTGGATTTTTAAAATATCACTGCATTTAGAAAGCTTTACAGTTAATGATAAGCCGATTAGATGTCTGGGAGAACAGCTCTCACTGTCCATGGTAACGAACAAGTGCAGGGACATGACTGATACTCTGTCCTTTTGTATGGGTAGGTTTTGTTAATTAAGAAATACCCTTGAATTGGAAAAGTGGGTGGGAATTTTCCATCAGCACGAGCTGTTCTAATTTGCTTACGTATGTTGCTCATTTGGAGAAGGAAAAAGGGTGTCGTGAAGCAGAAGGTGGTTGAAGAAGGAAATGAGAATTCCTTTCTAATTCCAGAAATGGATGTCTGCAGTCTTTTTTCTTTTTGTATGTGTATATTGATGCTAAATTAGTAAGCTGACTTCTTATGGAGTCAGCAGCTTTTTTGCAATGAATGAAGCTGCCCTTTACTGTCTACCCTCCTTTTTCCTATTACCCACAATGTGGTTGCTAACAACATGTTAAGAAAACATTATTGTTAATGGTAATGCTACTGGCAAAATCTCATTTAGCACAACTTTATTTGTGATGAAGAAGAAAAGGTGTATAATGTACTTCATCAATACACTTTCAAGTAATTAATTTTAATATATGAAATTAAGATATTTTAAATAGATTTAATTGCCAGTTTTAGACTTTGAAGGAGTAAAAATGTAGTTCAGATCTTGCAGCACCTAAGACTGTGAGATTTATAATTTTTTTCTCAAGCTGGTTGTTTCCTCTTGTAATTAGTACTGGGAGGTACATAAGCAAAGTCTTAAAGCAGCTTTTGTTCCTGTTTGTCTATCCTTTGTCAGCTTTATCAAGAATGTCTAAATTTGAAATCTATATTTCTTATTTTTAGCCAATAGAAGATCTGTTGTAATTGTTCTGTGCTCTCTTCCCCAAAAGGAAAACAGGAAACTTTCTCATCCTTTTATTGTTCACATAAGTCATAGCTTTTGTAAGCTAGAAAAGGAACTGCAGCTCTGTGGGGCTTAGTCCGAAGTCTGAAGATGGACATGGGCAGGCTCCTGTTAGCCTGCTGAAATCAGCAGCTCTATGATCCTCTAATTTCTGTGGGCCAAAAGCCTTTAAAAGCACTTCTATTTTTACACGTGTATTTGGAGATGACAGACCTTGATTCCTTGAGTAAGGCTACATTCCACATGCTTGTGTCTTTATGGAAAATGCAATTATAAGCAATCAGTGAAATGGTACTGCCATGCTTCAGGTCAGATTTGTATGTGATTGCTACTAATTATAGCAGGAGTTCTTGAGAAATAAACTGCTAAAACTCATCTCTACCAGTTATCGTTGCCTGTGGCTTTAATTTTTCGTTTTCTTTTCTGACCCACAGCTTCTGCTGTTTCTTAAAGCCTTTACTGAGACGGAGCAGACAAAGCTGGCAATGCTTTCTGGCATCCTGTTGGCTAATGGCACTCTTCCTGCTACCATTTTAACAAGCCTCTTCACTGACAATATAGTCAAAGAAGGTAATTTACAATATGATCTTTTTTCTTACATTAGCTTTAATTGGAGATGGGAAACCTGTAACTGTACAACAGAAATCATTATTTTAAAGCAGAAGCATATACAGACAGCAACAGCCAACATACTTCATTAAATCTAATGAAAGCAGTTTGACATAAGAAAAAAACCAACAAAAAGCAAAAACAAACCCTAAAGAGCTTATGTTTTTTGGAAGTTATACACGTGTGTGCAGAATTATAGAGTATATATATTATTGTGATACTATACAAGTATAAAGTTTAATATCTATTCCTAATATGTGCCTACTAGCATTTTTTCAAGTGTTGCAAATACCTCTTGCATGTAAGTGTGACATGGGACAGAGAGCACATGCAGACTAACTGAATGTTGCAGAAGAAAAAAGAAATATGCAAACCTGCATTTTGCCTTCATACTAGTAGTGATCAATATTCAAAACAGTTTCCCATGGACCTGTATGATGAGTAGTTGTGTTTTTCTATCTTAGGGTATAATGCCTATTTCAGATTACTTTTTTTTTCTCCTTTTTTCTGAGGGTTTTTACATATTTATTTATAGCTAGCTACCTTGGAGTCCTGATTTTCCAAATACTTGCTCAACAGTGTCTTTCTCTGCCGGTTACCGACTACCTGAAATAATTGCACTTTTAATGTTGAACAGTTTTCATGGAATCTTTTTGGCTTTGTTAAAGAGCTATATATTAGCTAAGATGTATTCTAACTTCTATTAAAAAAAAAAAGTGTTCTGACTTCATGTTCTTATTTTCAGAATGCTAACCATTGCATTTGTTTTCTAAATGCTGCAGAAAGAAAAGCCACAGCTGCAGCTTTGCTCACTCATCATCCACAGCTTTTGGAATCAGACTTAAACTAGGAGAAAGTTCAAACAAAAGCACTTATCTATGTCTAGGGTGATGGCCTGGAATATTTTTAAATCAAAGTCTGTTTCTAGTTATGGGAAGACAAGAGGCATCTGAAAACTCAAATGTTTAAAACTTTGTTATTTGTTATATTTTAAGAATACAGTTTTTATGTACAAATCCTAGAACAAATTCCTTTTGCATTATGAGCTTGGATTTATAAGAGTCCTTTTGTCAAAAGCTTACATATACTTTTGGTTCTTGGTTTATATATACTAAAGAGGTACCTGTATGTCAGCATTTGAGGAAAAGATTGTTCAAGCAGTCTTCTGGAATAAATCTTTTATGGAAGAATAATTGAAGATACAAAGATAAATGAAAATCAGGAAAAAGATCAAGGCTTAAAACAGTTAGATCATACAAAAATTAACTTGATACTTTCTTTGCTACTAAGGTTAAAATGCATGAGGAAAAAAGGGAGAGTTAATCAATATGACAATTTAACATTGGCAAAGAATTCTGGAAGGGAGACAGGATGGATTGTGCTGATAGGAGATCTGTCAAGTTTGAGGACACGTATCTAAATTCATTTTAGGTTTACCCTTTTCCAGTGTTGCCATTATTTTTACTGTGATGTATAAATGTGGGAAAAAAATGGTTTTTGGAGGGGTGGATAGTGTGTTTTCAGCAGAGACATGGAGAGTCTAGGCAGTGGTGAAACCTCATCAGGGTTAAATGTACCCATGCCGAAAAAAAGTGCAAATGCAAAAAGAGCAGCTAACAGGGCTAATCAATAAAAGAATGGCTGAAGTTGCTTTCTTCTACAAATAGGGAAAAAAAACAGAAAAACAGAAGAGCTTTTTAAGGGAATAGATATTGGGGGCACATGAATAGAGTATTGGAACTGGCCAATGAAAATTTGGACTGTAAATTAGAAGTAAGTTTGAAAGCATGTGGATAGTGAAGCCCTAGAAGAACCTCCCTCTAATATTTTTAATGACATAAAACTTTCTTTGTTTTAAGCTAAAGCTTGAAAAAGGGCTTAGGACATGACTACTGGGGACCATTCTTGGTGACAGAAACCAAACAGTTCCATTCACATTAGATGCAGTGGACTGTGTTTGCAGATTCAGAAATTTCAGGTGGACATTACACCTAGGTCCCCTGTTAGTTGACCAGGCTTTGTCAGTCTTGACTAGTCAGCCCACAGAACTTACGGTCACTGCATTATGCCCTGCTGTACATGTAAAACAAGCCCAGAGTAGTAGGCCTCTCTTGGCATGGCATTGTGCATCCATGGTTCTATATAGTACTTCTCTAAGGATTGTGCCTTATGACTTAGCTCTTGAAATAAGGTTGCCAAAACTGTCAGAACAATCCAGATCTGTAGTGAATGTTAATGAAGTTTACACTGCTCTGGGAATAATCTGTTCTTCTTTGATGATTAATTAAGTCAGTGTATCCTAGAAATAAATCTATCTAGAAAGTGGCTAAGAATGACAAACCAACTTCCTACCAATAGATCCCATCTTGTTCTTAGAGGTTCAGGACTGTTCAGAGGTCAAACAGAAAATTACAACCATCAGCTGTAATACAGTACATTATTATCATTATTACCCTCAATAGCACTGTAAATGTTGATATGGGAGTAGTACAGAGATTCATAACAGGCGTACTGGTGACCTTCCTCAGGGTTGAGCTGGGTCTCCATCTCTGAGACCTTTCAGCTTCTTTGAGTTCCCTGTACTGGCTGCCCACAGCTGAGAAGCTGGAGCAGAGGAAATAAATTGTTGTTTTCCCTGCTGCTCTAGGAAATAGAGAAATAGGAGGTGTGGGGATAATGGTTTCTTAGCTCCCCTAGGAAAGCTACAGCCAGTAGAGGTAGTTTGTTTGATTTTGGTTTAATGCACAAAAGTTGTGCCTTAAGGAAGGAATTTTTCTATTTAAAATTGTGTTTGTGCCTTGTCTTACCACCTTTTAAATGCCTCCTAGGAGGACAAGGTACAAAACTTGGAAGTTGCAAATTTATTTAACCGTATTGACTTGCTAAAAAGCCCTTTTTTCAGTTCTTATTCCTGACTATCCCTTATTGTTTTGTTCCTTCATTTCCTAATGCATAATGTTTGCTTGCATTGGACTTGGTTTGTAAATTGGGGAGGTAGGAAAAATAGTTGCAAAGAAACCTCTGAACAATTGAATGGTGATTTGTGATACAGAATGAAAATATTTTCAGTTTAGCATACTTCAGAGAATTAATGCTGCATTAAAGACAAAAACTGAGCATTTCAGTTCTGTGTTGAGCATTTTCATTCCATATTCTTGTAACCACTTTGTAACCTTGTAATTCTCATAGCCATCTCTAACTCCTGTTGAAAATTGCTGAAGCATATTTTGTGTTTTTCCTCAACCAGGGATTGCAGCCTCTTTCGCTGTAAAGCTTTTTAAAGCATGGATGGCAGAGAAAGATGCCAATTCTGTCACTTCTGCTTTAAGAAAAGCCAACCTTGACAAGAGATTACTAGTAAGTACAATATATTTTCAGTAATCTTTATCTCTCCTTGGGAAAGGGACATAAAATGCAGATGGTAGTTTGCTGTAAGCATGTTAACTCCCCCTCAGACTCTTTTAGCGTTTTTTAAATATTTTGAATCACAGCAATATTGTTATGGCTGTAGCTTTGATTCAGGTTCAGGAATATTCAATAAATAGCACATGATTTTACATTCTGTCTCATTTTTTTTCTGTAGTTAAATGCCTTCTGAAAGACTGTATGTATGTGGCTTGGGAATTAATTAAATGGAGTTTTTTCTAACCACTGCTAGCAAAACACGCCACCAGCAGCTGTGCATGAAGACTTTTATTTTTTTAAATGTTTTACTTTTGTAAATATTAAATTATAAAGTGCTATAATTAGAATGTAAGTTTCCAAAGTGACAGTGTTTAAATAATATACTGAAAGCACAGTAAGCTGTTTTTCTGCAGCAGTAGCTTTCAGGGTAGCATAAATGGTCCTGCAGTAATGACAGCAGACCAAGTAGGAGCAATGCAGGAAGGCTTTCATCCTTTGGACTCAAAACCTGAATTCTGGGTTTGTAGCAATGTCCGGAGGTACGTGTCATGTGCTTTTCTCTCCCAGTGTCTTTCTGAAGATCAGTAGGGGGGTTTTTAATCCTCAAAAAGATTGCTGCTGTGATAATCCAGTCAAATGCCCTGCATCCTGTGCAGTACTGCCTCTGGGGAGAATTTCAGCAGTATTTCCTGTTTGCACCTCAATAATTTATGATTAGGCAAGAATCTTTCAAAAGTGAAGCAACCTTCTATGCCCCTACATCTCTTCAATTTGTATCTTATTTTAAGAGTCCAAATCATAAATAATTTGTTATAAATCTGGGAAAGGAGCTATTTTTTAAATTTATTTATTTTTTATTACTGGGGGGAAAAAGCAAGCTGCATCTTACTTCTGTTTCAAACTTCACTGACTTATGCTTTCAGCTGTGGGGTCTCATTATGCTCCTATATGAAAGAACTATAATGTATCAGATGATGTTGCCTAGCATACATGCCCTCATAATAGTTTCTTCTCAATCTAATTTTCAGTAAGTAAACAGATTGAGGGTCTTAAGCTTCTTTGTAAAAAAATGTGCTTGCTATCCATCTCACAAATCATTGTTAGACACCAAGAGCTGGATGGTAAGCAAATGCCATTGATTTCTTGCCAATATGGGGCATTTGCTGTAGCAATTTTTAGGAATAATTTTAACTTATCTAAGAACCTGGACTTCTATAAATGATAGATTGACAGTGCCTTTGAATTAGAAATGCCTACAGGAGTGAAGTTTAACAGTACAAACTGGATTTTGTGGTTTTTGTTAAATGATGCATTAGTGGTAATCATTGCTCAGCACAGCAGGAACATCAGGCCAGGGTGCCTGGGCCACACACGTGTTGCTAAATGTATATTTCTTAAGGGGTACAGATATGGATGCACTGGGAGGGCATAGTAAATGTGCTTTGAATATAATGGCTTTACCATCTATTCCTTTATACTTCCCCTTGGAAGACACTTGGAATCTGGAAGAGGTATAGTTTCTCTGAGGACTGTTTTGAGCAACATCTTAAGCTGACAGCTGTTCTTAAGTACATGCACTTTATGTGGAGAGGGTGTTAGGTTTTTTTATAACTGATGATAATTTTTCCCTCCACAATATCGAAACAGAACATTATGAATGAAATATTGGCTTTTCCAATGTTAATACAAGCAGTGATTTTTTTATTATTTCTTTTTTTAATGCAGTGCCAGGCGATTTCCACTGTTCATTCTTTTAAAGTACTCTTTCCATTCTGTCAAGAGTAAAAATTGGTTATTTATTTAATAGAGAGCATTCCTGTCTTTTTTAGGAACTATTTCCAGCCAACCGGCAGAATGTGGACCATTTTGCCAAGTATTTTACTGAAGCAGGTCTAAAAGAGCTCTCAGATTTCCTTAGAGTTCAGCAGTCACTGGGGACTCGTAAAGAACTTCAAAAAGAGCTACAAGAAC
>NW_009952801.1:5657622-5661109 GCF_000747805.2 Chaetura pelagica
GTTTTATTTTAACAACCTTCTTATATAATCATAGTCAAAGACTTAAATCAACAATAGGTGCAGAGTAACATATATGAGGAGGCCACAGATTCCCTCTTTTTATCTTTAAATTATTTTAATTTATTCATAAGTTCTCTCCGTGCTTAAGACTAAAGCAACAAAACTTTCTCTGGATTTGCAAGTGCAGCTGACTGTGGGGTGCTGAGTTTTTTTGTTCAGTTATACTTGATGAGAATGTGTATTTCATTTTAACTGCATTACCTGTTAGTTTGGAGGGGAGGGACTAAACTTGTAGTCAAATAATAGTAATGTTACTAATTAAAAACATGATAGATGCTTCCTTTTTATTATTCTTGCTTTCATTTTGTTTCTTATTACTTCTATACCCTGGTGTTACTTGTAAATGATTGCAAATATTTGGCATGTCAGCATTGTTTCAGGTTGACAGCAGTTTATTTCTTGCTCCAGATAGTGCTTTATGTAAAAGAGGAAATGAAAAGAAATGAGCTGCCTGAGCCAGCAGTGATTGGTCTCCTATGGACCTGTGTCATGAATGCTGTGGAATGGAACAAGAAAGAAGAGCTGGTTGCAGAGCAAGCCCTCAAACATCTAAAGGTGTGTACATGGGTGAAGTAGGAAAAGGTTGTATTGATAATTAACAGAATACATTCTGCAGCCATTAAGCTTTTACCTGTTTAAATCCAGGTGATTTAGAGTTTTGAGGGCTGACACTAAACACACCAAGCATTGTGTGTAGTCCCTCCTCCTTTAGGTCAAATGAATGCACATAGCGCAGAGAACCAGGGCAAACAGAGATGGTCACAGCCTGACTGCCTCTGCCTTGTGCTTTCTCATTGCACCAGATCCTGAGAGTCTCCTTGCCTTGGGGAAAACACTAAGCAAATGCTAAGACTCAGCTCTGTTCAGATCTGACTAGTAAGCCTGCAGGAGCTGCCTTTGCAATGTCTTTACCAGAAGCAAAGAAGTTTTTGGAACATGGTGAGGCAGCACCTATGCTGACTTTACACGGGGCTGGTTAGATCCAGGCAGGACTGCTGAGCTCAGAATCTGTGAAATGGTTGTTGTTAATGTCAACTGTGGGAGCTGGATACTCAATGACTTGTCTGCTAATGAGTCAGGAGCTGTATGGTGTGATCTCTCTGATCCAGGTACTGTCCTTGTGGATGAGAGACATGAGTGCATAGAAAGATGGGCTGTAGTTTGCAAAGTGATTGCAGTATCACAGTTGTGTGTTGGTACAAAAACTCTTATGACCTTGCAGTGGAAAAAAACCCCAAAACCTTAAAAAAAAGGCAGAGGCATTGTAGCAATTGTTACGGTTAGTAGTCCTTATCCAAGTCTGAAGGAATCATGCAATGCAAGACACTTAATGAAGAACAAAGGCAGAGGGGCTTTTCAGCAGAATTAGTGTTTTTAAACTGGTAAAGACAATACTCCCAAATAGCCAGGGCTGCATAGATTTTCCCTAGGGCAGAAGCAATCTGTACTTCATTCTTTATGGTAAAATGGATCTTAAGCTTGATCTGAATTCCTTTCTTCTTCATGTCTGGATGCCCCTCTATACTTGGAGTTCCCACATTGGTTTATCTCCTACTACTGCTGTCCTTTCATCTGAATTTGCTTTCCCATTCAGTCATCCTAGAAATGTAGTTGCTTGGCATCTTGTATAGTCTTTGATGGTAAAATGGAATGCCTTGAAGTCTTCTCAAGTGACACAAATAGCAGTAGAAAGACAAGATAGTTTCCAGAGGGAGGAGAGACATTGTTTTTCTTGTTCTTTTGATGTAAAAACTGATCATATCTCTTTGAGTGGTAACAGAGTATCCATTGAGATTTATTGTCTAGTACTGCAAGGCAAATTAACAAACACTTTTTGGAATATTTGAACTGGAAAACAGGAACATAACTGGCTTTATGAATATTGTTGACTGGATGCTTAGTCCTATGCATCTCACTGACTCAAGCTATCAACTGTGTATGTAACCCCACTAAATAAGGCAAGGCATGTTGTCTATATAAGAAAGGCATCTTTGTGGGTGCCTCCACTGTCTAAAAATAGAGGACAAATTTGTATGGCATATTTACTCTTTGCACTTACCTGTAAGATTTTAATAGAAGCAGCAGACATAGAAATTCAGACTTTGTTAGCTGTTTCTTTATATTTCAGTGTTCAAAAATTATTAGTGTTTGTTTCTCATCCTTCTTGTATGGATAGGTAGAGACAGATCTTGGATTCCTCCCTTTGTGTTCTTATCTGACCCAATGCATGAGCCCAACTCCAGAAATCAGATTAATGCTGTTAGTGTGGTGCAGAGCCTGGTTCCTGTGTGTCAGCATGCCCTGAAACTATCATGGAGTTTTCCCCTGGTGGCATGAGTCAGGATGCATATAAATACATACTTGATGTGGGACATGCTGAACCTAGTTTACAGTTTTTAACAAGCTTTACTGGATGGGTGGCTTCCTAATGGAGATGGTGGGTGTCGTAAAAGCCCATAATGGAGTCATAAACCAAATGCTACATTTGCCATCAGCTTGGCAGGACTGGCAGGACCTGAACTCAGGAGGAGAGAGGGCAAGCTGTTAAACCCTGAATCTTACTGGATAAGCTCTTCATTGTCCCTGTAACCTCACTATGACATTTGGGCCCTGGGCCACTGCCAGTGCAGAGAAGAGACATTCCCTGTGGGTGGGGAGAATCCTCCAGACAGTTCACACTGCAGGCAGGGGTGTGGTGTGAGCTTTGTGGCACTGCAGCTGCTGATCTGCTGCTACCTAACCAGAGGCAAATGGAAGACAATGCCACTGAGCTCAGCCAGCAATGAGAGGAGGCTAATTTTACAGTTCCTTAATTGATTAGATGCTTGTGAAACTTAAAATTGTAAGTCTGTACCAGTTGAGGAGTGAGACAGGAATGCAGAAGGGAGTCAGTCACATCTGGCAAAATGAAGGTATCTTACTTCTAAACTGAAAAGATGTTTGGTTTTGCTTTTTTTAATAAATTACATAAAGCTTACAGCTGCACTTCACAAACTTGTGGTTGGGAGTGGGTTTTACTGATAGTATTACATGAACTGCAGTGCATATTGCCCCACTTCCCTGCAACTTGCCTACCTACCAGCTGCTTGCTTCAAGAGAAAAAGAGGGAGTCTTGTTACCCAAAGCCTGCAGAAATTTTGCAGTGCTTTTACCAAAACAGTAACTAAAGATGTGGCTATACCTGACAGAAGGAAAAAAACTCAATCTCTGGTGTTAGCTACAGCTAGTAATTTCTCATAGTTACTTTGTAAGGAAGTTTCTTCCAAAAGCAGTAATACTGTCTGCTGTCTAGCTGCTCTTGTGACAGTTGCTGTGTGATTTCTTGCTCTCTCTTTCTGTAAATTAATAGCTGATAATTATTTTGCAAAGCTAAGAGGAAAGGAAATTGGAGAGATACTGATATAAACACTAGTTTTTGAGGAAAGAG
>NW_009952801.1:5661328-5685115 GCF_000747805.2 Chaetura pelagica
GAAAGAGTGAACAGGATATGATCCTTTGACATAGTCTTTTAAGATCTGAAATTAGAGAAAATAAATTAATAACAAAAAAAAATTTACTTTGTCTTTTATTATATTAATAAACCCCAGGAAAATACAATGAAATGTACTGCTACTGTCTTGTCAGAATAATTGTGCTTTGAAAACATTTCTGTTTACCAAAGCAAAGGTTGTCGTAATGCTCAGGTGGTGATAATGAGAAAAAATAATGACACTTGGTCACAGCTGACCTGGAATAATTTAATTTCATTTCCTGGGATTACTGAAACCTGTGTGAAATTATAGATTTGTTTCATGTGCTTCATCTTTGGGTGTCTTACGTTATGGAAATCAGTAAAGCATCACTCGTGAATCAGCAGCCTGCTACGTTGTGCAGTGTATGAACAGCAGTACTCCAAGTCCAAGATGTGGAGTTTATAAATTGATTTTACAAAATTCAGGATCTATAAGTGGTACTTAATTTTATCTAACAGCATGTAGCATGTCTTACAAAAGCTCATGGATATTTCTGTATATCCATTGCATGTGCTTAAGTAAATGCAGTTGGCAAGTAACTTTAAGGTTTCAGTGAAACAAATATTCAGAAATTATGCATCAATTAAAAAAAATACTTATTTTAATTTTCAATATACAGACATGCATTTTGTTTTTTACCCTCTCTTCCTTTCAGCAATATGCCCCTCTGCTTGCTGTATTCAGCACTCAAGGCCAGTCAGAGCTGATTCTTCTCCAGAAGGTGCAGGAGTACTGTTATGACAACATCCACTTCATGAAAGCCTTTCAGAAGATAGTGGTACTCTTTTATAAAGGTAAAAGTCTGTATCCACTGTTGTATGCTGTGCATGGATTCTCTGTGCTGACCACTTACTTACAATGTAACAAGAAACAGACATTCTCTGGGTATTGCATGTAAGAAGGTTGTGTTGGGAGTTGAACTCTGAAGTACCTTAATGCTTTGATAGTGGAAAGGAACATGTGGCAGCGGAAAAAGCGAAACGAGCCCTTCTCTTTCTGTTGCATTTATCCTGTAGCATGAGAAGGTTGCAAGCACCGTGCACAGTCTGTTCAAGTTCAGTTTAGTTCTTGTATAACACCAGCTCTAGGAAGACATTTCTTCAAGTTCATGGCAGATTTTAAAAGTAGACTAGAGCTTGGTTTTAAGAAACCTTGAGAGTGCAAACCCTCTTGGCAGGAACATTTTTAGGGTAGTTATTTTTATTATCTCTCCCTGCCAGTAGGAGCTTTCTTTCTTTAGCTTTTCCTTTCCCTGCCAATTTCTTGCCATAGTTTGAGGGATTTAATTTTCATTGTGAAGTTGACTTCTTTGCAAATTTATTCTGATAGGGTTGTCACAGAGACTAATGGTCTTGCACTGTGTGTGATGGGTGGGTGCCAAACAGTTTGTTTTGACATTCTTGCTATAAATAGTTGAAGGAGAAAAATCAGCTGGATTAGACACCCAGTCCTGGTTCTTTGTTCACCCTGTTGTGTCCAGGTACATGTTCAAGGCAAACAAGTTCAAACTGTTAAAATAATTCTGCTTCAGAAGGCAGAAGTAAGTGAACCATGTGGATTTTTTTCCATCCCTGTGTCAATATAGCATGGCCTCAATGATCAAATGAAAAAGCAATACACCAGTCCCTCTGCCTTCACATGCTACAACCTGTAAACATGACTAATGACTGAGGACAAACTTGAAACTGCAGCCTGCAGCAAACGCTTTATTCAGTTTTCTTTGGAAAAGAAGATTCACTTTGGACATGATGAATATGCACCGTAACTGTTGTGCACTCGGACCATAAGTGATAGTTAAACCAGAAATGGTCTTGTGTAGGATTCCCTTCAAAATTTTTTGTAGATTCATTACTGAATTAGCTTTCAAGAGCAGTCCTGACATTCTGAAGTATTAAAAAAAGAAGAAAATAAATCACCACACTGTCCATTAAATTTAATATGCTCCAAGAACTCAGTCCCCTCTACTCTGCTCACCCTATGTGCTCTTGCTCTGACTTCAGAGATGTACCCAGGCAGGCTTGTTAGGAAGGGTGAGAAGACTTTAGCCTCAGCACTACAGGTGCCACAATGTTGTTTAGGATTCCCATGATATCTGGAAGCACGTTTGGAGCTACGTACTGTGTGGCCTGTCAGTTGAAGCCATAAGTTCAGCGTGTCCAGCATGTGCCATACTTCCCATTCCCAAATTGCTGCCTGGAATGTCTCAGACACGTGTGCCAGAGCACCTGCTCCTCTGCCATCTGATGCAGTCATGGGGCAGCACAGCTGCCAGCCTTTCCTAGCCCCATTAAGGCTGAAGATGAATCTGTCCTGTTTGGCAGACATACTGCTGCCTCCTGGCAACTGCTCGCCTGATTTTACAACCACTGGCCATAGGGCCTTTCTGAGTGCTGGACACAGTAAGGAAGTCATCAACTTCATCTCTTTAAAGCAGCTTTGGAGTTAAACAGTGGCAAGGTGAAGACACCTATTGTGTTAATCAGGGAAGGTTCTGGAAGTGCTAGTACCCCAGTTCCTGCTTCTCCCACATGATGTTAACTGATAAGCTTTAACAACTCATGGTTTTGGCTTGTCCAGAGCTATGCTGCTTGCCTCTGCTTTACTTGAGTGCTGATAGGCCTTGCCTTCTCTTTCTCCCCAGTTCATACCTACCCACTAGAGACAAGCCATGAAGTCTTTTTAGAGACATATCTTCTGTTTTCTAATAGTCAAGGAAACAGTACCCAACAGCTATTACTAGCTGTATTGGTGGTAAGGGGATGGCATACACCAGTGTTCCCTTTTTTTCTGTGCTTCACATGTAACCAGCACAGGATCTGGAGAGGTTTCAGGGTACCTGATGAATTTTTTCTAGTGACAACTAAATGTATCTGAAGTACCTGTGGATGGGCAGACAGAAATGCAGCTATCTACCAGCATGAATGTGGACAGTTTGTCACTTTTTACTCATTGTGGGAAGTTCCTCCTGGGCATGAAGACAGTCATCAGTGATAACAGACACCAAATGCCACTCATGCTTTGACAAATTTAGTTGTATGAATACTCTCATCAGCATATCTACCATCTTGCCTTTAAATCCTTCCCATATTTCCATCATAAAACAGCCCCTGGATTACTTTCCTGGGAATTACCTGGAAATAACTAAACATAGAAATAGGAACAGTGGGGCTCATTAGCACCTAGAAGATTTTCAAAGCCTGTGTTGTTTGGTTGATTTTTTTTGTTTGTTTGTTTTGTTTATTCTGCTTCTAAACGAGGAGTAATATCCACTTTTCCACCAATGAAAGCCCAAGTGCTGTTTTCCCTTATGTGGTAGCAGCTTCTTACCAACTTATAGGTATAATCTGCACAAGTAATTCTGTAGTCAAAGCTTATTGACATCATCATCATCATCATCATTATTATTATTATTATATCTTTGTGTTCCTTATATGGTAGAGAGAAAGTCCAGTTCTGTACTGATCCCTGGCTATGATGTTGCTTCTCTGATTATCCCTTAAAGGCAGTGCAATTGTATATCTCCCAGCTGCATTTTAACCAAGAATCTAAAAGCCAGTTGCAGAACAAAAACTACTGAATTCTCCTGAGTTGATACCTAATAAGCTTGCCAGCATCCTTAGTAGTTAGGCTTGCACTGTAAGATGTGTGTTGCTTTTCAGTCCATTCCATATTGCAGTGTGCCCCTTAGCTGTGGGTAAAATAAGCATTGTTGTTACTGGATTACATGCTGTAATTCATATTCACTTGTAGAATCTCCTTTCTTTTAGTTTGTGTCCAACCTGGCAATCTCAGATGCTATTGAAAGTAATAACCATTCCTTTCATGACAATCAGAATTTCACCCTTTGAACAGAAAACACCCTTCACAGGCACAAAGCCTCTGCATACTTTTGTGTTAGAATTCAAGACAGCGCTTTCAAATACCAAAAAACCAATACAACAAAAAAACCCCACATTAATACAAGTACATATGAAGTAGTACCCTAGTTTGTGGCACCTAATTAGGCCTCAGAGATACTGTTCTGCAGTACAGAGATGTTGTAACCAAATGTCTTCTAAAACACTGCAGGAATCCTGTGCTGACAAGAACTGAATCTTCAAGTTCCACTCAATACATGGGTTTTGTATTTTGATGAAACACAATTATCTTTAAATATCTTAATTATTCAAGTACTTTCTTTTGGTACTGGATGCAAAATTTTAACAACAAAAAACCAAAATCAAACCATAAAGACCGTAACTGTACTGTGGGTGACATTCCTTGCATTGAAAGAGCCCTTGCCTTAAGGCTCTGTCCTCCCAGCTGAGTTAGCTGCAACAGAGTTGAATTTTGCAGATTGATTGACTGTGGTTGCAGCTGACAGGGTGTGCTTTTCCCTTTAGTGCCGATGGCTATGCAATTTGAGTTGAAAGCAGAAATTCATTTCAACTGGGTGATTTAGTACAAAGCTGAGACCTGAACTTCAAATATCGACACTGGGCATTTCAGTCTCTGCTCTGCAGCTTCTTCCTTTCCTGAGGGACATCCCTAGAGGGTCTGTCTGTGGGTGGTTTGAGTGGTAGTTGGCTGCACCTGCAGGAAAACCGGCTCTCTCAGGCTGACATCACCTGGGACTGCAGTGAAAATGATGTGCACACACCCACAAACCACCATGTTCAGCTTCAGCCATTAAAATATATCTATAATCAGCTTTAATGAGGAATAACTATATATATACAAAATTAATCACTCCCTTCCTCCTCCCATCCCCCCCAGTGTTCCCATTGCTTCAAAGCAACCTAGAGGTATGATTAACTACAACCTGTCCTGCATGATTGTTTAATTGGGCATCTCTATGCTAAAACAGAATATCATTTCTTAGGAGCACTAGGGGCATGAATGTGTTACAAATGATATTGCTCAGAAATGAGAGTTGCAGTTGTCCTTTTTGTAGTCAAATGCTTTTTGTTCCTCTCTGTTAGTGTAGGAGGCTTATTGCTATGGAGTTACATACAGGCAAATTTTTCATTCACCTGACTTGAGAATGTTCTCATCTTTGAGGCACACAGTGAGATTGTATGCTGCTATTTTCAGGTTTGGGGTTTTGGGGAGGGAGAAGTTCCCCGTCCTTTTTGACAACAAACCCACTTAGCTTACAGTCTGCGACTCGAAAAACTAAAATCCTATTAACTCTTGGTCTGAGTTTTGTGCCTACCTAGAGGAGCGTCCTTTTACAGAATTGTAATAGGAATGGTAATGCACCAATGGACTTCTGCAGCTTCTCTATACTGCAACTTTTTGTGTTCTTGCATGTCCACAATAATGTTCACAATGCCCAAGAGCTAGTTTGAGCTGGGGAGAGGGTTGCTTTACGCTTTTTTTTTTTTTCCTCTCTCTTGATACCTTTCCTGATTTTCTTTGCCTCACGCTAAGGATCATAAATTGTCACACCTTGGGTAATCCTGCAGATGTAGTTCTGTAAATTGTAAGGACTCTGTACTGAACATGAGCTTTCTACATACAGATATTAAACATCAGTTTCATGAGAGTCTGTGAAATATTTTCAGGTTTGCTAAACTAAAATCCTGATTTGATAAATGCTCTAAGGCCTTTAAACTGCTGCTAAAGACTGCTGGCAAGTATTTGATACAATGTATTTGAAACTTCTTTCTTAGCTCCAGTGTTTCCAGTCTCCCATGGAGAAAAAGTTGATTGTGGTGGGTTGTGATTTCAGGAAGATCTGGCTTTATGTGCCACTTGTAGGGTTCCCTAAGCACAATTTTATGTACTGAACATAGCCCAGAGCCAGCACAGTCCTGTTCTCTTTTCCCTGTGTTTTCAGCTTACTGTCAGTTGCAGCAAACTGCAGAAGAGATTTTATTTTGGAAAAGTGTCTGAGAGACAAGGTTACTTCCACTCACATGCACTCACTAAATTCCACATTTTCAGGGAGACTTCTATTCAGTTACTGTTGGATGTCTTGGTATAGTCTTGATAGTGTTCAAATGTATCCCTGGTTAATTTCATCTGTTTATTACTCAACAGCATTTGTGAAATGTGTCTACTCTGTCTCATTTGATCAGATGCCTTGGGGTTTTGGTGTCATTTGTTTCAATTTGCCTTCTTCCCTTCCCTGCCACATCTGCTATAACCTTTCAGCTGAAGCAGAAAGTGATGGTCAGGTCGGTACTTTGGCAAGTGAATGGGTGGGATGGCAACAAGGAGCTCAAGAAAACAGGGAAGAACTCAACATAAATGTGTTGATTTTGCAGAGCAGGGGAGGATAGTTTGTTCAACAACAAAAAGAATGGAAATTTTAATGAGATGTAGAAAGCTGTCTTTAATCTTTTTATAGAACAAATACAGTTGGATTTTTTGTTGCCTCTTGCATTACATAACGGACAAAATGCCATTGTGGATCCCAGATTCTGCCTCCACAGCCATCAATTAGAGATATTTGGCTTGGCTGGATCACAGGAGCTTTGTTCCTGGGGCTAGAGGTCTGTTGCTAGACCTAAATTTGCATCTGTTGGAAACAATTAAGTGCCCTCACTGTTTATTTGGTTTTCTTTATTCTAAATCTCACTCAGCCTCACATTCCCTCACTAGCAGCTATTTTGTTCTTGATGCTTGACAGAATATCAGCCGTGCTGTCCATCTGAGCTGGTCCCTTAAAATTGGTGGTCTGAATAGCGGCCTTAAAACTTGCTAGCTAAAAACAATATGGAACAATATGGAGTGAAAAATTATTTGCAAAAAAATTCCTACTGGTTGTCTTTTAGTTCTTCAGTCAGGAGGTGACTGATGCTTCCTGTTTCTAGAACCATGCACAGTTCTGTGGTCCAACAGCAAGAAAATGCATGATATTTTATATTGTGGTAACTTCTAAAATATGTAAACTGATATTTAATGATCTTTATTTTTATCCACTCATCTTACGTGGTGTATTTAAAGCGAGATGAATGGAGAACTATCCTCTGCAGAAGCACGATATTTAGTAATTTAAGTGTAATACATTACACATTTTATTGCATCTGGAATCTCTTATATGCATCAGATATTTTGTAGTTGTAGTCTAATATAGTTCATGCCAAGCTTGTTCCACTGCAAACATATTAACTTTTTTCATGCTGCCTTTAAAATAAGTCTTTCTTCCCTCATGTTCAAAGCCTTCTAACTTTTTTTTTTTACCAACACTGATCTGTATTACAGCTGATGTGCTGAGTGAAGAAGCTATCCTCAAGTGGTATAAGGAAGCGCATGTTGCTAAAGGCAAAAGTGTTTTTCTTGACCAGATGAAGAAATTTGTGGAGTGGCTGCAAAACGCTGAAGAAGGTACAGTTTCATTTAAAGATATAGGGTAGTCTCTTGGCAAATGAATTTTCTTTTCCAGGTTTTAGTTCTACCAGGCATATGAAGTACACAGATTTAGAAAACAGCAGTCGGGACTCCTCCAAATTGCATCCAGTTATGCCCAAGCCTCACAATACTCACTGCTTTTTAATGTTTGTGGTGTCCTTAATGTGTGTGAAGTCCTTAAGTCATCAGGTATTACTTGTCTGTAGATAAATTCTTTAAGACTCTGCAGGGAGGAATGCTGCACTGATGACAGCGTGAAGTACCTTGGTGTTAGCGTGTACAACCTAACAGTTTCTGTATCAGTGCCTTTTCTGCTGTTATCATCTGTTCTGGCCACATGAGCATAAAGCATCAACCTGCCTCTGCCACTGCAGCTGAAATTGCTTTTAGCTGAATGTTCAGGCTAAGATTTGTGGTCTGTTTTAAGAGTCTCTAATTTTGTTTTTCTCATGCTCTGTATAGGAAAATACTTTGGTTTGTACTGAATGAATAAATAATCTTTTTTGCATGGAAAAAGAATGCCACCTCATTTGGGAAGAGCAATCCATGTATAATAGATAGTGTTCATTTGCATCCATTTAATGTAATTGGTTTTAGAGGGAATACGTAGTAATGCCAAGGAGCAGATAAGACTGCAGCAATTTATGTGTGCAGGTAGCAGCATAAAAATGGTAGGTCCTTTACCACTTGGGACTTCTGACTAGCAATCTTGATCTAATTAAGCATTTTTTCCCTTTTTCATCTTCTGCTTGTATGCCTTTCTGTTGCTCTTTATTTTTATCCTTTCCTGCATGTCCCCTCTGCCAGATGACCTTAATTGCAAAGTCAATACAAATGGAGACAAAATGTTACTGTAAGAAGATCTAGACCATATTTGCTCTGAGCAATCTGATCTGATGTGTAATATTTGCTGGCACCAAACCCTTTCCTGTCAGGTGAACACAGACAGAAATATAATATGATGCAAGGTAGTTCTAGGTAACAAAAACACCATCTGTGTTCCTTCTTCTAAATGACTTCTACTTGTCTTACTTCTAATTCTCCTCCTTCTCCTTCTAAATTACTTATATCTTATGCTGTACAAAAAATAACAATCTTAGTACAGATTTCATACCTGCTGTAGGGTATGAAACACCACATTAATGCCTTTCTAGATAGGCTGTCTGATGATGATGATTGATATTTGCCGAGCGAGTAGTTTAAAGAGTGCTTCCTGGATGATATCTGTACAGCCAGCCTACTCATAGAGATTAGAAAAGTGAGCAAATATTGCTCATCTAAAATAAAATCAGCTCAGATACACATTGCATGGATCTGCAGATGAGGACTAGAATAATTCATAGTGATCTGGTTAAAATTCTAGTGCCAGATCTGTAAATGAAGAGCTCCACAGTAGCAGAGTAGATCTTTGTCTTCTGAAGCTGTGTGTTTCTTTCTGCCTTACTCTGTTTAATCTGTCAACCTTTCCTAGGAAGTACTAGGTGTGATGAAAATTTTCATTTGAATTTTGTAAGGATATCTTATTATTTCTACAGAATGACTTGCATCACTGTCTTTGTGCAACTTACATGAAGTGTTTTACTTCTCTTCTAGAGTCGGAGTCTGAAGGGGAGGAGAACTGAGACGGTTCAACAGAGCCCAGTCTCAATCTAGGTTAATGCGAAACGCGCTTTGGAATGCTGTACTGTTCAAGCAAAGAGGCTTTACTTCAGTGTCATACAGAAAATTATAGGCTAGGCTTTCCTTTTGTTTAGAAGAATAAAGGTTTTTAATGGAGCCCTGAGGCATTAGATGCTTTACTTGGGACTCTACCTCTGGCTCATTGTACACTAACTTAGGTAAAAACATTCAGCAAGGAGCCATATAGAAAAAGTGAAATGAAATACTTACGGACTCCTTTTTATTAACGGCCTTTTTCAGGTACTATGGTATATGAACACTCCAATTTCTGTTTATAGAACTGTTTGGTCTGTGTTTGTAGCTCAATATTGGCTTGTGTATGTGATTTGACACCACCACATTTTTTGAATAAATGGCTTTTATATCTTAGTTTCATGGTGTTAGTGTGTATGTTTTCTCAATTTGGTTTGTCTAAGTTTTTGTTTCTTCAAGTGAAAATAACACAAGAATGTCAAGACTGTTTTTAATCACAAAATTAGCATTGGTAGGTAATTGGAATCCCTGTCTAATCTTTATTCCCGTATTTCCATGTAGCTTTGGACAGATTAGCCAGATTCCATAGCAAATATTGATTCATTCAATTTATTAATTTAAAGAAAATGTACAGGAACATATCTGCAGAGATATACAAAATTGATGCAAATGGTAAGCAGAATAATGTGCTGTTCTCAGTTCAGACTACACTCAGTTATTGGTGATGGCTAAATTTTACAAGAGAAAACATCTCATTTTAGAAGTACTAGCTTCAAAACATGCATAAATAGAAGTCATTGCATGTGAAATCTGAAATTTATTTACATCAATGTGATGTTACTAGTTGTTTGACTGAAATACATATATGAATATATAAAACTTCTGAAGACCCATCCTACTTTCTTTGATATTCCCGTTATGCCTTGATGCGATACCATTTGTAATTCCAGTGCCTGAGATGTGCTTAGGATGCTGCATAAATAGAGCCAGTATGCAAGTTTCTGCATGCACAGAAGTCTCAAAACCTAAGCCCAGAGCTAGAGGTCTGACATTGTGGGAATACTCAGGCAACACTTTGAATCAAGAGTTCCTGGAATCCTATGTTGTGCCTTATGGATGTTAACAGAAAAGCTCTAGTGCAGCACAGGCTCCAGTCTTGCACTTTTTTTCACATAGCAGCTGATCAACAGTTGCTGCCAGGTTATTTCTCACAGGTCCGGTTACTTTGGAAGCAGTCTTCTCCTGCCTCACTCCCCTCTTTGCTGGCCATGTCTCTGACCATGCTGGTGGCACAGATTGACTCGGAAAGCAAATCAGCATGGTGATAGATTGCACAACTCTGGTTCATCTTTTCTTTAAGAATATGTGTCTTAAAACACTCTGCATCCTTAATTGTAGAGTTGACATAAAATATGACTGATTGGATTAGTAACATTTAGAAAAGACAGGCTTGTATTCTTGCAGAGGAAAAGCATGAAAGAGCATAATTAACTAATGAAGTTAGTCATTTGTCATTAGAAACCAAATAAGCTAACAGACAGTACAGATTTTTCTGTGGAGAAGTCAACACATCATGGAAGCCACAGATCGTATGGTTGTACATATCTTTTTTCAGTACATATCTAGCTTTACTGGAAACAGCAAAGAGCAAGTGGAAATCAATTGCTGTTGAATGCCAGCTTCCAGTGTAGAACAAACAGCCTTTATTTTTGTAGCTGGTATTGATCATGGAAAGGGGAAATGTGTCATGTGGTTATTTCCAGTAACTTAGAAGAGACAGTAAAATAGTAATACTATAAATCAGAATTGATGCATTAGCTACATGCTTTTCATTTCAGTCTTTGTCATTAAAAAAGAAATTCTGCAGGCACTACTGACCTGGAGCCCTTGGTTTACAAACTGCAGCTGTGAAGTGTTGGTATTTGAGTCATCATTGATACAGAGCCACTTGCTGCTAACATTTCAAATTGAAAATTGCAGTTTTCTGAGGTACTAATGAATCTTCAGTTGGGTGTACATAAATCCACTTTTCTGTATAACCTAAAACTAGGACTGATTTCAAAGGTGCTGATCTAGAATAACATGCAGAAGACGCTATGAAATTGACCTGCAGTGAGACTGCCAGATACGGTGAGACAAGGCTGGCTGCGGGCTAGCTGGGCCATCTGCTGGAGAGAAAAAGCAGAAGCAGCAGGAGGCACTTTGTGGCACAAGGCAGCGTATCTTGGATGCCCTCAGCATACAGAGGATATAAACTAAGCTGTGTCCCATGCTTGGTGGGATCTGCTTCACTGAAGTTCTGGTACCTACAAGCTAGGCACCCATTGAGTTGGATTTGATGATTCTCATGGGTCCTTTCCAACTTGAGACACTCTGTGACTGCTGATGCAGTTCTCCCAGGTTCCCTTCATGGTTGTTGTGTTAGAGAGAAATGGGTGTTTTTAGGACAGGGCCACTGACCAAGCTAAGATTTGAGATTTACAGTGGGGTGAGGAGTTGCATTCTGAACTGACAGTACTTGTCCCATTTTCAGTTACGTAACTCCCAAAACTCAACATCATCAGTGTTTGTATCATGTCTAAAGTTTAGCCCCTGGGAGCCCCTCTCAGCTTGCTTTCACCCAGCAAAATGGTTTGTTATTTTGCTGAGGCAGTAGATGTTTCTGGCTCTAGTTTTCAGGAATTTTCCCCTCTTAATCTTTGAGATCAATGCAGATTGGGACTTTTCATGCACATGGGTATTTTCATCTGGAATTTTAAATATATGCCAGAAAATTAACTAGGCAGGGGCACGAATACAAATAGACCTAGTTTGGATCAAACTGAATTTCAGCACAAACATGTAATGATTGGGCATTTCAGTAACCCTGTGGTTTAGAAGCTGGGCAGAGGTTTTGATTTGACTGTTCAGGCAAAGTACCCTTCCCTGGAAGCCCTCACAGAATCTATATTTCAGTTAAAATGTCCCCAACCCAACCAACCATTGAATTAGCATATCTCTGCTAGAGAAATGAAAGCTACAGTATACACGTAATTACATGCTTCAAATCTAGAGTCAGTTGTCTTATAAAAATAAAAATATTTCACAGCAAATGTGCTTCTCATATCACATTTATTTTTGGAACATCGCTGGAATGTAAATGTCAGAACTGTACATATCTCTCTTACTCAACAATAAATTGCATTAGTATGCACTTTGAAATGGGGGCTATTGAATTTGAAGGTGATTACTCCCTCTTGGCCTCTCCCTTCTGAAATCACACAGGGATTTTAACTGAGACCCATTTATTTTGCTTTAAAACATTCTTCCGGCATGCAGGTGCTTTCCAGGAGAGGGACTGAGTCTCCTTGGGGATACAACAGTGAGATGTGTTTTACAGGCTCCTCGCTTAAAGCACTGGTTAGAAATCTGAAAGTTTCTTGCTGCTTCTACTACCTAATTGCATTGCAGGGATGTCTGTGCTGGTACAAATACAAAGGTGGCTCCAACCCCCCAGCGGTTACTGATGCCACAGATCACAAACCATTGAGCCAACACCCCCTTCAGCATTTTCAGCAGCAGCCCTGCTTTCATCTCTACTGCATTTTGGCCAATAGATTTTACACCTAGGACATGTGATGATAATCTTTCATGCAAGCATCCCTCTCACATGCTTGGCCAGCACATCTCAAACCCAGAGGGCAGACCTGTGCCAAAAGGAGCAGTGGAAAAATTCCCAGGCTCTCCCCTGGGACAGCTGCAGGCTGGCACTTAGTGCCTGGAGAAACCTGCTTTCTCTGCAGGGTCCTAGGGTCCGGTCTGTTACCGTGTCTGGGAGAGGGAGGGGGGCAATTCAGATTTTTTTCACAAAAGTGTTTTTTGACAATTCTAGCAATTTATTAACTGATTGAAAAAGTAAAGAATTCTTCTCTTCTCAGTCTTACAGATTTAAGTAGTATGTATTCTAACAAACCAATCACACATCCAGCAGTTACATATATATTGAAATAAGAATCATAGAATCATAGAATCTTAGGGGCTGGAAGGGACCTCGAGAGATCATCTAGTCCAACCCCCCTGCCAGAGCAGGGTCACCTAGAGTACATCACACAGGAACTCATCCAGGTGGGTTTTGAATGTCTCCAGTGAGGGAGACTCCACAACCTCCCTGGGCAGTCTGTTCCAGTGCTCTGTCACTCTCACAGTAAAAAATTTTCGGATATTCACCTTGAACTTCCTATGCTCCAATTTACACCCATTACCCCTTGTCCTATCACTGGTCATCACTGAGAAAAGCCTAACTCCGTCCCCCTGACACTCACCCCTTACATATTTGTAAACATTGATGAGGTCACCCCTCAGTCTCCTTTTCTCCAAGCTAAAGAGACCCAGCTCCCTCAGCCTTTCCTCATAAGGGAGATGTTCCACTCCCTTAATCATCTTCGTAGCTCTGCGCTGGACTCTCTCGAGCAGTTCCCTGTCCATTTTGAACTGAGGGGCCCAGAACTGGACACAATACTCCAGATGTGGCCTCACCAATGAAGAATAGAGGGGGAGGAGAACCTCTCTTGACCTACTAACCACTATTTTAATATTAAAAGATTTCAGAACATAGGAGATACTGGTGAACTGATGCATTCAACTGCTCATTCAACAAAGAACCCTGACCTCTAGTAATGACTTCTTTCTAATTAGGGTCTTTCCATTGATGCTGTTGTCAAGACAGATTAAAAAATGAAAAACTATTTTGAACATTATTTTTAATTATAAGTAAAATACTATTTTAAGATGCTTACTACAGTATCCTTAATGTAAATAATATATAATAATGCAAAAGAGAAATGCACTTGTCAGTCTCAGCTATCACCGCACAGCACCACATGCATAGCTCCATTTTGCAGACATACAGGACGTGTCCACTACCCACTGGCGAGATGTTGGTGGGCTGCATGTGCCAAAATCTATCATCATCTCCCAGTCAGCAGGAGGAAAGAGGCCTGCGCTGGAACTCCTGATAAGACACAGTGGCAGACTGGCAGGTAAGGTTTTGGTACTTGGATCTGTCATTCCTGTGGCTTCAGGCTGCCAAAAACTCAATTACTTCAGTCCATGTTTCTCATTTAACAGTTCAACACTAACGACTGCCTCTGCCTCCTACCCTCATCACCAGCACTTGATCACAAGATGCAAGTGTCTGCTTCCATACTGTCCAGCACCCTTTACCTGACAGGACTGCAGGGGAACTGCAAACTGCTCTGTAACTCCACTAACAGGGAGAAACACATCCATGAACACAAAATTTATCTGATGTAGGAACACACAGTAACTGAAAACAAACAAACAAAAAAACAACAACACAAAAACAAAACAAAAAAATATTTTACCCAAGTGAGTGTATCATGGCAACTTTGTAGTGATAACATGCATTTATGTTGAGTGTCTGCCAGTACATCAGCTGCCCGAGATATTTTCTGTTTATTGTTCCTTGATGAAGTTTAGTAACATTGTTGACAGGCCAGCATAACTCTCTAAATCATTACTAGTTATTGCTGGGATATTTGCATAATGCTGACAACGGTAAATTATGCCAGAAGAAATAGTAAAAGAGTATTGTTTCCAAGTATCCAAGGATATGACCAAAACAAGGTTTGTAGGCAGACTTATGTTATTAGACCCACCAGACTAGGCTGGGAAAAATCAATAAGCTTTCAAGTACACCAGTCCTTCTCCAGGTCCAAAATAGAAGCAGCAGCCTTGAAAAAATAAAAAACAATTGAGAACTGCTCTAAAATTTACTTAGATATGTATCAATAAGACCACACAAGGAAAAACAGATGGTACCTGTGATATTGAAGGATATTTTGAAGGGAAGTGGGCAGCCAGGTAATTTATAGTTTATGAATTAAGGAGGACATGTCAGTGGAAGAAAAGGTTAAACTATGCTACAGAACCTCTCTCTTTTACCATGTTGATGACCTAAAGAAGTTTAAATATATGAGATTCAGACTTCTCCACCTTTGCTCAAGGGTCACAGACAGCACTACATTAGCTGGGAAAAAAAGCCTTTACTCTGTGGCTCAGTGCCCATCCCTGCATCAAGTCTGTCCCCAATGCAAAGACACCTTCTCAAGGAACCTGGATATGAGGCTGTATTTCCACAACTAGAAATTCCTCTTGTGTCAAGAGATGAAAACAGTGTATGGACAGACCCAGAAGATCACATTTCCCAAGATTTTCTGAGGCTTTATTGAGACAGTGGGATTCTGGGATTAACAGAAACAGTATTATATTTCTTCTTGCTATCACAGACTTTGCTTCTGCATTTTGCTTTGAGCTTAAGCCATTAATGAATCCAGAAAGATCTGAACCTGTAAAGCTGTTCCAGAAGAAACTGTCAAGGCTGATGATGTGCCTAGGGACATGGTTTTAGTGGTAGCCTTGCCAGTGCCTGGATAACTGTTGGACTTGATGATCTTAAAGGTCTTTTCCAACAAAAATTCTTCCATAATGCTGTGATTTCTAATCAAAGGGTATCATCCTGTACCCAGCTGAGAACATCCTGAATTCTCTTTCCCCTCATAAAACACGTCATTCAATAAATATCCAACATGGAAATGCCTTCTATCCCCAGACAGATCACCTCTCATCATGCTATCTCATCTTCCTCTCTCTATATCAGGTTGGCCCAGGTTTCCAAAAGACTGGGAAAACATTTTGTCACCCTTGGCTCAAGTTCTGGCCCTGAAGTCAAAGCCATCTGCCCTCCCATTGCAAAGTATCTCCTGCAGCCCCTTGCCCAGGGTACAAAGGAGAATCCCCTTCACCCCAGGGGCTAGGGCTGGGACCATATGTCATTGATTCAGACCCCGTTGGTGCCACTCCAGCCTGTGCATAGCCTCCCTGCCAGGCCCAGGACAAGCAGAGTGCATGAACCACATCTGTTGGCACAATTCTACTCCTTGGGGAAATCTGCATTGAGCTTTCAAATAATACCAGCAGCCAGATTTGTAGGGACACGGTCTCTAGAGATCCCAAATAAGCCAGTGGCTTGTCAGGAGAAATGTCAGCACCTGGAAACACTGCAAGGCGGAGACAGAGAGGAGTATTCAGTACCAGCCCCGAGAGAAGTATAGGATACAAAAAACAAGACAGAATAACTGTATAAATCAAGGTCACATGCTGTCACTTCTGCATAGAATAGCACATAGATACTGCTCTCTCACATGCTGCTGCTCTTCCAGTCACACTCAGGTCCCTCCTACAGTCATCAGAGATCACTTTATCTCTGCTTCTTTCATTTCAGCTTTCAACTACATTTTGTGCATATTCACATTCACAGTTTCCTTTATATGTCTTCTTAAGTTTTCTTTGTATGGGTGAGTTTTAATACATTTATAAAACTAGTTATAGTTTAATGATTTATGTAGCATCTCTGTCATTATGTTACACTTACAATTTAGTAGCTGTCACAGCAACTGAAATTGCTTTTTTTTTTTTTTTTTTCAACAAGCCTTCCTGAAACAGCAGCTGATGGGACCCCTTTAAATGAAGAATGATACAGGCACACATCTGGATGATTTATTTAAACTTAAATAGCACAATCTTCCCTCTAAGGACTAAAAAAGCAAATGATCGTTTGTTTATACTCTGTGCACAAATTCACCTATATACATTACTGAACTCGAGTAGGACAGATGAAATAAAAGAATCAGACGCAGGCAAAAAGAATCAGAATGGATACATCAAAGATACATGAATACATCTGCTAAAGAGGTTGCAAAGGTTCTCATGACCCTAAACTCCAAACGTTTTCCACAGGGTCTGGGAGAGGTTTGAAAGCTGTAAGTGGATAAAGGCAACTGACTGAAGAGGAACACATGGTGGTGCTGATGTTGCAAAGCAACCCTGAATTTTTAACATGAAAAAGGCACGGAAGAGCAGGGTGGTCTTCTTGGAAATGCTAATCCTCAGAGGAAAAAAGGACAACTTCCCATATCAAGGGAAGAATCCACTAGGGGCAACTTTAATAGTATAGACGGGAACCTAAAAGTAAACTAGAGGAAAGGCACAAAAGCACTGCTTTCTGCAAAGGAAAATGAGAGCGACAGCAGAGCAACAACCTGGCAGTTCAAGTCCTGCAACAGTGGGATGGTCTGAACGATGCTGCAGATGACATTTAAGCTGGAATTTTGTTTCCATTACTAAATTCATGCTGTTCTCACAGAAACTCACTTAAAACATCAGGAACCTAGACATATTCTGGAATTCTCAAAGACTCTTACTCCACCAAGATGCAGCCAATCAGAACTAGAAACTCTTTTGAGCTTTAAAGAAGGTATTTGGAGGAAGTATAAATATATTACCAACCCACCTCTCACCAGATATCTGCTGCTGCTGTGCTAGCCTGTAACAAGCAGAAATCTATTCCTTTTCAAAGGCAAAAAAAAGCACCAGAAATCAGAAAAAAGAAAGAAAAGAAAATAGAACAGCATAAAACCCTCCATGTCTTTCTTTCATTCCCTACTGTTTGCTTATTTTATTATCTTGCACAAGAGTTCTTCAACCATGTGAAAGTGCATAATTAAATGGAAACTCTATTAACACTCTGGCAAAACACTCTTCTCTTTGACTGTGTAAACTGTACAGAAAAAAGCATAGCAAGTATAGAAAAAATTGAGCAAACCAAAGTGAATACCTGGCTGGTTGAGATCAAACCATTTTTGACTGATGGCTGTCTGAACCAGCAGCAACTAGAACATGAAAACCCACAGCTTCAAAAGGGCAAGCCCTAAACTGGGAATGCAGGCTGGCAAACCAGACAACTGAAAAAGGCAAGTCTTGGAACTTTGAGAAGTAACTTTGTTGAACGATAAGATATGCCCTGTCACCTTTATCTTTCTTTTCAGGAAATAGGAGAAAGCAAATTCAACTGACAGAAAATTCCTGTGTGGCTAAGGAATTAATTACTTACTGCAGATACAAGTATCTGACTGTCAGCTTGTGTAATGTCTCTAATGTTGATGTTTGGGCACTGATAGCAGAAATCACTGACAGCAGACTCGATAAGCAGCTAACCTGTAGGATAAAACATGAAGCTAAGTTTTAATGCATAAGCCTCTATATTGCTTAGCTTGCATGATGCCAGAAACATACCCCAGAGCAAGACAAACAGGCTGATTTTCACAGTGATACACCTGCTGTTGTACTGGAGCTGGACATATAGCTCTAGAGCAAAGCAGTAAATTCAAGTTAAGCACGAGCATTCAGGGTTGCACTGTCAAACTCTGGGTATCACCTAACACTGCAAGTAACAAACAAGGGGTTTTTATTCTATTTCATAGTTACTAGGTACCTGTTCTATTGTTAGTGTCATCTGCTTGCAAGAAGACTATTGGAAAATAAAGAGCTGTGCTCAGAGATGAGCATACTCCTGAGTGCTCACGTTGCTTTACATTTTTGTACAAGGGCCTGATACTGTTTCAGTGTTTTCCAGGGAAAACACCAAATCATGAAACTGCTTCCCAGCTTGTGCACAGATGATGGTGGTGATGCAGCAGAACCAGCCGCGGGTTGTTTTCCTAACTAGAAGAAAGAGTCATAGCTTTTTCTTTATGCTTCTCAGGCCCACTCAGAATTACTGCATTCACATTACTAGCAGCTCATGGCCTTCTCTTTGCAAGAAGCCAGGCTGCTCTAATAAAGATTGTTAGAGGCACAGAGCATTATTACTGAACCAACTTCTTCAAGATGTATGTCAGGTGTCTAAACTAGTTATGATGCTGGATTAAGATTTAAGATTAAGAAAGGAAGCAGGTTCTTTAAATTTACCTTGATAATTTTGAGCCATTTACTGCTCATGTTTTCAAGGTTTTGCTCACAACTAAGTTGTTTGTTTCTGAAAGATTCTCACATCACCACAGGACTGCAGGAGCTAACATTCCTGCAGATAAGCTTAGTAGGCATATTGACTGTGCTTCACAGAAACCACAGAAAGAAACAATGGATACACCAACATTTGGCATTCTGTCTTTCTCTTCTTGGTGTGAATTTCACCTGGGGATGCTGGTTTGGCCCAAACATCTCACAAGTGATCTACCCTACATGATCAGGAAGTCAAAGGAAAATACCAGCTAATGATGTCATGGGGAAAAACAGACTGCTCTAGCTCCTGAATGAATGAATGGCACAGGAATGACAATGGCACTGCTTATTTAACCTAGATAAAGGGCAGCTGGGGGCAGTTCTGATTGCATTCCTCAACTCTCCAGGAACTAAAGTGAAGACAGAGCCAAACTCTTCTTAGAGGGACACAGCAAAAGTACAAGGCAATGGCCATAAGTTGCAACAAGGTTAATTCTGATAGTGAAAAAGTTTTCATAGTGCGGGTACTCAAGCACTGAAACAAGTTACCCCAACAGGTTGCAACCCTCCATCCTCAGAAAGGTTCAAAACTTGACATCTCCCTGAGCAAACTGCTTTGGCTCAGTGGTCAGCCCTAGTTTGAGCAGAAGGCTGGATCAGACAACCTTAAGGGTCCCTTCCAGCCTGTGCTCTCCACGGTTCTGTGGCAGACACGACTGGTCAGAAAGCTCACATGCACAGCATGAATACTGAGCCAACTGGGTGATTAAGCCACTAGTTATGCAACTTACATCAAAACCTTGTTGCTTGAACTTTCTTTTGTGATGCATAGCTTTTCTCCTCATCCTCCCTCTCCCACAGTAAGTGTTGCTCAGAGTGTCCTCTACTGTTCTTCCACATACTTGTAAACACTTTGGGTTTACCCCTTGTAGAATACAATGCCTGCTTACTTCAGGATTTCTTGGAACTCTCCCAGGGAATCATCTGGGAGGACATTCAGTGGATGGTATCCACTTTCCCTTCAAACCAAAACCAAGTAGTCATGGTTTCCACCTGAACCTAATAAAGCAGAAATCTTTGGGATGCAATGGTAATGAAACCTGCAGCAGACATAAGACCAATAAAACCCGCAATTAATCTGAAAACTATTTACTTTCCCACTGCTTATACCCTGCTGTTAGTCCACAGGCATGTACATGTCCTGTTAATCACAGAGTTATTGTCTTACCTCATACTTAATGCTGAAGTTTGCTAATTTTATTTCAGACCTGAAGAACAGATGTCACCGTGGATCAGGTGCAGCACACTGCACTGATACACTGCCCTCAAGAACAGGGTATGATCAACACTGCCTCTGAGAGGCCACCTTCCCAGCAGTTATCCATTTCTCCAGAGATGTACAAATGCCTTGTACTTAACAACACAAATCAGTTTGGATTTGGTTGCAGGAAGCATATGATCGCTTTGCTGGATGTGTAATTCAGCCTTTTTCTCTTCCAAACTTAACCAAAACCAGGCCAATTCCAGGACATCCCTGAATCCTGACATCAAACAGCAAGATTGGGCTTTGGGTCAAGCCCTTCATTTACTACTATTCAAAAGAGCATGATAGTAGTATTTTCAGCTTCCAGTTGTTTCTTTAATACGTTAGACGCAACAAACTCTCCTTATCCTAATCCTCTGTCATCTCAGTTAAAAATAGATTTTAAATGTGCTGAAGGGCAATTCTTACAATTAAGATATTCAGAAAATCCCAAGAAGCAGCTTCTGAACCTAAAAATGAGTATTTGCTTCTTTTACTATTTTTAGAAGACTGACCTCTGAAATAACACTTTCCCTTTAAAGTCAGTAACCTGGTGCTATCTTAGTTTTGTTATCTTTAACTCCCCACTGCCCCCTCACCTGTCTATAAACATTAGAGCAACAAACTTCACCAAGTGTATCTTTTGCATAGCAAGCACTATTCAGGGGGTGATTCAAAAGACATGGACATAAACTGAATTAACAAGTAGCCATGCTATTGTTACCGTCAAATGCAATTTTCATCCACTGCATGGTTAATCCAGTGGGAATTATAAAGAATGGCTTAAAAAGCAAGGCTAGACATCCACAACTATGGTTTCATGTTTGCCTGTAGTTGCTTGTGCTTGAAAAGACTCTCTCTTCTAGCTAGTTTTCTAACAGTGATTAAACTTTCCAGGCTTAATCCAAGAACTTTATGTCATTTTGATTTTTGTCAGGAAGTTTCTCAATATATTCAGCAGCTGTCTTTCCAAGAGCAAAGATTAATGAACTATTTTTTCATCAGTAGTAATTCATAACGACTTACATTTATTAAACTTAATATTTGCTATGTCTTTGTGGTTTTGGACGAGCTAGTTTCTGACCCAGCTGAGAGCTGCTCTAGCCACTAAACTTAAATGACCTATTTTCTTGTCCTAATTTCCCTTTCTCAATCTACAATGTTCCACTTCATTAAAAAAAAAAAATAAATCCTAAACAGGTTTGTACATCTTTTTCTCCTCTGCAGAGAAGAACCTTCAATACAAAGAACACAGGCAAGTTTACTCTGTATGCCAGAATCATCTCTCCTTTGTGTCTGGCTTGTAATGACCATCAATATGAAACCAACACAACACCTTGTATGTCTACCTGTAAGAGAGCAAAGACTCATCCAACACTTACGCCTACCTGTGCTATTCCTCACTGCCTGGTGCCAGAAAGGGCTGCTTTAAGGTTAGAGGTTTAATGGCACAAACACAACAGCACTGTTGGGAAACTGATTTTGCCCAGGAAGTGGAGAGGAATTAATGACTACATGCACACACCGTGGCACAGCCAATTCATTACTAGATGAGTCAGTAAATGACTGAGGTATGTCCACAGGACACTTGCACTGAATTCAGTTTTTAAAAGAAAATTCTGATTGTTACTACAGATAATATTCTAACTGTATATTTTATTGACTCCCTATATTCTATTATCTGCTGTGTTATTGGTAACTAAGGTGACTGACATCACTGACTAAATGAGGTGATTCAAGTGACCGAGATGAGTCAGACTTCTTTTTTCAGTGACACAAGAAATGGCTGGACACAGGAACCTGCTTTCCATGGAGAAACAGTTGATCATACACAGACAGTGCATTATAAAGTGTTTTACTTCACAGATTTTCTTTACCATACAGCCATCAACCTTCAGACACACTTACAGTCCAAGCACAGGAACATGCTTCAATGGTCAACTGCCAAGATAGAATAAAGCCTTTATTTACTCTAAATTAAGTTACCCAAAACACTGCCCCTTTGTGGATATACACTATTCACCTCAATGCTAACATCCAAAAATGTTAGCTGTATACAAAACCCACTTTGAAACAATTTAGACAGACAAGAGATGCTTGGCTTGGTTTTCAGGGCAGATGCAGTAACCTTTAAAAACAATTCCATGGGACCTTTTTGCATATGTAAAAAATGAGAAAGTGAGAAATTCCCTAGATGCTACATCATCATAGCAAAAGCCACAATATTACTGATTTTAACAGTAATCTGCATTTTTCATATAGTGCCTTGAAGGAAGCAAAAAGACTGGTGCTAGTTTTAAAAAAAACAACAAATAACTAAACAAACAAATACCAAGATAAACGTTGCCAGAGAAGAAAACTGTGCAAGGTGCATTCCAGGTTTCTTTAAAGTCCTACTGGAATTAGCACGGGTTTTAACACGCTTGATTGTCTTGCAGTGGAGTTCATACAATTTAGATTATGTTTATTTTTCATACCATCACAAGTATCTTGTTTATACATTTAAGAAGATGAAGTAAAATCAAAGTCTAACTTTAATAATTGTAAGTACAGAGATTCCAAGTGGCATTCCTCCTCCTGAAAACATCTGGCTTTTTAAAATCCTGTTTTTCCTCTCCCCGATTCTGATGTGCATGAGAGACTTTATACAAACAACAGGGGAAGAAATATTACTTTACAAGACAAAGAGTGAAATTAACTACTCAGAGTGCTGTCAAAGGCTCATTGTAAACCTGGGAAAAATAAAGAGATAAAAATCAATTTCTGCAAACAAAGTTTCACTTACAGTGTTTTAGACACTCCATAATAGTAGACTGAAAAAAGGTCACGCTGTCTTAATGTTAAGACAATAGTATATAGTTTAAGAAAATTTTGTCTATAACCTGAGCCTTCACCTTTATGTCTCAAAAGTGACACACACCTTTAGGTTTCAGACACATTTTAAGTAACATAAACCAGCAGCAATAATGTAGGATCACAGCCCACAGAAAGGGATTTGCCTACAAGCTGAGTTTGCATTCAGAGCGTTTCCACAGATGGCCCAATGCAGAAAACCTCCTGAAAACTACCCCAACTTGATACGAGCTTTAAAGGAAAACAAGGAGTGAACTGCCCGTACGGCTCCACTTGAAGCTCTTTTGAACAGTAACCAGCATGTCAGCAACGAGCCCCAGTAACTGTATTTTCACGCCTCTCTCTCCTTGCAGGAGAATTTCCTTGTGTACTTCTGCTCAGCCTGTAAGTGCACGTCAGCAGCATTACAAGTGCCCAGTGTGTTCTCCCCCATCGCAGTTTCCCATGAAATAATGACAAATTCACACTGCCCAGAGCTCCTCCTGTTGCCAGCAGTGCCATTGAAAGACACCAAAGAAAGGCAGGAGAACAAAGACTGTGCAAGGAAGCGGAGAATAAGCATCAGAAAAAAAGTGAGAGAAGAAAAGTAAAGGCTCTTGGTCATGTCTGGCAGCCCTGGATTTGTGTAATGGATGGGAATGCAGAATTTGTCCGCTACGGCGGCAAAGGGTGACAAGACAAATACTTAGGATCCTCACCTGGACTAGCTATTTAAATAAACTTAAAAAAAACCCAACAAAACACTATCTGTTCTTTCC
>NW_009952801.1:5685141-5687417 GCF_000747805.2 Chaetura pelagica
TTCCCTACAGAGAAAGAAAGATTTCCCTCCAACTACAAGAGAACCTTTTCATAACAAACAATTTGTAACTATCCATTTAAAAGAATGAAGCCAATTTAGTTCTACCTGGAATACAAGCTAAATTCTGGAGCCTAATGGGGAATAGGAGCTCAGACATACTCCTGATCACTACCAGAAATAACAGCAGTCAGCACAGCCAGATGCTGTAACAGTGAAAATATTATTCTAAATCTTAACCATTATTCCAAGTTTGTTCTATAACTTGTAAACAGAACTGGGAGGGAGGCACAGTGGAAGAACTAGACCCCAGCTACACCCATTTTTCATAGCTCTATTTACTTGATTAAAGTCTCTGATTATACTAACTGTGCCCCGGCATTTATGGTCAGAGGTGGGTACAAACCATAATGCTTTAGTCATGGTTAGAGGCCTACCTGAATCTGAAGAAGTAAACCTGTAACAGGTACCTCTTACCCACAAAGGACTGTAGAAGCTGAGTCCCTTAATCATTAACGCCAGCATTAATTAAGTGGAGGTACACCTTTTAATAATTAATGGTGAAAGAGATCTTCTTAGAAGAGCAGCAGTGGATGATAATATTGAATAATTCAGCACCACAACCAAAGGAACAATGTTACAGTGACTTTATATGTGAGCATTTGCAACAAAATCCAACAAAAAACACTTGATAGGCTGATGGCTTCTTCTGTTCAGGAAAGATTAAAGATGCTCTTCCCTACTGAGAGGCCATCAAACAAATTTTGAAACCAGTCTTCAAAACAAAATTAGAAGCAGCTGGTAAAACTGCACAGATACAAGTGACTTTATGCTGGGCTTACACTCTGCCAGACCTGGGCCCCCAAAATCAGACCCATGGCCCAGTAAAGGCAGTAGCTTCAGTAGGTAGAGCCGCATTCCCAAGAGGCCAAACGAGCCACAATATCAAGTCAGTTTAATAAGCAAGGAGAAAAAACCCAACAAAACAAACAAAAGATTTTTCACTCATCCTGTCACTTCACAAAGCTCCAGCAGCAGGGACAGCCTGTGTGTGTCAAGTTTAGAAACCAACAGACAGCTTTCGCAGCTGCTGAGCATTCACATTTAATTTGCGGTCACAAATATTGGAGAATTCTAATTTGTTGCCTGGCTAGCAGCTGAGAGAGACATATACCCCAGGAAAAAAAGCAACAAGTTTTCTTTATTGTATGAAAAAAGAATGTGTCTTACATTTAATTGCAGAAGTCTGGCAAAATATCAAAGAGTGTGGAAAAAAGATGTGCTGGTTTGTTTTGTTGTTTTTTTTAAAAAAAAAAGGCAAAGAAAAAAGATCTGAGTGATAGATCAGGAAAGACAAAGGCTGCTGCAGTTCAGCCTCTGTCTCACTGCTGGCAAGGATTACGAGCTTGCTGCAGCTTCCTGTAGCAGATGAGGCCGGCCAGCCAAATTACATCAAATAAAACGCCTTTGGAATTTCCTTCTTAAATTGTTTTGATGACAAGTTCCTATTAAGAATTGTCATGAATCCATCAGAAAGTAGACGCAGTTTCTTCTGCTTACTGGGAACTGACCATCATGACTTCTTTTCTGGCACCAAATCCCAACAAAGTAGAACTACTGTGCTACATACCCCTGCAGCCACCCCAAGTGAAGAACACGCATCTCCTTGGCTGACAAGGCCAGAAAAAAAATAAGATCTTGGACACCAAGTCCTGCAACACCCGTGCACACTGAAGCAGCAGTTACTAGATTCGATGTAGTTATTACTAAGAAGAAGCATAGGGGAAATGTGAATTTAAAATAAATATATATATATATGCAGATGAACAGCTGCTGAACTGTAACAGCACTCCAAATACTCAAATGCTCTGCAAGAGAAAAACACACCAGGATGTTTCCTTTTGATTACACAGGGGATTAGGTCATCGATTATAGATATGTACCATCACGGGATGGGCAGGGAGGAACCTCTCCCTCCCCAAACAACAAAATGGCCGAGAAGATGCCGAACCTCCCCCGGCCACCCTGAGGCGAGACCCCAGGCAGTTTCCCTCCCCGCAGCCCATCCCGCAGGCAGCGCCCGGCGCCGCGGGCAGGGATCCCGCAGCTCCCGCAGCGTTCCAGCGCCCCTGGGCCGGCGAAGGGGAGAAGGCGACGCAACAAAAGAAAGAAGCGTGCGGGCCCAGCGCCCCGCCTTCGATGCAAACCCCCCGGGAGCCCGATCAGCACCGGTGCGGCGAGGCCGAGGCCGCAGCGCAGCCCTGCGGTACCGCGGGCAG
>NW_009952801.1:5688005-5714476 GCF_000747805.2 Chaetura pelagica
GGGGCAGCCCGGGGGGGAGGCCCGGCCCGGCCCTTCCCTTTTTCCCTGTCCGGAAAGGTCGCTGAACCAACCCGGGCGTGAACGGGAAAGGGTTTGTTTGTTATTCCTCAGCCAAAGAGCAGAACCTAAATAGGTGCACTTCGGTGGGTGACAAGTGCCGTGTTCGGTGTGTTTGGCCCTGCGAGACCCGTAGAGACCAAAGCACAGCGGAGAGGGTGAGGGCTGCGCTGGAGAGGCCCCAGCCCCAGGTGAGCCGGCCTCCCAGCTCTCCCCTGGGATGGACCAGCGAGGTACCAAGTCTGGCTGCTCTGGGGCCCCGGGAGCAGGTATGGGGGTGGGGGGATAGTAGCGTGCTAAACTGGAATAACTGAATCTCTGGGGAGCTCCAGGCAGGCGCCTGCTTTACTTTGGGCAAGTTGGAGGACCTGTTTCCAACAGAGAACAATAAAATCTCCAGTTGAGGTTTTTCTCCTCATAATCTATTTTAAAATTACACAGGACTGTGTGTAATGGCTTCCTCTCACAGCACTTCTAAAGAGGTAGTATGACCTCTGATGTTTCCTGTTAACAACCACGCTTGGGGATTGCTTTCAGCAAGCTGAAGTTGGGATCAGGCAGTGCTTGCAGGTAGTTCTATCAGAGCTTTTCTGAAAGCACTGCCAGATCTCGACTGAACGTGAGACAGGAGAACAGACAGGTCTAATGCTGTTCATCAGAACAAACAGTTCTCATAGCTGGCAGTTACTGGCTCTGATGGTAATCTCCAGAATAGAGCATGAATGGATGTACGAGTGGCTGTGCTGAAGCCAGTGTTGTTTGTGATTATATTACTCAGTGTATGAGATGACCCTTCTTTCCTCAGAAAAGAGCAGAACAAAAAAACCATGATAGGAGAGGCTATGGTATTGTCCATGCTCCCTTGGAGGAGCTTGCAAAGTGGAGCATGTCTGTGGAAAGTCTCTGGAGCATGTTTAGGGAATCCAGCCTACCTGCTGTGAAAGACACTCAGGTTCCCTCTTATGCTATGGGTTTCCTGTGCAGGGGAGCTGGTAGGCATTGCCTTTTTTGGCGTCTGCAGTTGTAGATACATATAGTGCATGTAGACTGTCATGATGAAGGCAAGTTAGAATCAGAACAGCCCAGGTTGGAAGGGACCTCAGAAGATCACCTTGGACAAATTTTGTAGGACTGTGCCATCCCAGTGGATGGATTATAGGGGACTGGTCCCATCCCAGTTTCTCTCTTCAGTAAACTGGAGTCGAATGCAAAACTTATTAATACTGTTTCTTGAGTTACAGAAGAGTGAGAGAAATCTGGATCTTCCTAATGTAATACATGCACAAATCTCATTTTGATTTTTCCGAAGATACCGTCTCTTATTCTTACTGCCAAATAATAACCAGGAGTAAGGGATCTGGTGACTCTTTCGGATTTATTTGGCCTCAGCAAGAGTGATCTTTGAGACCTTGGTAGTTGTGTTTGTGATACCTGTACAATGAACCTATGACCTTAATCTTGCGCTGATGTCTCCTTGACTAGAATTTACTTTGTGGGTGTCACTTGGTATTCTTATGTCTCACCAATACAGAACATAAGTTTTTGCTAAAAGAAAGGAACAAGTAATTTGAGTTATGGAAACTGGAGTATCTGATTGTTATTGGTTGCGTTGCCTAATAATTATAGGCGAGTTACAAGAATTGCAGAATTCACCTTTAAGGTGTTTAGTTGGACTGGTAGAATTGAACTAGCAAAGTGTGTGGGACAGAGATTTTGTATTGTCCAACAAAAACCTGACAATACAAGATGTGGTTTGCAGCAACACCATGAATGACGTGCTTATTTTTTCCCAGCTGGAAAAAATTACACAAGACAACCAGAACAAGAACTTCATAATCATGTATTTCAATACTGTTAATTCATAGTAAGAAATGGTGGGAAGTGAGTATTTAGGGTAAGAAGAGATATAAGATCAAATAGGTAACACTACTTGAATTTTTTTCTACCTGACATTGATGTGTCTCTATCATGTGCTTGAAACGAATTAACTCTCAGAACTGTATATCAGGGGTTACAGTTTATATTTTGCTTTTCTTTAAAACACTCCTAGAATACGCTATTTGAGCTTCATTTTTTTATTTTATTAAAATGCGGTCTTATTTTACTTTTTACAGTAGTACACCAAGGAAAATATATCTCCTAGCAGTAATAAATCAATTGCTGGTTTAAGGCAGGAAACCAGAAACCCACTGACCTATTTGCTCATGTAACATTATTTTCAGATGGTACTTTGCCGATGCATTTTTTTCTTCTCTGGATTAAGTTTATGTCCTTAGGCCCTGATTCTACTTTTACATTTATTTTATATGCGTAATTTATATGAGTAATTCTGGCATCTGTGCTGAGTCTTGCTGACTTCAGGAAAGTTCCTTACGGGTATTGGAAGAGTAGAGAAAAATAATTGAGACTGAGGGTTGACTGAGCTTGTATGTAATGATGTTTATTGCTGGAATGAAGTCTTACATGGAAAAATGGCATTCAGGGGTCCTTAAAATACTTAGTTTTGGGTATCTGACCAATTTTGTCTTTATTCCAATCATATTTACATTTCTTGGGGAATGGCAAACCCATACAAATGGCTTAAAATGCCTGGTCCACAGAGTTCATCCAAATTTAAGGATTTGTATGTAACTTCTGATCTTCCAGGTATGAGAACTCTAGGTGCTGGTTCTACCAAGATTTTCTCACTTTAACTAGACAAGGATTTCCTTCAGTAGACAGTGTTCCATGTAAGGATGACTGGCATAATTGTGTTGAAGTGGGAACAGTTGACATCTTATTTAATATCAGAGTCTCAGAAAGGAAAGGGAAATTCCTAAGTCCTGGCTAATGATGAAAGACTGAAGTGGTAGCTGGACTACAAGATTAAATATTTAAGTTGTAAAAAACCCAAACAACTAAGAGTTCATTTGGATGGTGTATGCTGTTTTTGTCACTGGAACAGCTACTTAATTATTACTGCAGCAGCAAACATCAACTCTTTGTTGTCAGTATGTAAACATCTTGCCTTTGTTTTGATAAGCAGGCTTTCAGTTTTTCTTGTGTGTAAGGTGGCTGTTTAACGGCAAAGGTACCACTATGTTTTACTTTAAATCAAAGTTTGTACTTTTTAGTAGCACAGAATTAATTCCACAAGAGGATCCATGTTTCCTCTTAACACTAGTAAGTAATTTGATCAAAATAATTTGCTTTATTGTTTTCTAGATTGTCCCTGTTTTTGCATGACTTTCCAAAGTGCTGTATTTAAAAGGGGTTTGTTTTTCATCTTGTTGTGGTTTTTTTTTTTGTTTTTTTTTCCTCTTCCCTATTGATGTCTGTTGCTCTCTGGATGAAGTATTTATTTATAGTGTAATTAGTGCATTTCTGCCCTCTTTACTGAAATTGCTTTTCCTGTATTATGAAAGTATACAAAGATGAGTATAGAAATTCTCAGATTTGAACAGCATGTGTTTGGCATGGTAGGTTTTTTAATAGTGTTTGTCTTGGAGTGTTCCCAAAGCAGAAGGATGAGTACGTTCATTTTCCATGCAGATCTGCTAGCTCCTTCTTCTTTCTCTCTTCATAGGGGAAACCTGATGTTTGAGGCAGGGTGAATGTCTGGATTTTCCTAGGATCAGTTTGTGTTTTCTGATACTTCCTGATGGCTGCAATGGCTATGCAGAGCCAGGTGCTAGCAGACAGGAATTAGCAGAATACAGTTCTTGCCTCATGTGTCAATGTATTCAGCAGTGGTAAATGAACCCGTGAACTCTGCTCAGTTTCATTTTGATTTTATATGTTTGTTCTCAACTGTAAGAAGTGACCAGGAAATAGCCTTCTGTTTGCTGTGTCTGACCGTCTGTGGTCAGCATTTAGGATTGCAGCCTCAGGAGTTTGTCCCAGCACCAGCCTGTGCTGGGCTGGTCTAGCTCATCATCCTAGCTGGATGCTCAGCAGATGGGGCAGGTTGCCTTGGAACCATTCCTGTTGTTCTCAAGCACATTGTGAAGGCAGCAGTATAAGTTGTGCTATATAGTCTTGACGTGTAAATAAAACAGTGATACAGAAGGTCCTAGGTGTTTGGCAGGGAAGGTTTATGTTGGTCATGTCAGTTTTGTCTTGGTTTTTGTTTTGTTTTTGCTTTGTTTACATTGGCTTTTTGGTGAGGTTTCTATGCTTATGCTTGAGAACACAGAAGAGTGACTTCAGCAGAAATGTAGATCCATGATTTAACTCTTCCTGTCAGTGCTTGTGAATGCCCTCAGCTATACTGTGTGTAAATTTAAAGCCAGAGTGACAGAGGTTTGTGATAGCAGGTCAGAATTGAGACATGTGCTGGATCTTTAGACCAGATATGAGTGGATTTTATTTTTTCACTTGTTTTGTGCAAAGTGCATAATGGCATTTAGGACAAGGAAGGCAGACAGTGATTAGTGAAATAAATGGAGAATGACAGGGCACAGAAGGAGGAGGCTTTGTGGAGCATGGCATGTTTTGATACTGTTGATGTTTTCAGCCAACCTAGCTATGCAGAGGGACACTTTGAAAACAGCAAAATTACCAAGAAGTCCTTAGAATGCCCTGTAGTGGCCTTGTAGCTTAAATTATTGGTTGTGTTCTTTCTACTGTTGTTTTTGCATTGAGGGAGATAGAAGAAGGATCTGTGGACCAAGCTTCTTGAAAACATTTCACAACTTCTCAAAAACAATGAACAAACGAGCAAACAAAAGTAAATGTTTCAGGAGATAGTTGTTTCTGCTACACAGCAAGAAGCTTGCATTTCCTAAAGCCAGGGAGTATAAAACAGGAGTTAAATCTCACTGCCATTTTAACAGGAAGGAAGCTTGTTGTATGGTCAGAAACAACTTGATCTTTGTTATTGGCCAGTAATATGAAAAACTCTGAACTAGGCCGTTAAAGAGAAAGAACTGCCTTCCTTGAGAGACAAGGAGGGCTTCCTTTCCCATAAATTGCTGCTTCCACACTGTGTGTCTCCAGGCTGTTCAGTAACTAAAGTACTGATCAGTCCTCATTTAAATAAGTTGCTTAGAGGTGGAAGATTTTGCTTTCTGGAGAAATTTTTGGGAGGTGCACAGAGGTTTTCTTATTGCTCAGCCTTTACCATACTCTCAATAAAGCTGAAGAAGTACTTTAGGGTGATAAAGTTGCTTACAGTTTGGCTAGCTTACAGATGTAATGGAAATCAATTTAGCTTAGTCTTAGCTTGCTGAAGATGCACCGCTATATGCTGCCTGATGTTTTAATGTGCTTTTAGATGAAGTGTTGGGGACGAGAAGAATTATCTTCTAGGCTTTCTATGACTGTGCAGAAGTGGTTTGCAAAAATGAAGGGAAGGGTGGTGAAACTCTACCTTCAAAAAATATACCATTTGAGGTTTAAATTTTAAAGCCCTCTTAAAAAAAAAAGTGGAATATTAAGTTATATGTGGTGAGAGATGTTACAAAGGATGTTTCATCATGTGTGCAATCTCTCTGGTTTAAGTTCCTGTTCCATATCCAGCCTGACAAGTATTCTGTAAATATTTCCTTTGCTGATACCGATATAAATGCCATATAATCGTCGTAGCCAGGAATGGTGAGGCTGTATTTCTTGACATTTGAGTTCTGAAATGAAGTTTTTACTAGCTCCTTCTGGGACTGATGTTACAAGAGAACAGTGAGAACACTAACTTTTGTGTATGACATCCTTCCTAGCGATCAGTCTGAGCTAGTTGAAATGCTGAAAAGTTGCTAGTTAGTCAGAACAGTCTTACAGCTTCCTTTTGAAAGAAGGTGTAACTGGTTTTGGCATTTTTGTTGTTTCTCAGTGGTGTTGTTTAGTGAAATAATTTATCAATATCTTGTTTTTTTCTTGTAGACTATAAGCTTGTGGATAAGTACACAAGGAGTAAGTGTCAAGAGAAATACATTTTTCCAGTATGGAAACCAGGAAAATGAGCAGCTATGTGCACAGGAGAATGTGAATTTAAAGACTAGAGCAAATCAGATTTTATTTTTTTTTTGTAGAAGTATTGATTTTATGCAGCAGTAAGGGGAAAGACAAACCCAACAAATACTGTAAAGGCTAATGCTTTAGTAGTGTTAATAAGTTAACTGGAGAACAGAACAACCAAACTTGCAATGAGTTTGCCTCTATGATAAATAAATTCTTCTTTGTCTAGGAGTTGTCGTTTTTGAAACATCTCTGAAATTCAAATGTGTGTGGATGTGTGTGTGTATATATATATGCATAAAAACATACTGGAAGTCACTTGAAGTCTGATCAATTCCACCAATCTTGAACTTGCAAGCCCTGCATTTTTTCCTGTAGAGATGCTGACATTGGAGTAACATTTTGTCTATTGACAAAAAAGCACTCTGTCATAGTGCCATCACTGACATCAAGTGTCAGTTGCGATTAGATTATCCCTAGGCTGCCTCTTTGTCAGCCTAGACAAAGTTTTCATGGCTCTGTGTTGCTTTTCTGGTTTGTGGACTGTATGTGCATCTTTCTGTGAGACAGGTAGCTCCATCTTGAGATTAAAAGAAATTATTTTAAGACCTGCCGAGTTTCTATGTAAACCTGCCCTCAGTGAACATGACCTTTTAAATAACTTCAAAGAATGAGACTCGTAGTTGTGTTTTTGAAGCTTTGCAAGTACTTTTGAAGAATCATTAATTGGGTTTTTTTGTTATTGAGAGACTTTCTGACTACTTGTAAGATGGTGTTTTGTTGATATGGGGTTTAGGAACTGCTGGTAGTCTCTTGGTAAGTGCTAAATCTGTCTCTTATCTGCCTGTGTTGTGAAGAGTGTAGAGTTTAAATGGTGGAAGAACTGGTGGTGGGTGGTAATCTTGGTTGGAAGGGACTTCTGGGTCTTCTGTCCAGGCTCCTGCTCGGAGCAGGATTACAAATAACACTTGTGGCCAGCTGTGGTTTTGTCTGCTGCGTCTTGAAAACCTCCCAGAAGAAAGATTATGACCTTTCTGAGTACTGTTCCCAACTGCCTTGCAGGTGTTTTGTCTAATGTCCAGTCTGAACCTCCCAAGCCATTACTTGTCATTATTGCCACTTGTTTTGTGGTCAGTCAATCCTGAGAAGAGTTTTCCTTCAATGTTTTTGTAATGCATCTTCACCTTTAGTTGCTTTTAGGTTGTCCCTAGGCAGCCTCTTTGTCACCCTAAACAAACTCCATCACCTGCTTCTCAAACATCATCCTCAAGGCTCCAGGCCATTTTGGTTACTCTCTACAGATTCTCAAATTCCTTTTTGACCTGAGGGGCTTGAAATAGGACACAGGATTAGAACTGCAGTCTCACCAGCATTAGGTTTCCTTTGATTACACTCTTCTTGGCTTTCCCTACTAGCACTGAGAGCAAGCTCTTGGCTCACATTCAGCTTGACAACCAGTATGATCCCTGGGGCTATCTGAGTAAGGCTGTTCAAGAGGTCTTTTCGCAGGCTCTCCCGAAGCACCCCAGGAACAGAATTTTGGACTGCATGAGGACCCTGTTGGCTTATTCCTCAAGTTTATCAAGGTCTGTTTGAGTTGAATATCTGTTTGGATAGTCAGTCACTCTTCTTTGTTTAGTAACATCCACAAATTTTCTGAGGATTTATTCTGTCTTTTATTACCCAGATTGTTGATGAAGGTACTGTATAATATTGGCCCCATTATCAGCCTTGGTGTTGCTTCATACCTGCTACCAGGTGGATGCTGTGCCATTGATTACTACCCTTTAAGCTCAGCAGTCCCACTTGTTGTCATTCAGTCTAGCAGGTCATTTCTTCAAGCCATGCCTTTTCAGCTTATGAATGAAACAACTGTGGGAAACAGGATCACCAAACAGATCACCAAAAACTGGACTGTGATTTCATATATTTATGGTACATTTATCAAGCAAATATTTGCAATGTTAGTAGCAAGGTTAGCTTCATGTAGGTATAATCATGTAGGTAAAATGGAACTCTACTTCAGTCTTCCAAGGATGATGCTGTTTTATTTGGGGGAGTTCTGGTGCTGTGAAACATTATTTCAGTAAAATAAAATATGACATTCAGAAGCCCCATACAGAATCCTTTTTCCTGTATTTAACAGAAATATATATTTTTTTTTTATATAAGTAAATAAAGCTTATACGTTTAGATTGCACATCTAAAAGTAGTTAGGGTCACTAAGTAATTTTGTTTCAAAATCATTTTACTACAAAATGTTGGCAAATTCACTTTTAGAAATAGAATATCTAAATCCTTTTGTTTCTAAACACTGGAGGCAAAGCTTGAAAATGAGATGGGTGGCTCTAAAATAACATGATCAAAAGAGAAACTGAACTATTTTATGTTATTTTTCAAAGCCAGTTACCTGATCCCTGAACATCTGGGGATCAACAATTAGTTTTATAAGACAGAGAGGCTTTTTTTTCTACTTGAAAATCATGGCAGTTCTTTATTGAGCGTGTGACAGTTTCTAACAGAAGAGCTTTTTGGACCAGAGCTTGTGGTAGTAACTTTTAGTGTTGTACATGCTAATTTCACGTAGATGCCAGAATAATGGATGCCAAGACATGTAGCAGCAGCAAGAAGTAGCCAGTACCCTGCAGTTCATGCCCTGCATTTATCCAGTAGTGCAGATAAGACTCTTCTTTTGATTTTGATACTTTAAGAATAAAACTTATTTCATGTAAGTGTTTTTGACCTCTTATGAAATGAGCAAAAAGCTAAACAAATACACATTTTGGTATCCTGGAGGCAGATTTGTTAAAATAAAGATTTCTATGCAGTCATAGTTGTAGCAGAAGAACGAAGCATTGGTGAAAATCATGAGGAGCAAAGTTTCTTTGGCTTTTCTTTATGAAATAAATTGAAATTTGACATTTCACTTGAGGTTTGTAGTCAAAATGTGCATTCAGTGCTTAGAAGGTGATGCAAAGCATGGGACATCAGCCACCACTTTGCAATTGGAAATTGGGTTATGTGATTACTTTTGTTGTTCACTTCTGATGCTTATGTGGAAAAATATTCCCAGTGGTATAAGACAATGAAATAAAGTGAATGGGCACAGATGAGAACAATTAGATCTTGCACTTTACTGCTTGATTAGCAAGGTTAATTTTCATTGTTGTAACATCAGGAAGTTCAGCATGCATTCAGAAAATCTGTCTGCGGCAGAGCCAAGGCTTTGTTTTGTTTCATTTTTTCTTCCCCTCTCCCTGTAATTTAGATTCATGACATTTTGGCCCAGTGCTTTTGTTTTAACTAAACATGGGGATTAAGGCTTTTTTTTTTGAGATGCAAAGACTAAAGTGAATTATCCCTAAAACTCTACTGGTATTGAACAATTTCCTTAAATTTTATACCATTCTCTTGTCTCTTCATAGTGTAAGAGAGAGGAGCAGGTATGACAAAAATCCTCCATGTCTTCTTGTAGACTCTCTTAAATTTCTCATTGGATTACTGGCTTTTGGAAAAAAAATGTTTGGTATGTGTTCCCATGTGAACACATGAGAAAAACACTCACCATGCTCTTGATGAGCATCACCACTTGTCTTATTAGCTTCTTTAATGTTATTTTGGATTTTCATGTTTCAAAGCAGCATTACATTCGTCAGTCTTCTAAAAAGTACTGAAGTTAAAAAAATACACTTGCTGTAGGGTAAGTATACTGAAATTTCTTTTTTTTTTTTTCACTCTTCTGGATAAGCAGTAAAACATAATGAGATAAGTTGTTTGAATGGAAACCGTTGAGCAAGTGTTAGTGCTCGCATTATATTTATTGTCGAATAAAGCCAAGCAGTTGGATTAGATAAAGCACAGTTTTGTTGGTTTTTTTTTTGTTTTTTGCCTTTTTTTAAAAATAATGATACAACTTCTAGATACTTTTTTTGTGAGCCTGGGGTTTTGCAAAGTTAAAACTTTTCGTTGAGTTGGTGTTATTTAACAGGTAATGTAATGGACAATACATTATACCTACGCCTAACTGTTTCAAACAAGAGAGTGTTAGGCATCTTGTGCACTGGACATCTGGGTGGGCTTTGTCTGCAGCTTCCCTCCTGCTGTACCTCATTAGAGACTTCTCTGCAGCTTTCCATGTTGAATTTTTTTTTTTTTTTTGTTCTGTGTTTTTGGCATGGAAACAGGAAAGGCTGGACCTTCCTGCCCATGTAAACAATAAATTCCACTGAACTAACTGGGGCAGATTCTGCCTGCCTTCCCTGAATACCATCTTTAAAAGGAAGGAAACAGTGTAAGAGTGCTTTGGTTATTGAAAAGAGGATTGACTTCATATTAGAGCTATTTTTATTTTTTTTTTTCAGAAATATGCAGCAGAGACAGGGTGCCTTTATTGTTTTACTACATTAAGTCCTTGAGATAGAGATCGAAAAATAATTTTCATGTGACCTTGTTAACTGTTTTGTTATATCATCAACTACGTAGAAGCTTCTCTAATGAGTTAAGACGGCTGTGTCTCTGATACAGTAAATTTTGGAAAAGTGCACTTTTTTATATCTTCACAGCTGTGGAGCTGTATGTCTTGTTTTCTTTAAGTATACTGCCTGTGTTTCAGAAGACATCTGGAATTTTCAGTGTTCTTCCATTCTATGAATGAAAGCCTATGATTTTAGCTTATTTGTCAATTATGTTATATACTGCACTTGAGTGTCTCTAGTCAGTCACAGATAATGCAATGTGGCTTTACTTGTAGGTGGGTTAAGTTGTAACAGCTCTCCATTAACAGTGTGGAGGAATACACGTGCCTTAAAACATCTGGAACTGAAGTTACCTTTACAGTGAAGTAGAGGATTGGTCTGTTTAGGCTTGTACTTCTCTTTGCACTGTAAAGAACAGTATTACCTTTCTAATAACAACTTTAATGTAAATCGCAGAATATTAGGGGTTGGAAGGGACCTCTAGGGATCATTGAGTCCAACACCACTGCCAGAGCAGGACAAAAAAAACCCAAACAAAAAACCACCCCCACACAAAAACCCCTACCAACCAAACTGTCACTGTTTGACTTGGGTTCAACAATGCTCTTGATCTCCAAACCAACAAAAACAAACAAAACAAACCAACAAACCAAACAGAACAAAAACCAAACAAAAAACCCCAACCAAAAAAAAATCCAAAACCTTGGGCAGATCACTCAGAAAGGCATCCAGACAGGTCTTGAAAGTCTCCAGGGAAGGAGACTTCACAGCCTCTCCTGGGAGCCTGTTCCAGTGCTCTGTAACCCTCACAGTAAAGAAATTCTTCCTCATGTTGAGGTGTAACTTCCTCTACTCGAGTTTGAACCCATTTCCCTTCATTCTATCACAGGTCACTAGTTAAAAGAGGTTGTCCCTGCCTTCTTGATGCCCAGCCCTCATGTAATTGTAGACATTAATTAGATTCCCCCCTCAGCCTTCTCCTCTCTAGACTGAAAAACCCCAGGTCTCTCAGCCTTTCCTCACAAGGCAGGTTTTCCAGTCTCTTAATCAGCCTCGTAGCCCTCTGTTGGACTCTCTCAAGTAGATCCCTGTCCCTCTTGAACTGCGGAGCCCAGAACTGGACACAATACTCCAAGTGAGGTCTCACCAGAGCTGAGTAGAAGGGGAGGAGAACCTCCCTTGATCTGCTGGAGACACTCCTCTTAACGCACCCCAAGATATCATTTAGCCTCCTTGGCCACAAGGGCACATTGTTGTCCCATGGATAACTTGTTGTCTACCAGGACTCCAAGGTCCTTCTCCATGGACTCTGCTCTCTAGCTGATTCACCTCCTAGTCTGTACTGGTGCATTTTGTTGTTCCTTCCCAGGCGTGGGACTTTGCATTTGCTCTTGCTAAATGTACCTATGTGTAGGTTGAGCCTCCTTTAATGTGCAGTCTAACTTTTTGTTTTCTTTTCCCTCCAGCTGGTAAGCTTTTTGCTGATTGGAATTGCAACATGGGGAGTCAGCTTCGGACTCATCTGTAGCTTCAGAGTTGTTGGAGTGGTAATTGCAGTAGGAATCTTCCTGTTCCTTATTGCCTTAGTTGGATTGATTGGTGCAGTGAAACATCATCAAGTACTGCTATTCTTTGTATCCTTTTAATGCATTACATGGATCACAGCTTGGTTCAAGCTATAAAAACAAACCTGCTCTGTCAGCTGAGACAGATGGGGGAGGTGCTTCAGAAACAGGACAGAAATTACAATCTTAAGTGCAGTCTAAATTTAACTTCCTTTCCATTTCACTTTATCCCAGCTTCCTTTTTTCTTCCTTGTTTGTGTTCTGAAAATTGAAGTATTTTTAATTCTTGAGAATTTTTTCATGGTGAGTCACTGTGTCACAGTTGCCTCTTACTGTGTGTTCAGCTTTACACCAAGCTAGACTATGTGAACTGTTAATGATTAACTGTAGAGAAAGGTGGTACCTCCAGATAGCAAGCAGGTTGTAGCTGGCAGCGGAATGCATTGTGGGTAGTACAGACTTATTAAAGATAACTTCTTTTTCACGCCTAGTCTTTAACTGCAAACCCACGGTAGAAATGAGCCCAGGCCTTCTCAGTGGGCTTTGCTGCCCAATTATGCTTACTGACACTCTGTTAGCAGTCTGCAGTGCTGCATTGCATGACAAGAAAAGAGATTCATCAGATAACATTCTTATTTTTCTGGTTGCCATCTATGAATAATTAGTGACCTCTACTTTACAAACGGTTTAATTGCATGAGATAAGTATCTGCCTCTGACTCAGCAGCCAAATTGTGAAGATGGGGTCAACTCTGAAAATGTGAACTTTAGTATAAAGGTTTGTTCTTTTTGTTACATACAGGTTTCTGATGCATTAGTACAAAAGCGTGTAAAACTGTATTAAAAGCAACTCTTACTTTGAAAAAATTCTAGGCTAAGTTTATCTTTTGTAATTGGAAGACTATGACATTGAAGAAAAAAATAATTTGAATATGCAATACTCAGAAAAATATTTTTTTTACTACTTTAAGTGAAGGGTCATGAAATGATAACATGAGCCTCTAAAGCTGGATACATTTACTGTAGATTTTTTCTCTCTCAAAGCTCCTTTTATTAACCTCTCTGCTCATGTTGTCTTGCTAGGCAAGGAACCAGCTACGTACAGTAGTAGCCAAAATTACATAATATATGGTGATTGAGTTCTTGGAACATTATTTGGGTCATCTTTTCCACATCCAGACAGAACTTACTTCTATAGTTCTTTTGTTTTAAAGGAATTACTGTTATCCAATGAAATAAGGAATACCAGTAGGCATATGTGTTACAAAAGCAGAATTAATTTAAAAGTATTTCCTTAACTATTGTTTCTAGTACATGATTATTCTTTTTCTAGTTTTTATTGTCCAGTTTTCTGTCTCCTGTGCCTGCTTGGCACTAAACAAGGATCAGCAGGTAAGAAAAGGTTCTTGACTTCTCATTTAATCTGTAGCATAATATTATAAATATGTATACACATATGCACACATTTATATACAGTCTTCCACAAAAGGAAGAGAGCATATATTAAGAAAGTCAGCATTAAAGTCAGAAAGTCAGATTAAAAACTAGACCTCAGGCAGTGCTTGGCTCTGGTAGCTAGAAATAAATACATTTGGGTCCTAAAATCATGGCTTTCAGCTGTCTTATTTATTTATTATTTTTTGTATTTTTTATGCTTCCAGTCTGGGTTTATGGTCACAAATGTAAGCAGCATGATATCTTGACTATGTCATGTGATTAGCTATCCCATATAATCTGGTGAAGTCTACTGTAATCTAATGTAAAGATGATAAAGCCACTGAATTATTCTTGTGTAACTGAAAAGGTTGTAACTACGTTAGAAATGGAGGTGACCCTTAAGTGTGAAAGTAAAACCATGGGGTATGGAGACTAAGGCTTACTTCGTAAGAAGCAAGCAAAGGTACAGTGACTAAATAATCAGCTGTGACATGTAACTGCACTTTCTGTTTAAAGTCTGAGCAATCCTAGTTAGATGAGCTGTGTGTCCCATTACTAGTGCTCTTGATGGGTTTAGGAAAAAGAAAAGAAGGAACTGAATTATAACCACAAATATGCTGCTGCTGGTAGGTGATGCTGTCTCATTAGCTACACAGGCCGCTTGAACATTCAAGTCATTCTGTAATACGTTACCCTGTTAGACTTCAAGATCTGAAGGTTTTAGTTATGGAACTATTAACTTGGCTTAGTATAGTGGTTTCAAATGAAATGTAGAACAGTTCAGATAATGCAATATTTGCTTATGTCTTCTAGGGTCAACTTCTAGAGGTGGGATGGAATAACTCTAAAAGCGCGAGAACAGATGTTGAGAGAAGTCTGAATTGTTGTGGATTTAGAGTTTTTGATCCATATGAACCCTGCCCTTCTGTAAGTTCTTGAAGTTTGAAAAAACATAACTTTCATTTTGTTTGTTCAGAAATGTGTAACTGTTTCCACAGTTGCAGAAAGCAGAGTTTTTTAACACGTGTAAGGTAGTTGTCACAATTATACTAAGCTCTTTAATTATTGGAAACACAGAGCACCCTACAAAGTTCTATTCCATTATCATATATATATATATTTGTGCTTTTTTTGAGTCTTTTAAAACCACTGGAGTGTTGTTCATGGCTGGTAGTCTTTTATAGAGCTAACTAGATGCTTGCAATCAATGAAACGTGATCAGAAAATGAAGTGCAGTTCTCTGTTTGTAACTGCTACAGGATTGCTTTAGAAATCGTCAGTGTCAACCATGCGCACCGATAATAGAGGAGTACTCCGAAATGGTGCTGAGGTTTGTTGGAGGCATAGGACTCTTCTTCAGTTTCACAGAGGTGAGTGAGTAGAACGTTGGAATACAGAGTGCTTTTCCCCCACTTTTAAGCTTTTCTTTTGTGAAACAGTTAATTCTAAGGGCTTTATTACAGGAACTGTCAGTACTATCTTAGGAGTCAAATAATGAAATGGGTCAGATTTTTCCAGACTATCAGCTTGCTCAAGTCTGCTGAAAGGAGAGTTTGTCTTTATTAAACACTGGGAGTTCTTGCAGGATTATGTTGTTTAGACTACAGACCGCAGCTAGATAACACGTAAAAGTGTGATGCAGTAAACTTTTAAGTTTTGCAGAAAGTTAGCTGTTCAGATTTACCATTCTCCAAAAGCAATGAGTGTTGTTGCTTTACTTTTTTCCCCTGTTCTTTCCACCTCCCTGCACCTGTGCACACACATGGTCTTTGAGACTTCTTAGTTTTGGGATTATTTGGTTTTGTTCCTCCTGTAGTGCAAAGACAGGTTCATGATGGGTCAACTGTGTTTTAAACTCCTTGCTTTAGTACCCAGATGATAAATATATTTGCTATGTTGATTTGTGGATAAAAATCCTCAGGACAGGTCTTTCATAACTTCAGAGTAGAGCACGTGAAAATACTCTTCCTGCTGCTTAGTGCAGTTTTCAGAAGGTTTGTAGATACTAGAGCAACGAGAGATGCAGCAACTTAAACAGAATCAATCTGACATCTGCCCTCAATTTCTCTACTGAAAATGTGAAGTTGCTGAGACAGGGGAAGGTGGTTGTGAGGAATGATAAGATTTGAAAATGTCTGAGAAAAATAGCCTTATACTTCAGTGGTTACTGTAAAGTGACACAGTTTGGAGGATTTGTTTATCATTACACTAAAAACAGGTTTATGATATTGATCGTTTGGGGAGCGGGAAGAATAATGCAATGGTGGGCATACCTATGGGAAATAAATTGCCTTGCATTGCAAATATATTTTTGACTTTTGTGTTTTATTCTCTCTGTTGCTAGGTTAGGTATGAACTCATTTTGTGAAGGTACATTCTTTTTTCTAATTAAGAAAGCTGGCATGTGGTTGTGCAACTGTAGCATCAGTAAAATATCCTAAGCTTGCGTACTGGGAACTCATTGTCAGGATTTCATGTTTAAAACAAATTTTGTAAAAGAGGTGAAAGATGGGGTGGAAACCCTCTGCTTAATGAGATCTTTCTTTTTTTGTTTTCAGATTCTGGGAGTGTGGCTGACATATAGGTACAGGAACCAAAAGGACCCTCGTGCAAACCCTAGTGCATTTCTTTGATAAGTTTATGAAGGACTGAATCTTCTCTCTGCACCCTGTACTTCAAAATACTGATTCTTCATAGTTAGGTATTTCTCCATAATAGGAATTCTACATGTACACAAAAGAAAACTTTTTTTCCATAAGAGATTTGTAGTTTTCATATTTAATTTTCCACTACTTTTCTTCTAAGAATCTCTATCTTGAAGTAGACTGGTGCATTCAGTAGCTAGGCAGAGTCAAAATGCTGCTCTGAGCTGGTTAAATAACTCTTAAGACTTTGATAATTGATAGGTGGAACTCTATACAGTGAGCTTTACAGCACTACTGTCTTCTCTGGTGTCCAAAAATACCCTAAAGTATTTTCTGCTGTATTCATTGATTTCATAAATTCTTGTGATTTCTCATTAAAATTATAAAATTTATGGTAGATGGTTGGACTGTTTGATTTGATTAGGCTTTAGGATGAACTCCAGTCAACTTTTTTTTGTCCTAATAATGGTCTACCACTTTCCTGTTAAGGTAAAAATAGAAGCTAAAGATGTTACTTTCTGTAGTGCACATAAGTATGTTAATGACTACTGTAGTCTTGACCCCTCCCCTCCCGGTTTGTTTTTGCATTTCTGGTAGCTTTAGAATTCTGTTGAGAATAAAAATAATTCTTTTTAATGGGTATCTTCACTATGATAAAAATGAATGAAGAAAACCAGGAGAATGTAATCTGCAGCTGATTAACTTGAAACTTTTTTTTTCTTTGACAAGTGAATGAAGTTTGGTATTTGCACATCAGAATTAATACTGGTCTGTCATCATTAGTTGTAAGAAAATTGATGTCTGGGAAGTTGTTGTATAGCTATTTTTTCAGATGGTGTAAAATTATTGTTGTAATAACTCAGCAGTGTGTATATTCTTCTGTCATCCAGCTAACAGTCTTGATTTCATGAGAGATTGAATGATGTGTAAAAAAGAAAGAAGAAAAAGAAAGTAAAACAATAAATAAATTGTGGTTTCCAGTAGTTTGTGTTTAAAAACAAAAAACAAACAAAACAAAACAAAAAAGGAAAGAATTAAAATTGGAACAGTACACTAGGCATGTAGTTAAGTGTTGTCTGAGCTGAAGGAAAGTATGATGGTCCCTCTTCCAACCTGTAACAGAAGTGATGCATCTCAGCTGGAACATCAGACATCTAGACACCCAAGGTGTATAATGTTTCATTCATTTCTAATTACACTGAATTGCAGACCTGCACTGCACCTTTTCATTCAGTTGCTGCTTCTGGTGTAATAGGCAGCTGCTGCAGCCTGAGAGACAGCTCTGCAGGAAGGTATTAAGGCCATCTGCCCAGAATTACAGTAGCTGAAGGAGGTGGAAAGGAAGACAGGGCAGGCAGAAGTGGGTTCTCATACAGTCTCACTTTACTAGGAACATGCCTTCAAAGGAGGCAAAAGTACATTGAAATAGGTGCTTGTCAGAACACTTTCAGAGTTTTATGTGCCCAGTGCTCCTAAAGAAAGAATTGTCTCGGAGGGGAAAGAGTTGAACCTGAAGGCAGAGGGATGAATGACAACTTGCTGAAAACCTGTCAGGTGTAGCTAATTCTTCAACGTCTGCTGCCAGCGCCATCTCCTGGTCTTCAGACTGTCAATTGCTGCTGGGTGCGTTGAGAAGTATTGGTGTCTCGTTTAAGCACATCATTTACACTGCTGCTTCACACTTCAGAGCTTCAGTTTTGACTTCTTTTTTCCTAATTGTTTTTAGTGCTTTTGAGTAGGTCTGGTTTAATAAACGTGGTAGGTGATACTAGAGTGTACATGTGCATCACTGAGAAAATAACTGAAAATGTTACCCCTTCAGAAATTCATGTCTCAGAACATGTGAATTTGTTTCAGTGGTCAAAAAGGCAGATCCGTGGATTGCATGGTTTTAAGTTTTCCTATCATATTAATAATACATTGTCTCTTCAAGATTGTGATTTTAAAAAAAAGTAACAATGTACACAATTATTGATATTTACATCAGAGGTATGGATTCACTTTCAGAACCTAATTCCTAAGGGAGGGCAGTAAACGGCATTGAGTCTGACCTTGGTTTTTGGGGAGGAAGAGAGTATCATAGAATCATAGAATCATAGAATCTTAGGGGCTGGAAGGGACCTCGAGAGATCATCTAGTCCAACCCCCCTGCCAGAGCAGGGTCACCTAGAGTACATCACACAGGAACTCATCCAGGTGGGTTTTGAATGTCTCCAGTGAGGGAGACTCCACAACCTCCCTGGGCAGTCTGTTCCAGTGCTCTGTCACTCTCACAGTAAAAAATTTTCGGATATTCACCTTGAACTTCCTATGCTCCAATTTACACCCATTACCCCTTGTCCTATCACTGGTCATCACTGAGAAAAGCCTAACTCCGTCCCCCTGACACTCACCCCTTACATATTTGTAAACATTGATGAGGTCACCCCTCAGTCTCCTTTTCTCCAAGCTAAAGAGACCCAGCTCCCTCAGCCTTTCCTCATAAGGGAGATGTTCCACTCCCTTAATCATCTTCGTAGCTCTGCGCTGGACTCTCTCGAGCAGTTCCCTGTCCATTTTGAACTGAGGGGCCCAGAACTGGACACAATACTCCAGATGTGGCCTCACCAATGCAGAATAGAGGGGGAGGGGAACCTCTCTTGACCTACTAATCACACCCTTTCTAATGCACCCCAGGATGCCATTAGCCTTCTTGGCCACAAGGGCACATTGCTGGCTCATGGTCATCCTCCTGTCTACCAGGACCCCCAGGTCTCTTTCACCTACACTACTCTCCAGCAGTTCAGCCCCCAACCTGTACTGGGACATGGTGTTGTTCTTCCCCAAATGTAAAACTTGTTGAATTTCATCATGTTTCTCCCCGCCCAATTCTCCAACCTATCTAAGTCTCTCTGAATGGCAGCACAGCCTTCTGGTGTGTCAGCCACTCCTCCCAGCTTAGTGTCATCAGCAAACTTGCTGAGGGTACATTCTATACCCTCATCCAGGTCGTTGATGAAGATGTTGAACAACACCGGTCCCAGTACCGACCCGAGTAGCCTCCCTCAGGAGAGGTCTGACTCACGTGTCACTACACAAGAGATGTACTGTTCTGAGTATTGAAACAGAACATTTTTTAAACTTTTTTTTACTTTTGGTGGGCATCTTGGTGGGTTTTGTCTTTGAAATTCATTGCTTTGTCTTGAGAAGATTCTGATGGCCATATAAATATTTTTTTATTGGTTTCTAGAGAGGCATTTGAATTTTTGTCTGAGTTTAAGAATTTGGCTTAATTGTAAACAGATTTTCTAGAAGCTATTTACAGCAGCAAAGTCAGAAAAGTGCACAGTTTAACTTGGAGCATCCTCAGTGGTTGCATTTGCTTTTCGTCCGTAGATATGTTGAAATGCTTTCTTAAAGTTTGTTATTCTGGAAAATGTAGAAACCCATCTTGATTTTCTTTACGACACCTACACGTTCTTATTACATAAAAATATCTGCCTATAAAAATAATAAAATACAATTTTGGATCTGTAAGAAAGTGAATCCAGATCTTAACATAGTGATGCCACTGTGCAATGCCTGCCTCCTTTTACAGGAAAGGAACTATATCACAAGAAGAAAAAGCTTGCATAGCTTGAACAGATAGCTGTAAAAATGTATCTTAAAGCCTAGAACTGAGAAGGGAATAGGAGTGTGCTGGTATTAGCTTGCATTATTATTCTTAGGCCTGTTTAAAGATTGATTGAATGCTAGAGGGGTTCTGGAAACCCTATAACAGAATTTTTTGAGTTGGAAGGGACTTTAAAGGTCTTCAAGTTCCAATTTGCCTTGCATTGTCCAGGTCTGTCTGGATGGCATCTCATCCCCCTGGCATATCGGCTGCACCACCCAGCTTGGTGTCATCAGCAAACTTGCTGAGGGTGCTCTCAATGCTACCATCAATATCATTAATGAAGATATTGAACAACAGTGGGCCAGCACTGACCCCTGAGTGACACAACTTGTCACTGTTTTCCATCTGGACTTAGAGCCATTGACCACTACCTTCTGGGCATGACCATCTAGCCAGTTCCTTATTCACTAAACTGTCCACCCTTCAAATCCATACCTCTCCAGTGAGATGTGGGCAACCATGTCAAAGGCCTTGCAGAAGTCCAGATGTCCACTGCTTTTCCTGGTCAACTGATGCAGTCACTCCATTGTAGAAAGCCACTAAGCTGGTCAGGCAGGATTTGCCCCTGGTAAAGCCTTGCTGGCTGTCCTGGATCACCTCCTTGTCTTCCATGTGCCTTAGCATGTTTTCTAGAGGATCTGTTCCATGATCTTCCCAGGCACAGAGGTGAGGCTGATATGGTAATTCCCAGGGTCCTCCTTTCTACCCTTTTAAAATATGGGTGTAACATGTCCCTTCTTCCAATCACCAGGGACTTAACCTGACTGCCATGACTTTTCAAATGTCATGGACAGTTATTTGGCAACTACATTGGCCAGTTCCTTCAGGACTCTGGGATGTGTCTCATCAGGTCCCATGGACTTGTATATCTTCAGGTTCCTCAGATAGACATGAACCTTCACTTACACTGCACGCTTCAAGTTAACTGAGCCTATATACTTCAGAAATTATCAGGTTTTTAAAATAAAATATTTTGTCTTAGATACCTCAGCTTGGTTTGATCCCTCTGTAAGCCTAAACAATCTGTATTTAGAAGAGGGGATGAAAAGAGCAAAATTAAGTTGACCATTTATGTATTAAGATTCTTAAAAATGTGGCTAAGGTCAAAAGCAAAGTAAAAAAACATAGCAGCCTTTAGTGCAAAAAAATACTTAAAAAATTAATGTATTGATACTTGCAGGCTGAACTGGCTTGTGTATTTGCATGTATAGTAAGCACATGAATTACTAAACTTGCAAATGGGATGTAGATCCATCTGCTGGATATTATCCATAGCATCAGGATATCTGCTTAAGAAAGTGATGGTACTTCAGTAGAGTTATAAAAACAGACTTAAAAAATGTAATGGCACAGGAAGCTTTTGCTTTATGCTGCATATACAGCTTTGGCAAGTGTTATTTAGGTCAAGTAGATAAAGATGATTTGGACAACCAGTTGGTTCAGCCTCACTGTGCTGTCCCTCTTCTCAGTGGTAACTTGTGGATGGTAGAGGCTTCTAGAGAATATTTCATCCCCTGTGACATCCTTTTTTCCCCTCTGTGTTCTGCCTGGGTGAAGAATTCTGAGCAAAAAAAATTTCTCATTGCAGCTAAAGGATGCTGCAGTAGAAGGAACATCTTAACTGCTGAAGAAATACTGAATTGGGTGTCCACGGCTGCTTCTATGTACCACTTGAAATTTTCTGGTTGGTAGGGTTTCACACAGCTTGCCAAAGACATTAGCAGGTGCTTTGCCTCTAATTATGCTGAGAAATTCTCTTGGGCTGAAACCTGGCTTCTCTTGCTTGTCCTACCTTATTTCTTTCTTGTGCTTATCATTATGGCTGGTAGTGGTAATAATGGTAATAGTATTTGTATTAATGGCTGACATTGTCAAAAAGCTGAGAAGATAATGAAGGTCTAGTCCTGGGAAAAGTGTTTTTCACTGTTGCTGCTGCTAATTTCTTAGATATTTGAGGTTGGAAAGTCTCCTTTTGGTCTAAATCATAAGGTGGTATGTACTCCCACAGTGTTCAGCCACATAGCTTCTTTCAGTTCTGACTTCTCGTGGCCCATTTGGCCTTGTAAATAAGCAATCACAAGCCATAAAACAATCGTGGAATGAACCATATACTCAATACAGTATCACTTCTGTTAACAATCTCAAGGCTTTACTGGATTCCAATATAAGCATGAATCTTTTAAGGGAAGCACTTTTTTTTTTTTTTTTTATTCAAGTAGATAAGGCAGTCCTTGGATAATTTTGAAATGCAGCCAGTTTATAAAAAGAAACAAGCCTTACACATGTAAACAAGCCCATTCTCTAGTCTCAAGTATTCTTCTGTAAAAGGTGTGCACTTGTGGTTATTGAACTGTAAAGAAAAGCCTGATAATGAGAACTTGACATAGGTTGGTGCTATGGGAAAATAAATTGAGTTAAAGCAGGGTGAACAATGCAGAGCTTAACTAGCTGCTGAAATTAGATTAAAAACTGCTTTCCTGTACTGGGCTTGGCTGGGTAGAGTTAATTTTCTGCATAGTAGCTTGTGTGTTGCTATTCTTTGTATCTGTGATCAAAACAGTGTTGGTGACACAAGGATATTTTAGTTGTCACTTATGCTTAACACAGCATCAGGGCCTTTTCTGCTCCTCATGCTGCCTTGCTCCCAGGTTGGCTAGGGTTGCAGGAGAAGCTGGGAGTGAACACAGCAGGGACAGTTGACCCCAACTGACCAAAGGGATGTTCCATACCATGTGGCATCATGCTCAGCAATAAAACCAGGGGGAAGAAGGGGCAACGTTTGGAGTGATGGGGTTTGTCTTCTCAAGTAACTATTGTGTGTGATGGAGTCCTGCTTTCCTGGACATGGCTGAACACTTGCCTGCTGATGGGAGTAGTGAATGAATCCTTTGTTTTCCTTTGCTTGTACATGCAGCTTTTGCTTTACCTATTAAATGGCTTTTTCCTTTCACCCATGAGTCTTCTCAAGATTACCCCTCAAGTTCTCTTCCCTGTCCCTCTGGAGGGGAGTGAGTGAGCAGCTGTGTGGGGCTGAGCTGTTGGTGTTAACCCACAGCAGCCCCTTTCCTTCCCAAGTGCTTGCTTAGATGTAAAACTGCAAGCTGTGGCCTGAAGTGACACAGTGATTTTACTCTTTCTAATAATGAGAGATGATAATAAGGCAAAAATACAACACACAGCAATGTTTTGTATGTAAACACTTGACATGGATTTATTTTTTAAAATATCATTTTTACAGTTGAATCATACAGTATTTTTCTGTACGCCTTAAGTTAAAAGCCTCCAGCTTTTAAAAATGCTTCCCAGTACAAAAGTGCTAACGTAAAACTGTAGTGCTTATATATATAAACCAGCACTACACATCACTAAATATAACTAAATAGTCTCTTCACCAGTTTCAGTGAGTAGAGAAGAGATGTAAGATCAGACTTCATAGTATTTAAGGGCTTCCTTCTTTTCCCTTACAGTTCAGTCTTCAGGAGCTTCAGTGCTTTCTGCATATTTGAATACACTAGAATAGAAATGAAATATTAATACATGTTATTTTTGTTGCAATTTCCTCCTCCAGTGACTGCAAATATGTAAAGAAAACATCATTATTAAAACTTTTGTTCTTGTCTATTGCTATACAGACTCTGATGCACTGTGTTCTTCCAAGAATTTTGTGAATATGATTTGTTTAATTTTGACTGGTGAGAACATACATTTGTTAAAGCAAATGCACAGGCATTCACAGGCAGAGACAGGAGCTGTGCAGTGGTGAGGGAGGTCTCTATCATACAATTCTTCTCTGCTCCCAGATTTCCTGATCTGGCCCAGCAGGGCTACTGTGCAAGAGTTCTCACCATTGCTCACACGCTGAATACTGCTGAATTATGCAAGTTCCTACTGACGCACATTTTATTTTAAAACTGATGGTTAAGGCTCCAGGGCTCTGCCATCATTCTCTTCACCTCACTGAGTCCAAGTCTAGCATCCTGTTAATTTTTATCCTGGTTAACTCTGTTTCAGCAAGTACTGAGAGTCTGTAATGTCTGATGTTACTTCTTGTTGCGTGAAAAACTGCTGCCAGAATATTCCAGTATATTTCAGAATACACTACTTACGCAGTGAAATGTCAGAGGGCTCATACGCATAGAGACGGTTTGAGTATCTTCCAGTAATATCTGCTCTCACAGTCAGGGAAGGATCTGGAAAAAAAGAATGAGAGAAGCTGTAGAGGACAGAACTAACCTTCCAGCAGAAGGAAATAACCCTTGCTGCATTTCTGCAAGACAGGTGTGCTTTCACCAAAAGCAAACAAATCGTTCTACACAGCCACTTGACAGTTCAATTCTAAGTGTTATGTTTGCTGGTTTATTAAGAAGGGGAGAGGTTTAATTCTGATCAGTGTGAATGAGCCTTGCACCCTATGCCACTGCATAGTGCCTGTATTAACTCTGCAAGCTGGGTCGGCTTTCAGGTTACAGATGTAATTAAAAAAAGAAATAATAAAGTTGCTTTTGTCAGTAAGACATGGATTTATCAAGGTATGTGCTACAGATGTGTGCAGTATATAAGGTTATGTGTCTGTTCTGGGAGAGGGAATACCTGCATGCATGAGTCGTCACTAATAAGGCTCCAAAATGTAAATGCTTAGGAGGGGGTTGCACAGGTTGGTGGAGGACAGAGCTGAGTACGGAGCTTCAAAAATGGATCCCTGAAGCATCCAGGGTCACTGCTGTTCTTGCCATGTCTGAGATTGTGTTACAAACAGAAACCTCATGGGTTTACAGCATGATGAGCAGGGCTGAACCAGTGCCCACCCACGCCAGTGACTGTGGCATGATGTCATTTCAATACCAAAGTGGAAGAAATAATTCATGGAATCAATGAGGACAGCTGAACTTGTGGAGCTAATTGCCCATCTGGGGTTGCTTTGAAATTTCATCCAACCAAACATTTTATATTCTCATGGAGTAAACTCCTGTTAATAAGCCTGAGGATCTGAGATGCATGGCACCACAGGGGCTTTGGTCCAAGGTCAGCTTTGGTGCTTGAGGTACTCACCTATGAATAATATCCGAGGGACATACTGGCCATCAGGTGACAGATTTTTGTCTGTGGTTTCATACTTAAAGAAAAAAGATAAAGTCAAGATTGCAGGAGGGCATGTTACATCATTCTATTTTTTCTTCTTTGTACTTTTATGTTATGAAATAGAGCCTAAAAATACATTTTGAAGTTTAAGAAATTGACAGAGATGCACTCTATTAACAGCTAGAGATGCAAACTAGTAACAGTTAGTGTTGTTAAGCTCTAAATCACCTCATATTTTGGGGTTATGATAGCTATAGATGAAAGAGATGTACTACTAAATCTATTATGCTTCAGCACAATCCATGTTTCTTAGCCAACTCTACCTATTAGACTAATTATAGCTAGAGAAACTATAATTAAAAGTAAAACTTTATTGCCTTCACTTAATTAAGTGAAACTGGGAAACGTACCACTAGGTTCAGGAGAATGAATTTTTCAGCCAATTTCTGTATCTCTTTATGTTCAGCAAAGGCCTTCTTGAGGGCTACAGTGGAAACAAACAGGAATGGAAGTCAAAAACATACCCCTGAAATATATTGTCCTTAAAAAAGAAATTCAAACTAGCTGATAGAATCAAAATGAAAACTCCCAGTTTACAATTACAGCAAATAAAGATATTAAGTTCATACCACTGGAAGATGATAGACTCATTTATATTTTGCAGTAAAGCATAATTATAATGGTACAAAATGTCCCTCCATATAGTGCAGCTCGCTTTCAAATTTGTCTGCTTAAGACAGAATTTAAGCATTTGACCCTTCAAATCTACTCGCAACTTCTGGATCCAGCCTTAAAATGCACTGGCAGTGTGTAGTAGAACTTCAGGTTGAAATGTTGGAAAGGATTTTAATGCTTGTGCAAAGATCCTTCTCGAGTTCCTGGAGCTGTGGGTGGATGCAGAGGTCTTGCCATGCAGATCACTCTGCAGGAAGAAGGGCCCTCAAGTAAATTCAGGAACACTTGGAAAAGAGCATTCCCAGTTACTAGAAATCCTGCAGGAGCTCAGTTTCAGCCTAGTTTGATTTAGTTCTTGGCTGGATTCAGTTGCAGTCACCAGTGCTGTTGACAGCTGAATACACCCTTTTCAGTCAGCTACTGGTTTTCACTACTTCTGGTCTTGCTGTTGGTTTTGGATGATCGTGACATGAACCAAAACCAGATTTCCCACAGAACAAGACATGCTGACCTGTGCTCTTTTCTGTACCCGCTCTGTCACGTGATGCTGAATTACCATTCCCATGTTTTTAAATTTCATATTCTGACAAACACCTACATGTGACAGCAACTTGAAGAACACTCCGCGTGCCTGTGCAAATCAGCATTTCACTACAGCTTCTGCAGCGAGCAAAGCAGTGGCTCTTTTTCTTCTTTGTTTTGTTTTGTTTTATTTTGTTTTGTTTTGTTTTTAAGCAGCGTTTACCCAGAACGGGAAAACCAACGGATTTCTCATTTAGCAATGTAGGAATCTTACTTATTCTCAGAGCAACCGGGGATTACCTTGGCTGTGCGGGCACTCCTCCAGGTGGTGGATGATTATCAGGGGCTTGTTGCTGGAAAAAGAGGAGTCCTGGTGAGGGGCAGGGGAGGCGCCAGGGGGCGCCAGGGCGGGGCGGGGCGGGGCGCGCGGG